>NC_069500.1:925116406-925438906 GCF_027579735.1 Bombina bombina
ATTGTTTGCTTAGCCATTTTCTAGGTCGATCTTTATCCAATTGCAATTCTCCGTGGTTACATTTGTATTCAATCCCATTTTCTTCCCATGAATGGATGTTCAAAACATGGTAGAGGCACGACTTCCATAATTTCTCCATTCTATCTGTATCACCCTGACAGGACACGCTGCAAGCCCATAAGTGGTTAGCTATAGATGGTACCCATTTTGTTAGTTCAGCACATTTTTTTTTCTTTCCAACACTATGTATTTTTTTTTTAAGGCTCTTTGTATAGTGCCAGATGTCAAATTGGTGGTTTATATTTTTATAGTCCTCTCTGATGATTTTACGTATGCTGACATGCCTGTCAGTTGCAACTACCACTGTTAATAATCCTTTTGAAAGTAAGCTATTGATAGCACGCCGGAAACCCTTTGCCTCCATAGCTACTGATGAGGATGCCTCTGATAGTTGAACAATTTGTATATCCAAAATTTTCTTGGAACGGTCCTCCATTATCGTATAGATACAATATTTTGCGGAGAATCCGGGGCTATCACATTGCCCATCCCCTGTGACACTCAAAGTACTACCTTGTAAATTATCAATATTTTTTGCACATTCATTTTTCCAAAATGTGTCAACTGTCGGAAAAAGGAAGTTTTTCTGATAGTTACAAAATGTCTGTCTTGAAAGAAAGCAAATTCCAAAATATTTGAAATAATCGTTGATTTTTTCAAATTGATTACCGGTGAATAGTAAAGATGAACAAGCCAAAATATTTCCAACGGGTTTTTGGCCAATAGTGGGTTGACTACACCATAATGTCGAATTATGTCCAGCCTCACACTCACCAGTAACAATCAGTAAAGTCCCAATTACTCTTTTATGTACAGACATCATTGGTGCGGAACAAGGTTTTTCAAATCTGCAAGGTATGAGTTTTATAAGCTCATCTAAGGATCTTTCAAATACAATGTATTTCGGTTCATAGACTAGATGTTTGTTAGTTACTTCTTCTAAAATTGAATATTCTTCTTGTGTTTCTTCCGTTGTTTCGGGAATGTAAGTCGGATCTTTAGACTGGACGTCCATATCTTCAACATTAGATATGTCTAAACTATCTATATTGTGTTCGATTAGAGAATTATCAATTAAAGGATCGACATTTGATATGGTACTAATGTTATCTCTATTATCAATATCAATAATTGGATGGATTATTTGAATGTTATCCACAGTTTGTGATAATGTTTGAATTTCTGGAACCGGAATGGATGATGGGTCTTGTACAGATGCAATGCTCCCTTGAAGACTGTTATCTGCTGACATGTCTCCCATTGTCCACGTATATTGGTCCTTTTTTTTGAAGTAATCTCTTGTGCTAGTAGCTTTGGATTGATTTCGGATTGTTTTTAATGTTTGCACACTCGAACTTCGTGTTCCAAGAAATGGGTCAAAAGAGGTCGAGTTATCAATTTTTAATATTTCTACAGTATTTGTCGAAGCGTCATCTAAAGTTACATTTGTTCGGTGACCACATGCATGACATACATTTATTCTTGGTTGGTTTTCAATAATAAATGCACTATATGTTGATGCTGTTGCTTCAGATAATGTTAATGGACATATTCTAGGATCAGTTAGAGAAGTATCAGTCGTTGTTTCTGAATGTGTTATACGTGATGGAAAAATTGTAGGAGCAGCATCTGCTTTTAGTTTTTTGTTGACACCATGAGAGTAATAACAGTCCTGATGAAAATGTCTTGAACACATACGGTATTTGACTGTTTTGTTCGTATCAAAAATTCTTTGAACCATGGGTTCTAATTGCTCCGGAGTATATTGATTTGTTTGTTGTAGCCAAATCCTTATTTTGTCATGTGTCTTTGGGAAGACATGGAAACTAACATTTGGTTGAGGTCGACCTTTTCTTGTTGCGCTGGTGCAACCGATTACAATGCAGTCTGGCATTGTATAAATTTCTGAAATAATAATACAAATATAGAATATAAGTATAATATTACAAACAGATATTAGATAAGATATTTATATAGTTTGATAATATATTTTTTCCTTTATATTTAATTCAAATTCATAACATTAATAGTATAACTAAATTCTGCTTAGTTTTTAGTTAAAGGGACAGTAAAGGAATAAAAAAATAATATCTTTGACATCATACATTTAATTATAAATAAGTTTCCAATTTAATTTTATAAATAAATTTGCTTCAATAACTTATTATTCTAGTTGATATAAAACCTATGAAGGATCATATGATAATTTATAAGACCTTGAATGCCTGCCTCTAATCAAAATTTTTTTTTTTTTTTCACAACAGGGTAGAGTATTTAAGGTAATACTTATAGATAGCATTGTGACAGTTACTGCACTAATTGGATTAAATGCAAGTCAATAGATAATATCAAAAAGTAAGGTGTTTATGGACGTTTAGGAGATGTTGATATACAAGATAGTCACAGCTGTAAAATGTGTATTGATTTAACTGTGTTGGTTATAAAAAAATGGGGATTATGTAATAAAGGGATTATCTTGCTTTTTTGGAAAAAATAAAAATCTGTTTTGGACTCTCCCTAACAGTAAACAGTATAATACATGATATTGTAATGCACAATCAAATACGATTATAAAAATAAAAAATTCACTATTTTATTTTTTTATTTTAAATCAATTGAACTCATGATTTTTTTTCTTTAATGAAATAGGATAACAAAATTTTAATAATTTATTAGGTGGAAAAAAGAAAAAAAAATAATTAAAAAAAAAATATATAGATGGTATTTTTTTATTTATATTTTATCTATATATATATATATATATGTGTATATATATATATATATATATATATATAGAGAGAGAGAGATAGATATATATATAGATAAATATATATATATAGGAATAGAGAGAGATAGAGAGAGAGAGAGAGAGAGAGAGAGAGATAAAGATATAAAAATAGAGATATAGAGAGACAGAAAACAAGATAAATAAATATAAAAAGAGAAATAGAGAAAAAAAGAGAGATTGAGAGAGATAAATAAAGAGAGAGAGAGATCGAGAGAGAGAGATAAATAGAAATAGAGATAGATAGATAGATAGATAGAAAGATAGAAAGAGATAGAGAGAGAATGAGATTTCAATAGAAATAAATTAAAATATAAAGAGAGATAAAATTGAGAGAGATTGGTAAACAGAGAGATAAACATTGAAATAGATAGAAATAGATCGACAGATTTATTAAAAAAAATATAGAGGAGGTTAGAAATATTGAGAGCAAGATATTGGAAGATAGAGAGAAAGATCAAAATAGATAGAAAGAAAAAGAGAGAGAGATATAGAAAAAGAAAAAGAGAGATAGATAAAGAGAGTGATAGAGCGAGATAGAGAGATATAAAAAGAGAGATATAGAAAGAGCAAGATAAAGAGAGAGATAAAGAGAAAGAGATAGAGAGAAAGAGATAAAAAATGAATAAAGATATAGAAAGAGAAAATAGAAAAAGCTATAAAGAGAGAGAGAGACATAGAAAGAGAGATTGATCGAAAAAAAAGATAAAGAGAGAGATAAAAATAGAGATAGAGAAAGATAGAGAATCAGAGAGAGATATAGACATTAAAAGTGAAAAAAAAAGATATATAAATATAAAGACAGGGATTGAAAGATAGAGAGAGAAAGAGAGAGAGAAAGAGAAAGAGAGAGAAATAGATAAATAGATAGATAGAAAAGTAGACTGAGAGATCGAGTTATATAGAGAGAAAGAGAGAGAGATATATAAAAAACAGAGACAAAAATAGAGAATTAGACATTTAGATAAAGAGAGAAAAAAAGAAAAAGAGAGAGAGAGATAAAGCAAAAGAGCAGGATGGATAAAGAAATAGAGAGACAAAGAAATAGAGAGAGAACGATAAAAAGAGAAAGAGAGAGAGAAATAGAGAGAAAATGATACAGAACTATAGAGAGTGAAAAAGAGAAATAGAGGGATAAATACAAACTGATTTAAAAGAGAGAAGGAAAGTAATACAGAGAGAAAAAGTGGGAGAAAGATAGAACGAGTGTTATAAAGAGATTTATAGAAAGACAACAAAATAAAACTAAAGAGAACCAATGATATATAGAAAGAGACAGAGAGATAGAAATAGAGATTTAAATATTGAAAAATAAAGAGATAGACAGAAAACATTAAATAATGAGAGTGAGAAAAAGATAATGAGAGAGAAAGAGAGAGAGAAAGAAATAGAGAAATAGAGAGAGAGAAATAGAGATAGAGAGAGAGAAATAGAGAGAGAGAGAAATAAAGAGAGAGAAAGAGCGAGAAAGAGAGAAATAAAGAGAGAGAAAGAGAGAAATAATAAGAGAGAAAGAGCGAGAAAGAGAGATAAAGAGAGAGAAAGAGAAAAATAAATTTATAGAAAGATATAGAGATCAAGAAAAAGAGACAGAGAGACAGAGATAAACAGATAGAGAGAGATATAGAATTATATTTAAAAAATGAGATAGAGAGAGAGAGAGAAAGAGTGAAAGAGAGAGCGATAAACAGTCATATTGAAAGAAAGATTGAGATAGAGAGAAAGAGATAGAGAAATATTAAAATATAGAGAGAAATAGAAAGAGAGATAAAGAGAGAGAATGAGAGACAGAGAGAGATAAAGAAAGAGATAGAAAGAGAGACAGATAAAGAGTGAGAAATAGAGAGAGAAATAGAGAAAGAAATTGAGAAAAATTGAGAGAGAGATATAGAGAGAGAGACACAGAGATAAAGAGATAGAAATAGAGAAAAAGAGAGATAAAATTAGAGAGAAAGAGAGTGAGATAGAGAGAGACTTAAATAAATATATATATAGAAATAGATAGAGAGAGAGAGAGAGAAAAAGAAGGAGAGCGAGAAAGAGAGAGATAGAAATAGAGAGAATATGCAAGCGAGAGAAAAATAGAGAGAGAGAGATAGAGAGAAATATAGACAAAATGATAGACAGAGAAAAAGAGTGATAGAAAGAAAAAATTTTTAAAAAATAAGGAGAGAAAGAGAGAGACAAAGAGAGAAATAGAGCAAGAGAAATATAGAGACAAAGAGAGAGAGAAATAGAGAGAGAGAGAGAAAGGGAGATAGAAAGAGAGAGAGATAGAAAGAAAAATAGAGAATGATAGATAGAAAAAGAGAGAGCGAGATAGAGATAGAAAAAGAGAGTTGGAGCGAAAGAGAGATAGAGATATAGAATTTAAAAATGAGACATAGAAATATAGATAGAGATAGAAAGAGAGAGAGAGATAGAGATAAAAAGAGTGAGAGAGACATAGAGAAAGACACAGAGAAAGAGAGACACAGAAAGAGAGAGAGAGAAACACACAAAAAGAGAAAGAGAGAGAGACAGACAGATATAGAGAGAGAGACACACAGATAGAGAGAGAGACCAAAAAAAAAAAAAAAATTGAGAGTGTGAGAGAGAGAGACACACAGATAGAGAGAGAAATAAAAATAGAAAGAGAGAGACACAGAGATAGTGTAAGAGAGAGAGAGACACAGAGAGAGAGAGATAGAGAAAGACACAAAAAAAGAGAAAGAGAGATAGAAAGACAGATATAGAGAGAGAGAAACACAGATAGAGAGAGAGACAATAAAAATAGAAGGAGAGAGACACAGAGCGAGTGTGAGAGAGAGAGAGAGAGAGAGAGAGAGAGAGAGACACAAAGAGAGAGAGAGAAACACACACAAAGAGAAAGAGAGACAGAAAGATATAGAGAGAGAGACAAACAGATAGAGAGAGAGACAAATAAAAATAGAAAGAGACACAGAGAGAGTGTGAGAGAGAGAGAGAGAGAGAGAGACACAGAGAGAGAGAGATAGAGAGATAGAGAAACACGCACAAAGAGAAAGAGAGAGAGAAAGACAGATATAGAGAGAGACACACACAGATAGAGAGAGAGACAATAAAAATAGAAGGCGAGAGACACAGAGCGAGTGTGAGAGAGAGAGAGACACAAAGAGAGAGAGAGAAACACACACAAAGAGAAAGAGAGACAGAAAGATATAGAGAGAGAGACAAACAGATAGAGAGAGAGACAAATAAAAATAGAAAGAGACACAGAGAGAGTGTGAGAGAGAGAGAGAGAGACACAGAGAGAGAGAGATAGAGAGAGAGAGAAACACGCACAAAGAGAAATAGAGAGAGACAGACAAATGTAGAGAGAGAGACACACAGATAGAGAGAGCAATAAAAATAGAAAGAGAGAGACACAGAGATAGTGTGAGAGAGAGAGACACAGAGAGAGAAAGACACAAAAAAGTGAAATAGAGAGAGAAAGACAGATATAGAGAGAGAGAAACACAGATAGAGAGAGAGACAATAAAAATAGAAGGAGAGAGACACAGAGCGAGTGTGAGAGAGAGAGACACAAAGAGAGAGAGAAACACACACAAAGAGAAAGAGAGACAGAAAGATATAGAGAGAGAGACAAACAGATAGAGAGAGAGACAAATAAAAATAGAAAGAGACACAGAGAGAGTGTGAGAGAGAGAGAGAGAGAGAGACACAGAGAGAGAGAAATAGAGAGAGAGATAAACACGCACAAAGAGAAAGAGAGAGAGACAGACAAATGTAGAGAGAGAGACACACAGATAGAGAGAGAAATAGAAATAGAAAGAGAGAGACACAGAGATAGTGTGAGAGAGAGAGAGACACAGAGAGAGAAAGACACACAAAAAGAGAAAGAGAGAGAGAAAGACAGATATAGAGAGAGACACACACAGATAGAGAGAGAGACAATAAAAATAGAAGGAGAGAGACACAGAGCGAGTGTGAGAGAGAGAGAGACACAAAGAGAGAGAGAGAAACACACACAAAGAGAAAGAGAGACAGAAAGATATAGAGAGAGAGACAAACAGATAGAGAGAGAGACAAATAAAAATAGAAAGAGACACAGAGAGAGTGTGAGAGAGAGAGAGAGAGAGAGACAAAGAGAGAGAGAGATAGAGAGAGAGAGAAACACTGACAAAAAGAGAAAGAGAGAGAGACAGACAAATGTAGAGAGAGAGACACACAGATTGAGAGAGCAATAAAAATAGAAAGAGAGAGACACAGAGATAGTGTGAGAGAGAGAGACACAGAGAGAGAAAGACACAAAAAAAGTGAAATAGAGAGAGAAAGACAGATATAGAGAGAGAGAAACACAGATAGAGAGAGAGACAATACAAATAGAAGGAGAGAGACACAGAGCGAGTGTGAGAGAGAGAGACACAGAGAGAGAGAGAGAGAGAGAAACACACAAAAAAAGAAAAAGAAAGAGATAGACAGAAAGATATAGAGAGAGAGACACACCGATAGAGAGAGAGAGAAATAAAAAGATAAAGAGACACAGAGAGAGTGTGAGAGAGAGAGAGAGACACACAGAGAAAGAGAGAGAGAGAAACAGAGAGACAGAGAGAGAGAGAGAGATAGAGAGAGAAAGATAGAGAGAGACAGAGAGATAGAAAGAGAGAGAGAAGGAGACAGACAGAGAGTGACACTGAGATAGAGAGATAGAAAAATAAACTATCTATTTATATATTCACATATTTATATAAAATATATATATATATATATATATGTGTGCATAAAGAAAAATCGATAAATAGATGTAAATAGATAGAAGGAGAGATAAACATATACTTAGACATGTGTATAAATATATATATATATATATATATATATATATATATATATACTTATATATATGTATATATATCTCTATAAATGTATATAAATATATATATATAAAAAAAAATATATAAATATATATTTATATATATATATATATATATTTATGTGTATATATATATATATTTTTTTTTTTTCATGGATATATATATTTGTTTTTATATATATATATATATAGTTGTATATATGTATATATAAATATATATATTGATTTATATCTATTGGTATATATAAAATCTATATATATATAACTTGATATATAGGCTCAATATATATATATATAATTCAATGGTTGGCTAAACGAAATACGATAATGAAAAATAAAGATGTTCATTTCATAAAAATATTTATTTTCTACATCAAAAATAAAGCTGTCTTGATATTCATCCTTGCAGACTAAATAAAAGATTTCTATATATTGCATTGATCCTTCGAAATATTTATTTTTAGCAAGTTATAGATCATACATTATTGCTTGAGATTTATTATTACAAATGTTGTAATCGTTTTTAAAAATAAATTATTTTCAACCTATATCATTTACTTACAATCGATAGTAGATTTATAATTAGGGATAAAAATTATAGGCTTCGCTCCTGTCCTTCAACACTCGCAACAATAGTTTTCATTGAATGGAGTTAGACTCATTCAATGAATACTATGTTGATGTAAACAGGAAACAGGAGTAACGCATGCGCATTGGAAATTATTCACGGGAGCGCACAGTGCCGATATGTAAACAGCGGGTGGAGCCGCTGTTTACATTAGATGGGGGAGAATCAGGAAACTGAGAGTGGGAGGAGCGGGTAAGTGAATGAGCGATGATTATATGATAAAATAACATCGCAATAATACATTTATTTTAAAAATAATTGTGGCGGTATTCTTTAGCGTATTATTAGCTACAATTATATATAACGCAATCTAATAAAATTTACATTCACTTTAAGTTTGTGAATCCAGAAGGTTTCACGTTGTCTGAGCTTGATAATTCTATTATAGTCTGTAGATGGTGAAATATAGTCTATAGGATAAAACTTGAAAATTTCAGGGTTGCCATTATGTTTGTTGAGGCAATGTTCTGGTACACTGTGTTTGATTTTTTACTTTTTTGCAATTTTTCCAATTACGCAAATGCTCACCCCAGTGTACTCTGGCTTTCCTGGAGGTGCGCCCCACGTACTGAACCCCACATAAACATTCCAAACATACACAATAAAACTGGAGTTACAGTTGTAAAATTTAGTTATGGGAAAAATTTCTCCGGTGGTCAAGGATGTAAAAGTTTTTTTGCCAGACATATTGTATTTACATGTATTACATCCTTTTCTGTCACATTTGAATACCCTTGTCTGGCTCAGAAAGGTTTGATTTCTTTTAGGTTTTTTTGGGGGGTTGAAATTTGCATGTTTGACTCTTTTACTGGGAGCTAGCTTACCTCTAAGAGTAGGGTCTCCGGTATATACTATTCTGGGGTGTTCCCCTACTAAAGTTTTAAGAACTGGGTCTTTGAGAATAATATGCCAATGCTTGCTTAAAATCTGTCTAATTTGTTTAAAATTGCTGTTAAATTGAGTTATGAACATAGGATCCGTAGAAAAGGGATCATCTTTCTTCTTATTCTTAGTTTTGTTCAGTAAGGTGTCTCTATCCAAGAGTCTAGCCTTTTCTCTACAAGAATTTAATAAATCTTTAGGGTATCCCTTGTCAATGAATCTTTGGTAGATTATATGACTCTGGGAATCAAAAGTTTCAAGGATCGAGCAATTACGCCTGATTCTTTCGAACTGGCTATATGGAATATTAGACAATTAACTCTTATGGTGGTTGCTCGTGAAGTTCAGGTAGCTGTTGCTATCGACTTTTTTGAAAAAGGTTTTTGAACACAAATTACCTGCAAGGTCCCAACTGAGTGTGAGATCTAAAAAATCTATAGACTGTTTACTTGTACTAGCTGTGAATGATAAACCAAAATTATTCTGATTAAGAGACGAAGCAAAAGAAACAGCCGCTGTCATTTCACCCTTCCAGATGAAGAAGAGATCATCTATGTAGCGGCCATAGTACACCAGATTTGCCCCGGCTGAGGAATTGTAAATGTAAGTTTCCTCAAAGATGCCCATAAAAATGTTGGCAAATCTGGGGGCGAATCTGGTGCCCATGGCCGTACCCTTAATTTGGAGATAATAAACGTCCTGATACAGGAAATAGTTCTGCTGTAAGATAAATTTGATACATTCTAAAATATATTCCTTTTGGAACCCAGGCATATAATCATCTTGATTTAAAGTCATGTATATTGTCTGATTTCCTAGCTCATGAGAAATATTTGAATATAAAGAGCTCACATCACATGTGATCCATATGAGATCGCCATTATTTTTATAATTTTTGATTTTATTTAATAAATTCGTGCTGTCTTTAATGTATGATCGCAACCCTACCACATATTTTTGTAGTAGAAGATCTATATAATAGGATAGATTATATGTGAGATTATCAATTCCAGCAATGATTGGGCGTCCGGGTGGATGCTCTAAGCCTTTATGGATTTTTGGAAAATGGTAGTAATGTGCCACACTGGGGTTGCTGACTTTTAAAAAGTTTCTTTCATCTTTATTTAAAATATTTAGACTAGAACCTTTCTCGATAAGTTTCTGGTAGGTTTCAAAAAAGCACTTGTGGGATCTGACGTTAAAATTCTATAATAATTTGTGTCATTAAGTATTCTTTCTGCTTCCATCAGGTAATCACTAGTGTCTTGTATCACTATCCCTCCACCCTTATCTGCATCGCGTATAATGATATTGGAATTGTTAGTCAGGGAAGAGATAGCTCTCCTTTCACTCTGTTTTTTGTAAAAGTTCTTTTTGCAAATTTTTTAAGTAATTTTCTCTAAATCATCTATCACTAGATTTTGATAGATCTCGACATATTGGCTAGATCCTATTGGAGGAGAAAAAGATGATTTGGTTTTAACATTTGTGTGGATGACATCTTCAAAGAGATGAGTAGTGAGATTATCAATAGACCTTTGTGTTGTGACAATGTTGGTGCCCGTGTTCATGGTATCTGTGAGAATACATAAAATAAATACCAAGTTACCTGTAAAATAAATATAAACCCTAAAATAGCTACAATGTAATTATTAATTATATTGCAGCTATCTTAGGGTTTATTTTATAGGTAAGTATTTAGTTTTAAATAAGAATATTTTAGTTAATAATATTAATATTCTTTAGATTTATTGCAATAATAATTAAGTTAGGGGTGTTAGGGTTAGATAGGGTTAATATAGTTAATATATATAATATAATAACTATATTAATTATTAACTATATTAATAATATATATAATATATTAACTATATTAACCCTAATATAATTAGGGTTAATATAGTTAATATAGGTGGCGGCGGTGTAGGGGGGTCAGATTAGGGGTTAATATATTTAATATAGGTGGCGGCGGTGTAGGGGGGTCAGATTAGGGGTTAATATATTTAATACAGGTGGCAGCGGTGTATGGGGATTAGATTAGGGGTTAATATATTTACCGGTAATATAGGTGGCGGCGGTGTAGGGGGGTCAGATTACAGGTGAAAGAGCTGATTACTTTGGGGCAATGCCCCGCAAAAGGCCCTTTTAAGGGCTGGTTATAGATCTGATTACTTTGGGGCAATGCCCCGCAAAAGGCCTTTTTCAGGGCTATTTGTAATTTAGTTTAGGGTAGGGACATTTTAGTATTTTAGGGGGTAATACATTTATTATAGGTGGCGGCAGTGTAGGGGGATTAGATTAGGGGTTAATCATTTTAATATAGGTGGCGGCGGGGTAGGGGGATTAGATTAGGGGGTAATGTAGTTAAAATATGTGGCGGCGGTGTAGGGGGATCATATTAGGGGGTAATATAGTTAATGTAGGTGGTGGCGGGGTAGGGGGCTCACATTAGGGGGTAATATAGTTAAAATAGGTGGCGGTGGTGTAGGGGGATTAGATTAGGGGGTAATGTAGTTAAAATAGGTGGCGGCGGGATAGGGGGCTCACATTAGGGGGTAATAATTTTAATATAGGTGGCGGCGGTGTAGGGGGTTTACATTAGGGGTTAATAATTTTAATGTAGGTGGCGGCGGTGTAGGGGGATCACATTAGGGGGTTAGACATTTAATGTAGGTGGCGGCGGGGTCCGGGAGCGGCGGTTTAGGGGTTAAACACTTTATTAGGGATTGCGGCGGGGGATTGCGGTTGACAGGTAGATAGACATTGAGCATGCGTTAGGTGTTAGGTTTTATTTTTAAGGCAGTTTAGGGAGTTACGGGGCTCCAATACTCAGCGTAAGGCTTACTACGCCTGCATTTTGTGGCGAGGTGAGAATGGAGTAAGATTTCTCCATTTTCGCCACATAAGTCCTTACGCTGTATATTGGATACCAAATTGCGCTGGTTTGGTATACCTGTCTATGGGCCAAAAAACTACGGCCGAAGGCAGAAATATACGAGCGTAACTTCTATGTTACGCCGTATATGTGATACCAAACCAGCGCAAAATTTGGCGTCGCCGGCTTTTGCGGGCGACGCTGCATATCGGATCGGGCCCTTAATTGTAATAGCTCAGTTAGCTTAGTTTGTTTGATTCCCCTTTAATTTGAATTCAATGGCATTTATTAGACAATAAATGGTTAACACTCAGCAGGCAATTATTCATTTAATTCAGTATATTCTTAAATGGCCAATCAAAATATTCCTTGCCGTTTTAAATAATGGAGCAAGGCACAGCACTATAAGCTATGATTACGGCTACCTAAGCCGAAATGCGTAAGCGCTGTGGTGTTCCTGCTCAGTTGTACGTTTGGGAGCTACCCTGATTTGTTTTAAATCAATACTCAAATAAAGTTGGATTTTACTTTTACGTTTGAGGAATGGATCGCCTTCTTTTCTTTTACAGTTAACAAAATGTGCACAGTCTTTTTATATTTACACTTTTTGACTCGCCAGCTCCTACTGAGCATGTGCAAGAATTCACAGAATATAAGTATTGTCATGGATACCAGATGCCCAAGGCTAACCCCCACCCCCTTATTACCTCAACCCTGTTGTTTCTCAGCGGTTTTGGGCTCCTCAGAGGAAGCGCAATCTCTGGAAGCTTTTGGTTGCTTGTTTTTTTCACCAGTACTTTGCCAGAAATCATTCTAGGCTGCCCTCTCAGGCTGGCCGGCCTCCTGGAACTCCCGGTCAGCTACAGAACAGCAGGACACCCGCTACTTTTAACCCTGGTCGCTCCAAAGGCCCTTTGTTCCAGAGCTCCGTTCTTTTGGGGATTGGTAGCTCCTAGGGAGGACAAGAGGTGGTGGAATTGCCAGAGGGGAGCTACTTTGAGAACTGGGGGTTTCGGACAACCCTACCCCCCCAATCTTTACTGGGCTGTAACTCCGGTCCCCAGTAACAAATTACACCGCTTTTTGGACTGTGGCATCCGAGAGCTCCCCTGGGATCACCCCGAAACCATCACTTCTGAGTCCTGGGATTCAATGGGACTTTGGCTGCTATGGAGGCGCTGGTCTGTCTGGAGGGATGGGAATGGCGGGAAAATTGTAGTATTGTCCAGTGTCTTATCAAGATGAACTTTGTGTATAAAAGGAGTGTATGTTTTAAATTAAAATCAGTTCCTGTTTCACCTGAATGCTAGTATGTCTAGTTATTTGGGTGGGCTCCAGCTAAAATCAATTTCCTGGGCTACATAGCAGCCTGTTCCAGGCAGAGGAAGGACCCTCTGGCAGAGCTACCTAGTCTGGGTAGCGGAGTCTGCCACAGGGTGGGACCCTGAGTACTGGTGCTGTCGGGCATCAGGGGTGGCTACAGGCTGTGGTCACTTGCCAGCTACATAGCTGCAATCGGCAGGCAGGAAGCAGGACCCCTTTGGCGGAGCTACCCAGTCGGGGTAGCCAGGGTATCAGTCACAAGTATATGCATTTGTGATTGGCTGATAGGTGTCACATGATACAGGAGGAGTGGAAATACACATAACTGAAATCTGTCAGAAAAAAATCTACTACTCATTTGAAGTTCAGACTAAGGGGACGATTTATGAAAGTGCCAGTGGACATGATCCGCTGTAGCATACGCTGTCTGCATTTGTCATTGCACAAGCAGTTCTGGTGAACTGCTTATGCAGTGCTGCCCCCTGCAGATTCTCAGGGTGTCAATCAACCCGATCGTATACAATCAGGCGGATTTCTGTCCGCCGCCTCAGAGGTGGCGGACAAGTTAGGAGCAGCGGTCTTCAGAAGGCTCGCGCGGAAACATCTGCATTAGGCAGAATACGGGCCTTGATAAATCGGCCCCTAGGTGCTATTGCATTGTGTTGTTATCTTGCATTTGTTGATTATGCAAATCTACTGTATTTACTGGTCCTTTAAACAGCAAAAAAATATATCTGCATTTTTATTCTCAGACTAATCTTTTCTTTGAATGCATCATTATATCTCTCATTTATTTAGTGTTTAATGTCCCTTTAAGGCAAACAATTAGGAATCAGGGATAGTGAAGGTATTAACAGAGCATTAACTACTGGCATCATCTCTTCACTGCTCACTAATTTTCTTGCCCCAGTACAGGCTTTCAAGGTTCATGAAACCCAAAATTTTTCTTTCCTGATTCAGATAGAGAATACAATTTTTAACAACATTCCAATTTACTTCTTTTATCTTATTTGCTTCATTCTTTATTATTCCTTTGTTGAAGAAATAGCAATGCACATGGGTGAGCCAATCACTTGAGGCATCTATGTGCAGCCACCAATCAGCAGCTACTGAGCCTATTTAGATATGCTTCTAAGAATATCAAGAGAATTAAGCAAATTAGATAATAGAAGTAAATTGGAAAGTTGTTTAAAATTGCATGCTCTTTCTAAATCATGAAAGAAAAAATGTGGGTTTCATATCCCTTTAAACAGACAGACCTGCACTCTTGTGGGAACTACAGGTCACCGTGATACTATGGTATGCTGTGAGGATGGGTTAGAACTCTGTAACTCAAGCTACAGGCTTCTTTGTATTTTTTTTTATTGTAGTCCAGGTTCCCAAAAATAAACTTTGAACCTATATTTTTGGGTTCCAGGCCCAAGTTAAAGGTTGGGCAGCATTTTCCTCTCTGTGCCAAAGCTTACTGTATGACATATAAGAGGAGAGAATGGATTTCAGATGTAGCAGGTACCCTTGTGGTGAAGCTGGGAGTTGCTTACTGTGGCCTAGATTTAGAGTTTGGCGTTAGCCATCAAAACCAGCGTTAGAGGCTCCTAACGCTGGTTTTGGGCTACCGCCGGTATTTAGAGTCAGTCAGGAAAGGGTCTAACGCTCACTTTGCAGCCACGACTTTTCCATACTGCAGATCCCCCTACGCCAATTGCGTATCCTATCTTTTCAATGGGATCTTTCTAACGCCGGTATTTAGAGTCGTGGCTGAAGTGAGCGTTAGAAATCTAACGACAAAACTCCAGCCGCAGAAAAAAGTCAGTAGTTAAGAGCTTTCTGGGCTAACGCCGGTTTATAAAGCTCTTAACTACTGTGCTCTAAAGTACACTAACACCCATAAACTACATATGCACCCCTAAACCGAGGCCCCCCCACATCGCCGCCACTCTATTAAAATTTTTTAACCCCTAATCTGCCGACCGCAAACCGCCGCCACCTACGTTATCCCTATGTACCCCTAATCTGCTGCCCCTAACACCGCCGACCCCTACATAATATTTATTAACCCCTAATCTGCCGCCCCCACTATCGCTGACACCTGCATATTTTTTTAACCCCTAATCTGCCGCTCCGTACTCCGCCGCAACCTACATTATACCTATGTACCCCTAATCTGCTGCCCCTAACACAGCCGACCCCTATATTATATTTATTAACCCCTAATCTGCCGCACCCAACGTCACCTCCACCTACCTACAATTATTAACCCCTAATCTGCCGACCGGACCACACCGCTACTATAATAAATGTATTAACCCCTAAAGCTAAGTCTAACCCTAACACTAACACCCCCCTAAGTTAAATATAATTTAAATCTAACGAAATAAATTAACTCTTATTAAATAAATTATTCCTATTTAAAGATAAATAATTACCTGTAAAATAAACCCTAATATAGCTACAATATGAATTATAATTATATTGTAGCTAGTTTAGGATTAATATTTATTTTACAGGCAACTTTGTATTTATTTTAACCAGGTACAATAGCTATTAAATAGTTATTTACTATTTAATAGCTACCTAGTTAAAATAATTACAAAATTACCTGTAAAATAAATCCTAACCTAAGTTACAATTAAACCTAACACTATACTATCAATAAATTAATTAAATACAATACCTACGATTATCTACAATTAAACCTAACACTACACTATCAATAAATTAATTAAATACAATACCTACAAATAACTACAATTAAATAAACTAACTAAAGTACAAAAAATAAAAAAGAACTAAGTTACAAAAAATAAAAAAATATTTACAAACATTAGAGAAATATTACAACAATTTTAAACTAATTACACCTACTCTAAGCCCCCTAATAAAATAACAAAGACCCCCAAAATAAAAAAATGCCCTACCCTATTCTAAATTAAAAAAGTTCAAAGCTCTTTTACCTTACCAGCCCTGAAAAGGGCCATTTGCGGGGCATGCCCCAAATAATTCAGCTCTTTTGCCTGTAAAAAAAAACATACAATACCCCCCCAACATTACAACCCACCACCCACATACCCCTAATCTAACCCAAACCCCCCTTAAATAAACCTAACACTAAGCCCCTGAAGATCATCCTACCTTATCTTCACCATGCCAGGTTCACCGATCCGTCCTCCGAAGTCTTCATCCAAGCCCAAGCGGGGGCTGGCGATCCATAATCCGGCTGAAGTCTTCTATCAAGCGGCGGCTGAAGAGGTCCAGAAGAGGCTCCAAAGTTTTCATCCTATCTGGGAAGAAGAGGAGATCCGGACCGGCAACCATCTTGATCCAAGCGGCATCTTCTATCTTCATCCGATGACGAACGGCTCCATCTTGAAGACCTCCAGCGCGGATCCATCCTCTTCTTCCGACGTCCAACTGAAGAATGAAGGTTCCTTTAAGGGACGTCATCCAAGATGGCATCCCTCGAATTCCGATTGGCTGATAGGATTCTATCAGCCAATCGGAATTAAGGTAGGAAAATTCTGATTGGCTGATGGAATCAGCCAATCAGATTCAAGTTCAATCCGATTGGCTGATTGGATCAGCCAATCAGATTGAGCTCGCATTCTATTGGCTGATCGGAACAACCAATAGAATGCGAGCTCAATCTGATTGGCTGATGGAATCAGAATTTTCCTACCTTAATTCCGATTGGCTGATAGAATCCTATCAGTCAATCGGAATTCGAGGGACGCCATCTTGGATGACGTCCCTTAAAGGAACCTTCATTCTTCAGTTGGACGTCGAGAGAAGAGGATGGATCCGCGCTGGAGGTCTTCAAGATGGAGCCGTTCGTCATCGGATGAAGATAGAAGATGCCGCTTGGATCAAGATGGTTGCCGGTCCGGATCTCCTCTTCTTCCCGGATAGGATGAAGACTTTGGAGCCTCTTCTGGACCTCTTCAGCCGCCGCTTGATAGAAGACTTCATCCGGATTATGGATCGCCAGCCCCCGCTTGGGCTTGGATGAATACTTCGGAGGCTTGGATCAAGACTTCGGAGGACGGATCGGTGAACCTGGCATGGTGAAGATAAGGTAGGAAGATCTTCAGGGGCTTAGTGTTAGGTTTATTTAAGGGGGGTTTGGGTTAGATTAGGGGTATGTGGGTGGTGGGTTGTAATGTTGGGGGGGGTATTGTATGTTTTTTTTACAGGCAAAAGAGCTGAATTATTTGGGGCATGCCCCGCAAATGGCCCTTTTCAGGGCTGGTAAGGTAAAAGAGCTTTGAACTTTTTTAATTTAGAATAGGGTAGGGCATTTTTTTATTTTGGGGGTCTTTGTTATTTTATTAGGGGGCTTAGAGTAGGTGTAATTAGTTTAAAATTGTTGTAATATTTTTCTAATGTTTGTAAATATTTTTTTATTTTTTGTAACTTAGTTCTTTTTTATTTTTTGTACTTTAGTTAGTTTATTTAATTGTAGTTATTTGTAGGTATTGTATTTAATTAATTTATTGATAGTGTAGTGTTAGGTTTAATTGTAACTTAGGTTAGGATTTATTTTACAGGTAATTTTGTAATTATTTTAACTAGGTAGCTATTAAATAGTAAATAACTATTTAATAGCTATTGTACCTGGTTAAAATAAATACAAAGTTGCCTGTAAAATAAATATTAATCCTAAACTAGCTACAATATAATTATAATTCATATTGTAGCTATATTAGGGTTTATTTTACAGGTAAGTATTTATCTTTAAATAGGAATAATTTATTTAATAAGAGTTAATTTATTTTGTTAGATTTAAACTATATTTAACTTAGGGGGGTGTTAGTGTTAGGGTTAGACTTAGCTTTAGGGGCTAATCCATTTATTAGAGTAGCGGCGAGATCCGGTCGGCAGATTAGGGGTTAATAATTGAAGTTAGGTGTCAGCCATGTTAGGGAGGGCAGATTAGGGGTTAATACTATTTCTTATAGGGTTATTGAGGCGGGAGTGAGGCGGATTAGGGGTTAATAACTTTATTATAGTAGCGGTGAGGTGCGGTCGTCAGATTAGGGGTTAATTATTGTAGGTAGCTGGCGGCGACGTTGTGGGGGGCAGATTAGGGGTTAATAAATTTAATATGGGGTCGGCGGTGTTAGGGGCAGCAGATTAGGGGTACATAGGGATAACATAGGTTGCGGCGGTGTACGGAGCGGCAGATTAGGGGTTAATAATATAATGCAGGTGTCAGCGATAGCGGGGTCGGCAGATTAGGGGTTAATAAGTGTAAGGTTAGGGGTGTTTAGACTCGGGGTACATGTTAGGGTGTTAGGTGCAGACTTAGAAACTGTTTCCCCATAGGAAACAATGGGGCTGCGTTAGGAGCTGAACGCTGCTTTTTTGCAGGTGTTAGGTTTTTTTTCAGCTCAAACAGCCCCATTGTTTCCTATGGGGGAATCGTGCACGAGCACGTTTTTGAAGCTGGCCGCGTCCGTAAGCATCACTGGTATCGAGAGTTGCAGTTGCGGTAAATATGCTATACGCTCCTTTTTTGGAGCCTAACGCAGCCCTTCAGTGAACTCTAAATACCAGCGGTATTTAAAAGGTGCGGCCAGAAAAAAGCATGCGTAGCTAACGCACCCCTTTGGCCGCAAAACTCTAAATCTAGGCATGTGAGTCTTACTTGTAAGTCCCATACAGCTCTGGGTTCCCTTCTCTATTCCCACAACATTTTCATTATTATTCTCACTTTAAGGTGTTTATATATATGCTCTTATTGTAACTTAAAGTGATGGTAAATCCTAGCATTTGTGAAACACTAGGATTTCCCAATGCAACAAATAAATGGGACTTTCAGTCATGAATTGTAAAATACTTCATGCTGAAAGTTCCTTTATTTGTCTGCAGTGTTCCCCGTGATGAGAGCCTCCGGCCCCCCGCGGCAGAACGCTATTTTGTAGTGAAGTGATTTTAGCCAATAGCATGCTGGCTATCCACATTATGCCAGCTGGCCCACACGGCTATTGGCTAAGTGGTGTAAATGTCACCTCATTGAAAAATAGTGTTCTGCTGTGGGCGGCCCTGCGAACTCTGCAGTCAAATAAAGGAACTTTCAGCATGAGTACTGAAAGTCCCCTTTATTTGTTGCACTGGTAAATCCTAGGGTTTCAGAAACGCTAGGATTTACTATCACTTTAAGTGCTGGTTAGTGAAATGTGCATTGCCATCTTGGTATATTCACACACTGTGAGAGAAGTGGTGCACATTCACAGATCAGTACTATTGTTGTGTTCTTGACAAGCCTTATTGTTCTCTTCAGTTTAGAGTGCCCAATACAGAGAGGGAGCTGTATATTTTTGTAGTGGGTACATTGCTCTTTATTAGTCTTAAGGCTTTTTTATATTTGCTTAATAACTTTTAAATTTTGTAAAAAAAAAAAAAATCTGCAAATATGTGAAGCTTCTGTTTTCTGATGTTTAAGGTAACCCAAAATGCAAGGTCTAGCAGTAAAAAGCCAGTAGCATCACTAATATGTAAAAAGAACACTGCTTCTATCATTGAATTCAAGAATACATGCACTGCAAGATGACAGCACCCAGTCTAAAGATGCAGAGCTTTACCAAAAGGCTTCTGTAATGGGTAAAATAAAGACATTGGAGTTTAATGTCCTTTTGAGCTCTCCTGGGAATTTAAAACTCAACCCCTATACAAATGGACAAATAACAATTACCTATATTCATTCTGTACATACATGCATACTGTGATATTAGGGATTGTGTGCATAAGGCTGCAGTTTTTTTGTACTTATGTTCTATGAATGAAGATGGTAGTTGTGAATAAACATTTTTTTAAAGGTCCCAGCCAGTGAAATCTTAATACTGCAGAAGCCATATATGTGTGTGTGCATATGGGTGTCTGTGAAGTTTCTGTTTATGTGTGCATGTGTTTGGAGGCTTGCTAGTGTATCCATTTTATGTAGTGGGTGCTTTTATGTTTGCATGTGAACGTCTATGGGTGCCTGTGTGTTCATGTGGATGTCCTTGGGTGTCTGTTTGTGTGGATATAGATGTTTATGGGTGCCTCATTACAATTAAATTATAGGGAGACATGCAAGCCCCAGAAAGGGGATGGATGCACTGTAGAACTTTTTTTTTTTTTTGGGGGGGGGGGGGGGGCATTATGGAATTTTGCCCTGAGAGCCTGATTCTCTAGAAACTGCCCTGAAACTTGATAAAGTCCTGAAGTGGCATTTTTGACATATTTCAAGACAATTTGGAATAATTATAGTATGTTTCGCCACAGAAAATATTTTTAGGTGTATTTGCATATATGGTCTAGATTTACTAAGGCTTTATTCATCTCTATCATATAGTCCCTTTAAATGTTTGTTTCTAATTCACAATCACATTGCTGTGATTGTCAGTTTCAGTGCAGTCATCTTCATAACAGGTTTTCAAACAGCATATTTTATAACTGGACTGTTAAAAGGAACCACTCCTTCATGACCGGACTTTCAAAAGGAACCACTCTTTCATGACAGTGCTTTCAAAAGCAACCACTCCATCATGACCGGGCTTTCAAAAGGAATCACTCTATACTGACCGGGCTTTCAAAAGAAATCACTCCTTCATGACAGGACTTTCAAAAGCAACCACTCCTACATGACCAGGCTTCCAAAAGGAACCACTCCTTCATGACTGGACTTCCAAAAGGAACCACTCCTTTGTGACCGGGCTTCCTAAAGGAATGATCTGACTTTCAAAAGGAACCACTCTTCATGACGGTGCTTTCAAAATTAACCACTCTTTCATGACAGTGCTTTTAAAAGCAACCACTCCAGTATGACCGGGCTTTCAAAAGGAACCACTCCATCCTGACCAGGCTTTCAAAAGGAACCACTCATTCATGACAGGGCTTTTAACAGGAATCACTCCTTCATGACTGGACTTTCAAAAGCAACCTCTCCTTCATGACCGGGCTTTCAAAAGGAACCACTCCTTCATGACCAGGCTTTTAAAATGAACCACTGCTTGATGACCGGGCTTTCTAAAGGAACCACTCCTTCATGGACGGACTTTCAAAAGGAACCAATCTTTATAACAGTGCTTTTAAAGGAAACCACTCCATCATGACCGGGCTTTCAAAAGGAACCACTCCTTCATGACTGGGCTTTTAACAGGAACCACTCCTTCATGACTGGGGTTCCAAAAGGATACACTCCTTTGTTACCAAGTTTCCAAAAGGAACCTCTCCTTCATGACCTTGCTTTCTAAAAGGAACCACTTATTCATGGCCGGTCTTCCAAAAGGGATTGCACCTTTGCGACTGTAAAAACAAAACCCGTTCATGACAGTGTAGTTTTCTAGTGTTTTGTGATGTCCTGTTTTATGCAGGAACTTATGCAGTGTTTTTAAGCTAAGGGTTTGTTGCTCTTTTAATGAATAAAACAGGCAGTATGGTTTGAACTACCTGTTAAATCACTGGTGAGACTTTTACTGAAAGAAAACTTCGTAGATGCCAAGCAGAAGCAAGGAATACTTGAGTAGAAACAATTGTTGCAATATAGGTAAGGAACATAAAGCAAACAGTTCAGAGATATGATAGAGTAAATGTGTATTTAGTTACACTTAGTAAAACATCAGTAGTTGTATCCTTATTGTAACAATTCTCAGGAATGTCTTCACGCACTCACACAATCATACATAAAATATATACAGCACAGTCAGACTATGGTAGTAACCGGTAGATTTAGCATGGTAATGCGGATGCTTTCCAGAGAGTGACAAGGTAAGAACGGATCCTTCGTAAATGGATTAAATATTACCTTAGGTTTGAGGAGAACGGTTTTACCTCTGTGACCGGTATACTGCGTTGGTGTGAGTGCGGCTTCCGGGACGCTGCAAGTAGATCCGGTGGCTCCTTGATCCGGTTTGATGAAATAATAGGATTCCGGTAGAATTGGAGAAATAATGAAATACTTTTGAAAGTAAAGTGTTCAGCAAAAGATCCTCACTTACTACTGCTGTTTCAGAGAGATAGAAACAATGAAGCAATTTAGGAAATATCAAAAGTAGAATCACAGCATGAGAGATGCGATCAGATAAGCTCCAAAGAGAAAACAATTTTCAGGCAAGGAATGATGGTTCAGGTGTGCTTGATATAGGGTGGAGGAAAGGTAGGCGGGATATACCTTAAAGGTATATCACACACTCCCCCCGCTAAGGGGTCCCCCAATTGATGAGAGGGATGGCTTCAAAGGATACCTGCGATGAAAGGATCTAATCAGACGGGGAGCAGAAATGTCAGTGCTACGATGCCAAGAATTGTCCTCAGGACCAAAACCTTTCCATTTTAACAAGTACTCTAGGTGACGATTCTTGATCCTAGAATCTAGAATACGGTCCACCTCAAATTCGTCGTGGTCATCTATTTGTAACGCAGTTGGAGTCTGAAGACTGGTTTGTACAGTAGAATTATAAGGTTTTATCAGAGACACATGTATAGTGGGATGAATCCTATAAGCTGCAGGAAGAGTTAAACATACCGTCATAGGGTTCAAAATTTTGTTGATTACAAAAGGTCCAATGTATTGGTTCGCCAATTTCTTAGAGGGTACATGTAGTTTTAGATTCTTTACAGATAATAACACTTTGTCACCCACTTTATAGACTGGACTGGGTCTGTGACGTTTATCATAATAAGCTTTCTGATAATTCTTTGCATCAGATAAGTGTTTTTTGACTAGGGCTAGTCTTGCTTCAAGTTGTAAAGAATAGTCTTTAGCAGCTGGTGAGTTTACGTCAGTTTTAGATAGTGTCAAAGTTGTCGGATGATAGCCATAGGTTACATAGAACGGTGTCATTTTTGTTGAGGATGATACCGAATTGTTGTAAGAGAATTCCGCCATTGATAAATAATCTATCCAATCATCCTGCAAATGGGAAATGTAACAACGAAGATATTGTTCTAATGTTTGATTTAGTTTCTCAGTCATCCCATTGGTTTGGGGATGGAAGGCTGTTGAATATCTTGGTGTTATTTTTAACAATTTGCATAATGATCTCCAAAAGGATGAGGTGAATTGTGTACCTCTATCTGTTATTATATCAGTGGGTAGTCCGTGGAGTTTCACTATGTGGTTAAGGAAAACATTTGCTGTAGTAAAAGCTGAGGGTAACCTTTTTAGGGGTATAAAATGTCCCAATTTTGTTAGATGATCTATGACAACTAATATAGTGTTAAAGTTCCTTGATTTTGGTAGCTCTACAATAAAGTCCATCGAGATCATGGACCAGGGTTTTTCCGGAACTGGCAATGGGGTCAACAACCCGATGGGCCCTTTATGATCTATTTTATTTCTAGCACAAGTGTCACAGGAATTGACATAATCTTGGATGGTTTGATTCATTTGGGGCCACCAAAAGTTTCTTCTTGTTTTTTCAATGTTTTTTTGTATTCCGGTATGACCGGATAAAGGTTCATCATGAGTGTGTTTCAATATTTGTTTTCTTAATGAACAGGGTATATACAATTGATCTTTATGGTTTATTAAACCAGTATTTAGGTTTTTGTGACAGGATTTAGGTGTATTGGTTTCTTTTTCTTGTGCCCTTTTAATCTCTTCCTCTAAAGGTGTTAGGACTCCAATAAATTTTTCGATTGGTACTATTGGAGTCAGGGTCTCTTGAGGTGTCATTTCCTGTACTCTGGATAATGCATCAGCCTTGGTATTCAGGCTTCCTGGTCAATAAGTGATCAAGAAATTGAACCTATCTAAGAATAATGACCACCTTACTTGTCTGGAAGTTAGAGTTTTGCTTTTCTTCAAATATTCCAGATTCTTATGATCTGTGAAGATTTTAAATGGTTTTTGTGTACCTTCCAGTAAGTGCCTCCATTGTTCAAGGGATACTTTGATAGCAAGGAGTTCTTTATCTCCTATACTATAATTATTTTCTGCAGGTGTGAATCTTCTTGAATAATAAGCTACAGGAAATAATTCTGATTTGTTGTCTACTTGTTGAGATAGAACTGCTCCTATACCTGAACTTGAGGCGTCTACCTCTAACACATATTGTAGCTTAGGATCTGGCATGTGTAAAATGGGGCCTTTGGAGAATTGCCCCTTTAAGTAGTCAAAAGCTAATTGGGCCTGTTCAGTCCATTTATATCTTTGTTTCTTACTAGTCAACTGAGTTAAGGGCTTTACTATATCAGAAAAGTTTTTTATAAACTTTCGATAGTAATTGGCAAAGCCAATAAAACGTTGTAGGGCACGAACCGATTTTGGTGTGGGCCATTCTAGTACAGATGAAACTTTATCTGGATCCATTTGGATCCTGTTAGGAGTTATTATGTATCCCAGGAATTTGATTTTGTTCACATGAAATAAACACTTTTCATGTTTGGCATATAACTTGTGTTCCTTCAAGCGCATTAAGACCCAACGTACATGTCTTTCGTGTTCCTGTTCTGTCTTGGAATAAATTAGAATGTCATCTAGATACACTATAACACAGATATCCATTAGATCTCGGAAGATTTCATTAATAAAGTGTTGGAAAGTAGCTGGGGCATTGCTCAATCCAAAAGGCATGACGTTATATTGATATAACCCATATCGAGTCCGAAAAGCGGTCTTCCATTCGTCACCTTTCTTCATTCTGATAAGGTTATATGCCCCTTTTAAATCTAGTTTAGTAAATATTTGTGCTCCTTTTAACCGTTCTATTATCTCTGGTATTAGTGGTAATGGATACCTGTTTTTTATGGTAATGGAGTTTAAAGCCCTGTAATCAATTATAGGCCTTAGAGTGCCATCTTTGTTTTTTACCAAAAACATGCCTGCTGCAGCTGGGGATGTAGAGTGGGATATGAATCCCTTTCTCAGGTTGTCATCCAAATAGGACCTTAAATACACTAACTCATCTTGTGATAAAGGATAGATCTTCCCATGTGGTTTTGGTGACCCTGGAATTATATCTATAGGGCAATCAAAGCTTCTGTGGGGTGGTAAATTCTCTGCTTCTTTCAAATTGAAGACCTCTGCCAAATCCTGATATATCCCTGGTATCCCTGTCTCAGATGATGTTAAAATACTATGAGGGTAACAGGTGTTTAGACAATATGTTGAGTCTAGTGTAAGTTTTGAATGTTCCCAATCTATTTTGGGATTATGTTTTTGCAACCAACTATATCCTAAAATGATAGTATGCAGTGATATAGGGATCACATCAAATGTAATATATTCTGTGTGCCCATTGTTTATCATTATAAGCAAAGGTATTGTCTGGTGTGTAATGGGTCCCTTATTTATTAAAGTACCATCAATTGATTTAACAAACACAGGGTTCTGCTTGCACACCAGAGGAATTTTATTATTTACAATATATACAGAATCAATGTAGTTCCCAGATGCACCTGAGTCAATCAATGCCTTGGAGTGTATATTTTCCTGATCCCACTGCAAAGAGAGAGGTAAAGTCAATTGCATTGTATCTGAGATATGATATATGTTTTTATAACCGGTTTTCTTACCCTTCTTTTGTCTTTGTAATGAAGGACAGCTTGAGACAGTGTGTTCCTTTTGTCCACAGTATAAACACAAGTTTTCTAACCTTCTTCTTATTTTTTCCTCATTACTTAGTGGCCCCTTGATAGTGCCTATCTCCATAGGGGTTACACTACCTTGAGATTTCTCAGATGTTGTAGGATAAGTGACCTGACATCTGAGTATTGTGTCTGAAGTGGATCTCTCTGCTCGCCGTTCCCTGAGTCTTCTATCTATAGATGTGCTTAATTTAATAAGTGCTGGAAGAGAATCAGGCATTTCCTGGCGAGACAGTTCATCCTTAAGGTTTTCAGATAGGCCCAGCCTAAACTGATTCTTAAGGCTAACTTGGTTCCATAGTGAGTCTGTTGCCCACATTTGAAATTCAGTTGTGTACTCCTCCACCGTGCGCTTACCCTGTTTGAGTGCGCGTAGTTTAGAGTCTGCAGTTATTTGCGTATCTGTATCTTCATATAGATTAGACATAGCTTGAAAGAAATCCTGTAGTGAATCCAAAATTGGGTCATTATTTTCATAAAACCTGTTAGCCCAGGTTCTGGGCTCTCCCTGTAGAAATGAAATAGTGGTGCAAACCCTGATGCGGTCTGAGTAATATGTGCGGGGTCTCATGGTAAAAAGAAGTTTACAAGCAGTCTTGAAATCTCTGAATTCATGTCTTTTACCAGTGAAAGGTTGAGGGTATTGAATATGGGGTTCAGGTACATCAGTACTTTTGTGAGACATATACTCTTTAACAATAGCTTTTAATGCGGTATTATCTGCTTGTACTTCTGTTAAGCCTTGTGCAAGATAATCTAATTTTCTTTGTATGTTAGAGAACTCAGTTTTAATTTCATTTGCATCCATAATAACAAAGTTTTGTTTACCAGTAACAAACCCTTAGAACACTGTGGCCTGAAAATTATGTGATGTCCTGTTTTATGCAGGAACTTATGCAGTGTTTTTAAGCTAAGGGTTTGTTGCTCTTTTAATGAATAAAACAGGCAGTATGGTTTGAACTACCTGTTAAATCACTGGTGAGACTTTTACTGAAAGAAAACTTCATAGATGCCAAGCAGAAGCAAGGAATACTTGAGTAGAAACAATTGTTGCAATATAGGTAAGGAACATAAAGCAAACAGTTCAGAGATATGATAGAGTAAATGTGTATTTAGTTACACTTAGTAAAACATCAGTAGTTGTATCCTTATTGTAACAATTCTCAGGAATGTCTTCACGCACTCACACAATCATACATAAAATATATACAGCACAGTCAGACTATGGTAGTAACCGGTAGATTTAGCATGGTAATGCGGATACTTTCCAGAGAGTGACAAGGTAAGAACGGATCCTTCGTAAATGGATTAAATATTACCTTAGGTTTGAGGAGAACGGTTTTACCTCTGTGACCGGTATACTGCGTTGGTGTGAGTGCGGCTTCCGGGACACTGCAAGTAGATCCGGTGGCTCCTTGATCCGGTTTGATGAAATAATAGGATTCCGGTAGAATTGGAGAAATAATGAAATACTTTTGAAAGTAAAGTGTTCAGCAAAAGATCCTCACTTACTACTGCTGTTTCAGAGAGAAAGAAACAATGAAGCAATTTAGGAAATATCAAAAGTAGAATCACAGCATGAGAGATGCGATCAGATAAGCTCCAAAGAGAAAACAATTTTCAGGCAAGGAATGATGGTTCAGGTGTGCTTGATATAGGGTGGAGGAAAGGTAGGCGGGATATACCTTAAAGGTATATCACATGTTTGCAGCTATATTATTGAAATTCTGGTCACAAAACGAAAATTAAACTTTCTTAACATGATGGTAATCTGAGCATTAAAAAAAAATGCTAGGATTAACCATCACTAAAAATAAAGTAGACTTTCAGTGATTACTTAATTAAAAAAAGGCTGCTAAACTCACCCTTTCTGTGCTGTGGCACCTCACTAAAGTCAGCACCTCTGGCCGCTAACGGCACAGTACTCTTTACCATTTAGGGAATGTTTCCACCTCTAAACCAAAAGCCATGCTAGAATACAGAACACTGTAAGATGAATAGCATGGCTAATGGTTTAGAGGTGGAAACGTCACCACATTGAGAGAAGAGCGCTGTGCTGTGAGTGGCAGGAGGCATTGACTTAAGCGTAGGAGCCATGGCACAGAAATGGGGAGATTAGCACACTTTTATTACAAAGTGACCAATGAAAGTCCACTTTATTTTTAGTGAAGGTAAAGACAGCTTGTTTTTTAAACACTTGGATTTACCATCACTTTAATCAATAATTGGAAATATTAAAATTTTAAAAATAAAAGTATCAATATAATCGTTGAGCAATCCCATCTTGCCTGTATACAAATGGCATTCATACTGTTAAGCAGTTTATAAGGATGGATTTGAAATACAACAGATTAATCTCTCACATGAGTATTCCACTAATACATTGTACAAAGGGGTTTATTTAAAAGGACTGTAATGTAACCTTATAGGGTGTGAAATGGCTATTGTATATGGCAGTTTAAGTTTGATTCCCAGTTTCAACCCCAATAATAAGTACTTAACAAGCACAAATACGGTTTTGGAAACTTTTCCGGTGAAAACTCATCACTGTAATCACTCCAAAAACACACTTTCCTTGTTAGTTGAAAACAAAACAGGGTTATCGGGAGCCAATATTGTAAACATTGTAATCAAACCCTAAATGGGAATTTGTGGCAATTAGAGGGGCTGCAAGGTTAAGCATCTACTGTTTGATGTAGGCACATGGCTTATAGAGGTGCTGCATGATCAGGATCTCGTCTGAGGTCTGATGTGGGTATATGGTTACACTGCTAGGGGACTGATGTGGTGCGGGTTTGTGGCTGACAGATGGGCTTCAGGATTGGCATTTGATGCTCTATACTAACTTTATGACCATGGCTAGCCTTGCCAGCTGCAGACTTAAGCCCAGATTGGCTCCACCAAATAAGGCAAATGATGGATGGAGGTTGGCTATTGACAAACTTAATTTGTTTTAAAACTGTTTAGACTTGGCTTGTTTGCAACACAACAAATGTCTTGTAATGGTGTTTACTGTTTACTGTCCCTTTAACCCCTTCACTACTGGGAATTTCAGAGAAAAACTTGCCCAAAGTACCAGAGAATTGTTTAGCATGTTTGCTATCACTCAGTTTAAACAGAAATAGAGCTTTTGATTTTTTATATTCACTTATGAAAATTATATATATTTTTAAAGTATACAACCCAAGGTATTGAGCTAACCCCATTTTAGTATATTTGATGCCACTATTTGACCGCCAGATTGTCACTAACCTTATTTACAGACAACTACTAGTCATATGACAAATGGTTATAAAAGCTTCTCTGGATCCCCTTTGTTCAGAAATAGCAGACATGCATGGCTGTGCCATTAATTTTTTGCAATTAGAATGTCTATAATTGCAGCTGCGCACCTTGCGTGACATTCCTGTCAGGGAAAGGGTTAATCAGTTAGCTTGTAAACTTAATTTTTGATGCAAAATAAAGATTACCCTCCCACTTGACACCTCCCACTCCCTGATCCCTACCTGATCCCTCCCAAACAGCTCTCTTGCCTCCCTCAACACTGGTCACCACCATGTTAGGTACGGGCAGAAGGTCTGCAAGTATGCAGTTTAGGTTTTTGTTTTAAAAAAAAATGTATTATTTTTCTCTCGCAGTGTAGGGATCCCTCCTTAACCCTCCCACCTCCTTGATCCTCCAAAAACAGTTCTTAACCCTCCGCCTCCTACTAGTGGTGGTCACCTTTGATACCAGCAGTATGCCAGTACCCAGTTTATGTGTTTTGTTTTAAATTATTTTTATTTATTTAAAGTTTTTTTCTAAAGTAATGCCCCCTACTTCCCGCCTCCTTGCGATCATTAGTAAGGATGCCCACCCTTCCAATTCCCCTTTTGCCAAAGTGTAGCTTCTCATTCCTCCATCTCCCTTTAAATTTGCTTTTTTGTAGCGTAGTGCCCCTTCCACTCCCTCCCCCCTCCTTGCCGCCCATCTGCCTCTTGCCTTCCCTCCCACACCTCTCGTTAGCACAAGCAGTTGATCATTACAGGCGGTGACACACACACTGGCATCTGCCTTCATATCGTAATGGAGCACAGAACAGTAGAGATGTGACCCCCTTGACTGTCCCTCATTTTTTTCTGCTCCATATTTTTAATTCATTGAGGCATAGGAAGCATTGCACTCATGGACTTGGATCAGGGGCGTATTTTGGTCTAGGCAAACAAGGCACTTGCCTAGGGCGACAGATTGGAGGGGGGCAGCACTTTTTTTGCGGTTATATTTGTAAAATCTTACAGTTATTTTAGAAGTATTATACAGGTATATTATGAGAGATTTTGCCCAAGGAGCTTACATAAGAGACTGCCTATAGAGCTTACTTTTTAGAGGTAACTGTGAACCTTTCATTTATTTACCTAGCTATTGTCTTTAGTTTTGTTAGCTTTCTGCACTTAGTTTTTTGTTTGGGGAAGTATTGTATTAAGAAATCTGTGTTTGGGGTTTTTATATATATTGCAGCATAAAAAAATCTGCATTACTCCCTGCTAAAAATTATTACGGTAAAAAAAGGCCTAAAACCTTGGGGGTGGATGGGGGTAGACAGAAGTTTGAGTGCCTAGGGCAGCATAAAACCTAAATACGACACTGACTTGGATAAATGGATATTTAAGTTCGGTTGAATACTAGACACCTGGCAACCCTATCGGCTAGATCATGAGTTTGGCGTTAGCCTTAAAAAGCATCGTTAAGGGGTCTTAACGCTGCTTTTTAACGCCCGCTGGTATTACGAGTCGGGCAGGTACAGGTGTACCGCTCACTTTTCTTCCGTGACTCGAGGCTACCGCAAATCCCCTTACGTCAATTGCGTATCCTATCTTTTTAATGGGATTTGCCTAATGCCGGTATTACGAGTCTTGGAAGAAGTGAGCGGTAAGGCCTCTACTTCCAAGACTCCTACCGCATTTAAAAGTCAGTAGTTAAGAGTTTTATGGGCTAACGCCGGAAGATAAAGCTCTTAACTAAAGTGCTATAAACTACACTAACACCCATAAACTACCTATTAACCCCAAAACCGAGGCCCCCCCACATCGCAAACACTATAATAAATTATTTTAACCCCTAATCTGCCGACCGGACATCGCCTCCACCTACATTATACCTATGAACCCCTAATCTGCTGCCCCTAACATCGCCGACACCTACACTATATTTATTAACCCCTAATCTGCCGCCCCTAACGTCGCCGCCACCTGCCTACAATTATTAACCCCTAATCTGCCGACCGGACAACGCCGCCACTTTAATAAATGTATTAACCCCTAAACCGCCGCACTCCCACCTGGCAAACACTAGTTAAATTGTATTAACCCCTAATCTGCCTGCACTAACATCGCAGAAACCTACTTACATTTATTAACCCCTAATCTGCCACCCCCAATGTCGCCGCTACTATATTAAGGTATTAACCCCTAAACCTAAGTATAAACCTAACCCTAACCCCCCCTAACTTAAATATAATTTAAATACATCTAAATAAAAACATAATTTATGCTTACCTGATAAATTCCTTTCTTCTGTAGTGTGATCAGTCCACGGGTCATCATTACTTCTGGGATATTACTCCTCCCCAACAGGAAGTGCAAGAGGATTCACCCAGCAGAGCTGCATATAGCTCCTCCCCTCTACGTCACTCCCAGTCATTCGACCAAGGACCAACGAGAAAGGAAAAGCCAAGGGTGAAGTGGTGACTGGAGTATAAATTAAAAAATATTTACCTGCCTTAAAAACAGGGCGGGCCGTGGACTGATCACACTACAGAAGAAAGGAATTTATCAGGTAAGCATAAATTATGTTTTCTTCTGTTAAGTGTGATCAGTCCACGGGTCATCATTACTTCTGGGATACCAATACCAAAGCAAAAGTACACGGATGACGGGAGGGATAGGCAGGCTCTTTATACAGAAGGAACCACTGCCTGAAGAACCTTTCTCCCAAAAATAGCCTCCGATGAAGCAAAAGTGTCAAATTTGTAAAATTTGGAAAAAGTATGAAGCGAAGACCAAGTTGCAGCCTTGCAAATCTGTTCAACAGAGGCCTCATTCTTGAAGGCCCAAGTGGAAGCCACAGCTCTAGTAGAATGAGCTGTAATTCTTTCAGGAGGCTGCTGTCCAGCAGTCTCATAAGCTAAACGAATTATGCTACGAAGCCAAAAAGAAAGAGAGGTAGCGGAAGCTTTTTGACCTCTCCTCTGCCCAGAGTAAATGACAAACAGAGAAGACGTTTGTCGAAATTCCTTAGTTGCCTGTAAGTAAAATTTTAGAGCACGGACTACATCCAGGTTGTGCCGTAGACGTTCCTTCTTTGAAGAAGGATTTGGGCATAAAGAAGGAACAACAATCTCTTGATTGATATTCCTGATAGTAACTACCTTAGGTAAGAACCCAGGTTTAGTACGCAGGACTACCTTATCCGAATGAAAAATCAAATAAGGAGAATCACAATGTAAGGCTGATAATTCAGAGACTCTTCGAGCCGAGGAAATAGCCATTAAAAATAGAACTTTCCAAGATAACAACTTTATATCAATGGAATGAAGGGGTTCAAACGGAACGCCCTGTAAAACATTAAGAACAAGGTTTAAACTCCATGGTGGAGCAACAGTTTTAAACACAGGCTTAATTCTGGCCAAAGCCTGACAAAAAGCCTGGACGTCAGGAACTTCTGACAGACGTTTGTGTAACAGAATGGACAGAGCTGAGATCTGTCCCTTTAATGAACTAGCAGATAAACCCTTTTCTAAACCTTCTTGTAGAAAAGACAATATCCTAGGAATCCTAACCTTACTCCAAGAGTAACCTTTGGATTCACACCAATATAGGTATTTACGCCATATCTTATGGTAAATCTTTCTGGTAACAGGTTTCCTAGCCTGTATTAAGGTATCAATAACTGACTCAGAAAATCCACGTCTTGATAAAATCAAGCGTTCAATTTCCAAGCAGTCAGCTTCAGAGAAGTTAGATTTTGATGTTTTAAGGGACCCTGTATCAGAAGGTCCTGTTTCAGAGGTAGAGACCAAGGTGGACAGGATGACATGTCCACCAGGTCTGCATACCAAGTCCTGCGTGGCCACGCAGGTGCTATTAGAATCACTGATGCTCTCTCTTGTTTGATTCTGGCAATCAATCGAGGAAGCAACGGGAAGGGTGGAAACACGTAAGCCATCCTGAAGTCCCAAGGTGCTGTCAGAGCATCTATCAGGACTGCTCCTGGATCCCTGGATCTGGACCCGTAACGAGGAAGCTTGGCGTTCTGTCGAGACGCCATGAGATCTATCTCTGGTTTGCCCCAACGTCGAAGTATTTGGGCAAAGACCTCTGGATGAAGTTCCCACTCCCCCGGATGAAAAGTCTGACGACTTAAGAAATCCGCCTCCCAGTTCTCCACTCCCGGGATGTGGATTGCTGACAGGTGGCAAGAGTGAGACTCTGCCCAGCGAATTATCTTTGATACTTCCATCATAGCTAGGGAGCTTCTTGTCCCTCCCTGATGGTTGATGTAAGCTACAGTCGTGATGTTGTCCGACTGAAACCTGATGAACCCCCGAGTTGTCAACTGGGGCCAAGCCAGGAGGGCATTGAGAACTGCTCTCAATTCCAGAATGTTTATTGGCAGGAGACTCTCCTCCTGACTCCATTGTCCCTGAGCCTTCAGAGAATTCCAGACGGCACCCCAACCTAGAAGGCTGGCGTCTGTTGTTACAATTGTCCAGTCTGGTCTGCTGAATGGCATCCCCCTGGACAGATGTGGCCGAGAAAGCCACCATAGAAGAGAATTTCTGGTCTCTTGATCCAGATTCAGAGAAGGGGATAAGTCTGAGTAATCCCCATTCCACTGACTTAGCATGCACAGTTGCAGTGGTCTGAGGTGTAAGCGTGCAAAGGGTACTATGTCCATTGCCGCTACCATTAAGCCGATTACCTCCATGCATTGAGCCACTGACGGGTGTTGAATGGAATGAAGGGTGCGGCAAGCACTTTGAAGTCTTGTTAGCCTGTCCTCTGTCAGGTAAATCTTCATTTCTACAGAATCTATAAGAGTCCCCAGGAAGGGAACTCTTGTGAGTGGAACGAGTGAACTTTTCTTTTCGTTCACCTTCCATCCATGTGACCTTAGAAATGCCAGCACTAACTCTGTATGAGACTTGGCAGTTTGAAAGCTTGAAGCTTGTATCAGAATGTCGTCTAGGTATGGAGCTACCGAGATTCCCCGCAGTCTTAGTACCGCCAGAAGAGCACCCAGAACCTTTGTGAAGATTCTTGGAGCTGTAGCCAATCCGAATGGAAGAGCCACAAACTGGTAATGCCTGTCTAGGAAGGCAAACCTTAGGTACCGATAATGATCTTTGTGAATCGGTATGTGAAGGTAAGCATCTTTTAAATCTACAGTGGTCATGTATTGACCCTCTTGGATCATAGGTAAAATTGTCCGAATAGTCTCCATCTTGAACGATGGAACTCTTAGGAATTTGTTTAGGATCTTTAAGTCCAGGATTGGTCTGAAAGTTCCCTCTTTTTTGGGAACCACAAACAGATTTGAGTAAAACCCCTGTCCCTGTTCCGATCGTGGAACTGGATGGATTACTCCCATTAACAGTAGCTCTTGTACGCAGCGTAGAAACGCCTCTTTCTTTGTCTGGATTGTTGACAATCTTGACAGATGAAATCTCTCTCTTGGAGGAGAGTATTTGAAGTCCAGAAGGTATCCCTGAGATATTATCTCTAGCGCCCAGGGATCCTGAACATCTCTTGCCCAAGCCTGGGCGAAGAGAGAAAGTTTGCCCCCCACTAGATCCGATCCCGGATCGGGGGCCCTCAATTCATGCTGTTTTAGGGGCAGCAGCAGGTTTCCTAGTCTGCTTGCCCTTGTTCCAGGACTGGTTAGGTTTCCAGCCTTGTCTGTAGCGAGCAACAGCTCCTTCCTGTTTTGGTGCAGAGGAAGTTGATGCTGCTCCTGCTTTGAAATTACGAAAGGAACGAAAATTAGACTGTCTAGTCTTGGCTTTGGCTTTGTCCTGAGGCAGGGCATGGCCTTTACCTCCTGTAATGTCAGCGATAATCTCTTTCAACCCGGGCCCGAATAAGGTCTGCCCTTTGAAAGGTATATTAAGCAATTTAGACTTAGAAGTAACATCAGCTGACCAGGATTTTAGCCACAGCGCCCTGCGTGCCTGAATGGCGAATCCTGAATTCTTCGCCGTAAGTTTAGTAAGATGTACTACGGCCTCCGAAATGAATGAATTAGCTAGTTTAAGGACTCTAAGCCTGTCCGTAATGTCGTCCAGAGAAGCTGAACCAATGTTCTCTTCCAGAGACTCAATCCAGAATGCCGCTGCAGCCGTGATCGGCGCAATGCATGCAAGGGGTTGCAATATAAAACCTTGTTGAACAAACATTTTCTTAAGGTAACCCTCTAACTTTTTATCCATTGGATCTGAAAAAGCACAGCTATCCTCCACCGGGATAGTGGTACGCTTAGCTAAGGTAGAAACTGCTCCCTCCACCTTAGGGACCGTTTGCCATAAGTCCCTTGTGGTGGCGTCTATTGGAAACATTTTTCTAAATATCGGAGGGGGTGAGAACGGCACACCGGGTCTATCCCACTCCTTAGTAACAATTTCAGTAAGTCTCTTAGGTATAGGAAAAACCTCAGTACTCGTCGGTACCGCAAAATATTTATCCAACCTACACATTTTCTCTGGTATTGCAACTGTGTTACAATCATTCAGAGCCGCTAACACCTCCCCTAGTAATACACGGAGGTTTTCCAGTTTAAATTTAAAATTTGAAATATCTGAATCCAGTCTGTTTGGATCAGAACCGTCACCCACAGAATGAAGTTCTCCGTCCTCATGTTCTGCCACCTGTGACGCAGTGTCTGACATGGCCCTAATATTATCAGCGCACTCTGTTCTCACCCCAGAGTGATCACGCTTACCTCTTAGTTCTGGTAATTTAGCCAAAACCTCAGTCATAACAGTAGCCATATCCTGTAATGTGATTTGTAATGGCCGCCCAGATGTACTCGGCGCTACAATATCACGCACCTCCCTCTGAGCGGGAGATGTAGGTACTGACACGTGAGGCGAGTTAGTCGGCATAACTCTCCCCTCGTTGTTTGGTGAAATTTGTTCAATTTGTACAGATTGACTTTTATTTAAAGTAGCATCAATACAGTTAGTACATAAATTTCTATTGGGCTCCACTTTGGCATTGCAACAAATGACACAGGTATCATCCTCTGAATCAGACATGTTTAACACACTAGCAAATAAACTTGCAACTTGGAAATACAATTCAATTAGAATAATATTAAAATGTACTGTGCCTTTAAGAAGCACAGAAGATCTATGACAGTTGAAAATTAATAAATTGAAACAGTTATAGCCTCAATCCTTGTAAACAACACAACTTTAGCAAAGGTTTAATCCCATTAGCAAAGATAACAAATTCTGAAAGCAGGAAACAAATTACAGAATAAACGTTTTTTATCTCAGTCAAACTATAATTCTCACAGCTCTGCTGAGAGAAATTACCTCCCTCAAAATAAGTTTTGAAGACCCCTGAGCTCTGTAGAGATGAACCGGATCATGCAGGGAATACAATGAGTTGCTGACTGAAATATTTGATGCATAGAAAAAGCGCCAAAAAACGGCCCCTCCCCCTCACACACAGCAGTGAGGGAGAACAGAAACTGTCAGAAAAACAGATTAAGCAACTGCCAAGTGGAAAAATAGTGCCCAAACATTTATTCACACAGTACCTCAGCAAATGAAAACGATTTTACATTCCAGCAAAAACGTTAAACATAATCTCTAGTTATTAAACAGCTTTATGTATTTCTTACAGTGTAATTCTAGTGAAGTACCATTCCCCAGAATACTGAAGTGTAAAGTATACATACATGACATTATATCGGTATGGCAGGATTTTCTCATCAATTCCATTGTCAGAAAATAAAAACTGCTACATACCTCTATGCAGATTCATCTGCCCGCTGTCCCCTGATCTGAAGTTTACCTCACTCCTCAGATGGCCGAGAACAGCAATATGATCTTAACTACTCCGGCTAAAATCATAGCAAAACTCTGGTAGATTCTTCTTCAAACTCTGCCAGAGAGGTAATAACACACTCCGGTGCTATTTTAAAATAACAAACTTTTGATTGAAGATATAAAACTAAGTATAATCACCATAGTCCTCTCACACATCCTATCTAGTCGTTGGGTGCAAGAGAATGACTGGGAGTGACGTAGAGGGGAGGAGCTATATGCAGCTCTGCTGGGTGAATCCTCTTGCACTTCCTGTTGGGGAGGAGTAATATCCCAGAAGTAATGATGACCCGTGGACTGATCACACTTAACAGAAGAAATAACTACAATTAAATAAATTATTCCGATTTAAAAATAAATACTTACCTATAAAATAGACCATAAGATAGCTACAATATAACTAATAGTTACATTGTAGCTAGCTTATGATTTATTTTTATTTTACAGGCAACTTTGTATTTATTTTAACTAGGTACAATAGTTATTAAATAGTTATTAACTATTTAATAGCTACCTAGCTAAAATAAGTACAAAATTACCTGTAAAATAAATCTTAACCTAAGTTACAATTACACCTAACACTACACTATAATTAAACTAATTACCTAAACTACCTACAATTAATTACAATTAAATTCAATAAACTAAATTACGAAAAAAAAACCCCACTAAATTACAGGGGAAAAAAAATTACAAGAAGTTTAAACTAATTACACCTAATCTAAGCCCCCTAATAAAATAAAAAAGCCCCCCAAAATAATAAAATGCCCTACCCTATACTAAATTACAAATAGCCCTTTAAAGTAATCAGCTCTTTTACCTGTAAAAAAAGAATACAATACCCCCCACCAACATTAAAACCCACCACCCACATACCCCTACTCTAAAACCCACACACCCCTAGTCTAAAACCCACCCAATACCCCCTTAAAAAAACCTAACACTACCGCAGGTAGGGTTAGACTTAGGTTTAGGGTTTAATAACTTTATTATAGTGGTGGCGACGTTGGTGGCGGCAGATTAGGGGTTAATTAATTTAATATAGTTGCAGTGACGTTGGGGGGGCAGATTAGGGGTTAATAACTATAATGTAGGTGGCAGCGATGTTGGTGGCAGCAGATTAGGGGTTTATAACTATAATGTAGGTGGCAGCGGTGTCCGGAGCGGCAGATTAGGGGTTAATAGTATAATGCAGGTGGCGACGATGTCGGGGCGGCAGATTAGGGGTTAATAAGTATAAGATTATCGGTGTTTAGACTCGGGGTTCATGTTAGGGTGTTAGGTGCAGACATATTTTTTTCTTTCCCCATAGGAATCAATGGGGCTGCGTTAGGAGCTGAATTCTTCTTTTTTGCAGGTGTTAGTTTTTTTTCCACCCAGCTCAGCCCCATTGTTTCCTATGGGGAAATCATGCACGAGCACGTTTAGCCAGCTTACCGCTACTGTAAGCAACACTGGTATCGAGGTGAGATGTGGAGCTAAATTTTGCTCAACGCTCACTTTTCTGAGACTAACGCCGGCTTGAAGAAAACTTATAATACAAGCGTTGTTTAAAGGGAGCGGTAAGTAAAAAAGGAGCGTTAGCACCGCACAGCCTTACCGACAAAACTCGTGATCTAGGCGTTTGTGTTTTTATATGGCTGACAGAGGAACTGCAGGATAAAGAGTTTTTATGTGATGTGGGTATATGGCTAACAGCAGATGCACTTAACCCTTTAACTGCTAGAGAGAGCTTTATTAAATGTTTAAGTAAAAATATATTTAAAAAAATGTGGTTTTCTTCTCTATCTAAATTTAAAACAGAAACTACCAAGTAAAGGTATATTAGATGGCAATGTTATTTCCTGATATATATTTAGTTTATGCTAGATAAAATGTAAGCAGGTGTCTATTCTTCTTGGAGAATGTCAAAACGTCATTAGAGCATGGAAGAAATCTATTTTTTACTATATCTATTTGGTTATGTTCTAAAGGAAAAGGATATCTGTAAAAATATAAATAAAAATAACCACCCCACCTATTACTATTATTAAGTAGGCTACCCACCACTGAGTAGGTTGTTTACATCCTGTAAAATTAGTCATCCAAAAATATAAAGCATAATTGCCAGGATTAAAAATATACCTTACAAAAGATGTATTGTTTAATTAAAAATTAAATTATTATAGGTGTAACTAGGAGGGGGACATGAAGACTAGCTATGGCTTCCTTGTGTACCCCCCTCCAACAGTTTTATCCTATAGTTTTGCCACAACTGTATACATGTGTGTGCGTGCTAGAATATGTATGTACTGTATGTGTGTGTATGCTTGCTAGCATATGTATGTGTGTGTGTGTGTGTGCTAGCGTATGTATGTGTGTGTGTGTGTGTGTGCTAGCATATGTATGTGTGTGTGTGCTAGCATATGTATGTGTGTGGTGCGCATGCTAGAATATGTATGTATGTGTGTATAATTGTGCTAGCATATGTATGTGTGTGTGTGCGTGCTAGAATGTGTGGTAGCATATGCATGCGTGTGCTAGCATATGTATGTGTTTGTGTGTGTGTGCGAGCATATGCATGTGTGTGTATATGTTTTCTAGCATATGTATGTGTGTGTGTGTGCGTGCAAGCATATGTTTGTGCGTGTGCATGCTAGCATATGTTGTGAGTGTGCGCGTGCGAGCATATGCATGTGTGTGTGCTAGCATATGTATGTTTGTTTGTGCATGCGAGCATACGTATGTGTGTGTGTGTGTGCTTGCGAGCATATGTATGTGTGTGTGCATGCTAGCATATGTATGTGTGTGTGTGTGCTAGCATATGTATGTGTTTGTGTGTGTGCTAGCATATGTAGGTGTGTGCATGTGCTAGAATATGTATGTATGTGTGTGCATGCTAGCATATACATGTGTTTGTGTGTGCTAGCATATGTATGTGTACCCCCTCCAACATTTTTATCCTATAGTTTTGCCACAACTGTATACATGTGTGTGCGTGCTAGAATATTTATGTATGTATGTGTGTGTATGCTTGCTAGCATATGCATGTGTGCATGTGCTAGTATTTGTATGTGTGTGTGCTAGCATATGTATGTATGTGTTTGTATGCATGCAAGCATATGCATGTGTGTGTGTGCTAGCATATGTATGTGTATGTGTGCTAGCGTATGTATGTGTGTGCTAGCATATGTATGTGTGTGTGCGTGTATGTGTTCTAGAATATGTATGTATGTGTGTATATGCGTGCTAGCATATGCATGTGTGTGCTAGCATATGTATGTGTGTGTGTGCTAGAATATGTGTGGTAGCATATGCATGTGTGTGCTAGCATACGTATGTGTGTGTGTGCATGCAAGCATATGTTTGTGTGTGTGCATGCTAGCATATGTTGTGAGTTTGTGCGTGCGAGCATATACATGTGTGTGTGTGGGCTAGCATATGTATGGGTGTTTGTGTGTGCGAGCATATGTATGTGTGTGTGTGCATTCAAGCATATGTGTGTGTGTGTATGCTAGCATGAGTATGTGTGTGTGTGTGTGCTAGCATATGTATGTGTGTGTATGTTCTTGCATATGTATGTGTGTGTTTGTGTGTGCTAGCATATGTATGTGTATGTGTGTGTGCTAGCATATGTAGGTGTGTGCGTGTGCTAGAATATGTATGCATGTGTGTGAGTGCTAGCATATGCATGTGTTTGTGTGTGCTAGCATTTGTATGTGTGTGCATGCAAGCTATTCCACCCTGATATACAGAATCTATAGAAAAAGACGATTTGAAAGATATACTTTCATAGAGAAATACACCTCTGCAAACCTAAGTCCTAAGGCAGGCTCTTCACTGAGAGGTTCTCAACACCTATCCCGTTAAAACTACAGGCCGGGTAAACAGTGCACAAACATTGAAAAAATACAAACTCTCAAAAGTATGATATTACTAGATGAATGGGAATTGGAAATCCTACATCTCTTACAGGAGCATTTTAGAGAACTTAAATTAAGCCTACACAGAGCTTTTCAGAAAGTAACAGAAGTTGCGAGCAAGCCAACTCATGCTAATGCAGAACAAGGAGGCACACAGACAATTAGTGTAATTAATTGTAGAAGAAGATACAATTTAGTATTTAGAAACAAGCTCCACAAATATAAATTAATAATACACGCTGCATATAATATGGTGGATTATATAGAGAAATGTTTGTTAAAAAGTTCCATCACATTCATACATTCTATATTTTATTACTTAGACTAGGAACACACATGCATACAATAGCTTGAGCAAAGAGAATTAAAGACACTTGAAACATGTGAATTATAAATATCAAAAATGCTGAAATAAGTATCTGCTATATTTTTCTGACAGCCAACAAACTATATATAAAGCGAAAATATACTAAGCCCTTACAATCCGAGGGCTATATTATGTTTAATAATTACGGCTAAGATTGAAGGCTGAAAAATTGCATAAGTATAGGTATATCAAAAAGCCATTAAGTAAACCTGGTAAGCGGTTAAAAGTTAAGCAACAAGGAGAGACAGAGCTGCTCCTGTCGGACCCCTGATGCGCGTTTCACAAAGAACGCTTCCTCAGAGGGGGTGCGGGCCGCCGCTACTGAGCATGATTTATTGCACTCAAACGCCCACCATCCAAATGTAATAGGTACATAGTATCAGGATGTAATAGGTACATAGTATCAGGATGTTCTATTGGTTACTAAGCCCGTCAATCAATTGACGTCATCTGACGGTTTCTATACTCGTGATTTGAAAGAGGGCGTGTTAGGGGAGTGAATAGTTTTCACTAGAAGTACCAATCCTCGATCTGCTTGCCATATTTATGAGAGGTGTGTTTTAGTGACAAGAGGCAATTGGTAGATCACTTTTGTGTGTAAACAGTATCGGTGTTAGCACATTATGATTACATTATACCGGAATGTATAAATATATTGTATCAATGAGCTTATTCGTCGTTAAGAATAGATCATATACATATTCATGATCAGATGTTGCAATGTTAAAGTCGTCATTTGCGTTACAGTTACTATTGATGTCATCAATTCGCTGCACAACACAGTTAAATTTCAATTAATCCAGCACAACAAATAAATAAATAATAGGCATAAGGCTGACGTATAAATCACGGACATATGAATTACTGGACTATCACCCTTACAGCATTATGACTTTTATTAGAGGAATTACATATTAAGTAATGTCGTGTGTAAAGGAGGAATCCCATTCTTTCAATTTGGAATCACTTATATTCTCGATATGACTAGTCACATTTCTAAGAAGTGTGTTGGAGTTAAAAGGGCCAATAGGCAGATCACAATTATATGCAAACACTGCCGATGTAAGCATACTATGATAACGTGGTTATGTCTAAATAATTAAGTATGTTATGTCATAGAGCTAATTCGGCTCTAAGAATAGATGTTATATACATTAATAATCTGATGTTACAATATTTGAATCGTCATTTGCATTACAGTTGCTATTTGTGTCATTAATTTATTACACAGCATACTCAGTTTTTTTAATTTATTCAACAAAATGAGTAAATAAATAATTGAAATAGAACTAACATATTCCTCACTTACTCCTAACTACTGAACCACACGCCATTTGTATTTTGTGTGTCATACAACCATACACCCTATGCACGCTCCCAATGACCTGTTCATCCAAAAATTTGGTACTCACAGAATCCTATTTATTTTTTATTTAATAACCACAATAGATTCCCATTCGCATTTACCACAAGCTTCCTATATAGTGTGCAGATTTATACGATCATATATTTGATCTTTTAATTTTTTTTTTATTTATGACCAATAAAGGGTACAAAGTTACAAATTGCATCATCAGCCCACCTCGCAGGGTGAGCAATAAAGGCAGATATAACGATATAGTAAGTTGCGATTTCATACGTTAACATACATGTAGCTTTGAGAATTTTCAATGGGTCAACAGATGTTCTAAGAGGCATGGGTTTGCACCACAATATTGGGGTTTTTAATATTATTAAACTCAACATAAAATAACATATAAAACAAACAAACTAAACAAACAAGACATATCCAGTCCTATCAAGAATAATACTGAGAGACTTAGCATGAGTAACAGTCTGTCTAAACAGTGCCCAAATCTAGGGAGGTTGACTGAACTTGATTTCTGAAGTGCCCCAGTAGCTCAAATAACCATCTCGCTCCACTAGGTACTAACCTTGGACTTAAACTCCCTCTTAAGAGGGCTAAAAATGGAAGCAGTGTGCAGTATTTGATAAAGTATGCTGCTATATAACTAAGGATTAAGATACAAGACATAAAAACATATCCTGCACATCACTCCCAGCCATGCTTTGGAAACTTTAGCGTAAATTGCGGTTAAACGTACATGCAGTATCTGGGGAATATTAATACTGAGTCATATATTTGATTTTTTTTTTTTAAATATTTTTTTTTTTTTTTTTTTAATTAGCTTTATTAAGAATAGTAAAAAGATGATTTTACAGGACGTGGAGACGCAGCTCCAAGTTAGTACATATAAGGCAAATTAGTACATTTTAGGTACACGGATAATCCAATTTTACTATCTTAACATTAACATAACATAATATTGGACTGGAGCAGCCAACACTTACCATGTGTTCTGACTCTGGATAAGAAAAGAAATTTAGGAAAAATAAGGAAATACTGTTGCAAAAATTCTAACGCTTCTTTTTAATTAAAGCATCGCTCATATAGGGAAGAATTCTAATCATTAGACTCCTCTATCTCTCTGTATGACCAATGTAAGAAACTGGACCTACCTATCCATCTTTGAGGTATGTTTCCCACATTGATTGGACTTGTGCGTATACCTCCATTCTATCGGTTCGTAAGTAGTAGAGTTCTTCAAGGTGAACCAATTCGGATACTCTTTTGACCCACATTTCTATAGTAGGAGGATTCTTTGACCTCCAGTTTTTAGCTATCAAAAATGTTATGCTATTTGACATTATAAAGAACAGTTTAAGAGAGGGTTTATGTTTTATTTTGGGGGGTTTGTTTAATAACCAGATTAGGGGATCCAAGGGGAATTGTGTTTCAAGTATGTCTTCTATTTCTAATATAACTGATCTCCAAAGATTTTGGATGACTGTGCACCACCACCACATGTGGGCCATACCGCTGTTAACATGACCACAGCGCCAGCATTTGTTCTGGGAGTTGCGATATAGTCGGTGAAGTTTATGAGGTGTGTAATACCACCTATGGAGCAGTTTTAAGTTAATTTCCGTAGTAGCTGTAGAGATAGAAGTCTTAAGTGTTGTGCATATTATTCTTGACCTAACGTGTTGCGGGATTATTATCCCCAAGTCCCTTTCCCAACTCTCATGCCACACTCCGTTCGTAGGCGCTCAGTGTGTAGAAAAGTTCCATTCACCTCTCTCTTTTCCTCTCGTTCACCGTGCTGTGTCTTCACTGTCGCTGCCGCTGCAGCAATACTTTGTCTCACCTCCTCAGCGCTCCCCACGGGAGCTGTGATCAAGACAAAGGTTCCGGTCTGACTGGTGCAAATAGGATATATACAGGGAACTTCACCACTTTCCCTCAGTAGAAAAAATCTGTAGAACAACCGGAATCCTCGCACTCAAAAAGGGTTAGTAGAAAAGGGTAAAAGTAAATAAAGTACCGCCAAGCTGAGGCTTAAAAATATAAAGCTCCTTTATTTGAAAAATACATAAAAGGCATACACGCCAACAAGGTGACAAGGTCAAACGCGTTTCATAGTTCTCACTTCATCAGTGACCTATACCAACACCTGAAAACTCATCCTTAATAAAGGTGTTAACCACTCACATTACAGGTGCAGAGCATTGGCTCAGGTGAATCAGAAAAAAGGAGGGCAATCTTTATTCAATACATGTATTGTGTGATTTCTAACAGATAAGCATATTTACATATTTGTAGTGAGTTAGACAGAAATATTTTCATTTCAAGCTGTCAAATCCTATTTACTATCAAATCTGATTTCAATACAATATTCTAAACTAATATATAGGACTCAACCATAATTACTGACAGCATTTTCCTAATCAATTTAATCCACCATATTTATTACCAAACACTACCATATTCTATATTCATATGAAAACAGTTCCATTATACACTTATTACACCATTATGAAAAAGAAATTAAAATATTCATATCTATCAACCTATCATAAGAGGGGGATTTTTATTAGAGTCCATGGAGTAATTGAATATACTGAAACTACTTAAATATCTCTAAATAAAAAATTATATGGATATAGTGGGAAAGGATACATATCAAAATTTATAGTGCATTCCGATGAAATGTGAATATATGTGAATTACACACTATAACCTTAGTCTAACTATTCTACATAAAGTTTGATATCCCAATCAGAATTAAGTCCATTTGGGACCCTTGTATTTAGCTGGAAAATCCAGTATACTTCCTTTTGACTTAGAATTTTAAGTCTGTTTCCTCCCCTTTTGGGTCTCCTAACATGTTGTATACCCTGAAAGCTTAGTAGACTTTTATTTCCATTATGTTCATTCTTAAAATGCAGGGCAACTGGAGTATCTGAATTCTCATCTCCAATTGACCTCAAATGCTCCAAGATTCTAGTTTTCAGGATTCTGGTCGTTTGACCAACATACTTTATGTTACAAAGTTTGCACGTGAGTAAGTATATCACGTATGAAGTATTACAATTTATGTACTCCTTAATTTTGAAAGACTTATCATCACCTGTAGATTTAAAGGTATCACCTAATGTGGCATATGAACATGATGTACATTTTCTGCTTCCACAGTGAAAAAAGCCTTTTTTAGGTGTAAGCCAATTATCTGTATTGTTTGTGGGAAGCATTGATGGGGAAAGAATGTTGGCCAATGTTCTCGATTTATGTGTCACATATTTACATCCTCCCTCTATGATCTTATCCATAGTCTCATCAACACTAAGAATAGGGAGGGACTGTTTAATAATTTGACAAATGTCATTGTACTCTTTGCTATACATTGTGATGAACACAGGTCTCTGCTGGTAATCAATCTTTTCCTTCAATTTGCCTTTAATCATCTCTTGTCTAGCCATATAATCCACTTGTTTCTTGGCCTCTTTTAAATCCTGTATTTTGTATCCCCTCTCTAAAAAACGTTCTGTAGTTTTCTCTGAATGTAACTCATATGCCTCTGTAGTGCTACAGTTTCTTTTTGTCCTCATGTACTGGCCTTTTGGTATGGCCCTTATCACATGTCTTGGATGGTTAGATTTAGCCATCAGAAGGGTGTTTCCTGCACTCTCTTTCCTGTATAACTCTACTTCGATGCTATGTGTGTCAGTATTAGGCTTTATTAGCACATCAAGGAAAGGCATTTCCTTTCTACTCGTGTTCATAGTGAACCGCAGGTTCTGGTGATTGTCAGATAGATAATTAAAAAAGTCATCTACCATCGAATCATCGCCTTTAAATATAAACACAAGGTCGTCTATATAACGGCCGTAATACGCTATTCTTTCTTTGAAGGGATTACCGTCACCAAAGACACGGGACAGCTCCCACCAACCCAAAAATAGGTTGGCATATGTGGGGGCAAATTTAGCTCCCATTGCTGTCCCCTGTCTTTGGCGATAGTAATCCCCCTCAAATAGAAAAAAGTTATGTGAAAGCAAAAATTCAATAGATTTCAAAATGAATTCTGTGAGATTAGCGTCATAATCTGTGAACATCTCTAAACATGATTGTATAGCCTCAATACCTTTGTCATGAGGGATGGAGGTATAGAGGGACACAACATCAATGGTGACAATACTATGATCATCCAACCATTCCACTTGCTCAATCTGTTTAATGAATTCTGTCGTGTCCCTGATATAGCTCCTAAGACTCAATACAATAGGTTGTAGTAAAGTATCTATCATGGCACTTAAAGGTTCATTCAATGAACCTATGCCCGCAACTATGGGGCGTCCTGGGGGCGAGGTCATACTCTTGTGGATCTTTGGGAGGTAATGGAAGATTGGTACTATAGAGTGTTCAACCAACAAAAACTCCAAATTTGACTTAGTTATAGCACCAATCATAACCGCCCAATCCAAAAGATCATGAAGTATCCTCCTGTACCTAAAAGTAGGATTAAAGGGGAGTTTCTCATAAACCTCATCGTCCTGTAACTGTCGAAAGGCCTCTTTTACATAATCAGTTCTGTTAAGGACAACAACATTTCCCCCCTTATCAGAGTTACGTATTACAATAGATGAATTATTCTTAAGTTGTTTAATCGCAATCCTGTCATGTTTGCTCATATTGTCATTTTTGAAGGTTTCACATTTGTCCACCTTTCTTTTGTATAGTTCTGTCACTTCCTTCTCAACTGTTTTATGGAAAATTTCTATACTGTTGTTTCTAATATGTCTCGGATAGAAATCAGATCTACTTTTAAACTTCTTTAGAGGAATATCAGTACTCTTTAAGTTGTGGATATCACCACCTGCTTCCCTCTGTAGATCTGTTAGATCCATTTCAGCACATATATCAACAAAAGATAGAATCCTATCATCCTGTACTACCTCCTCATTTTGATTACTATCCTCAGATGTATCCAAAGCATCATTGTTACCCATTGTTTCAAAAAAATATTTCTTAAGGGTAAGTGATCGCACAAATTTATTAATGTCAACAATGGTTTGGAACAAATCAAAATGTGAACTTGGTGCAAAATTTAATCCCAAAGATAGCACTTTTATCTGATTTTGAGTCAGTTTAACAGATGATAGATTGATTACATTTTTAGATCCTAAACATATTTCCTGCTCTGAGATCTCCGTTGTCTCCTGGGATAAGGCAAATTAGTACATTTTAGGTACACGGATAATCCAATTTTACTATCTTAACATTAACATAACATAATATTGGACTGGAGCAGCCAACACTTACCATGTGTTCTGACTCTGGATAAGAAAAGAAATTTAGGAAAAATAAGGAAATACTGTTGCAAAAATTCTAACGCTTCTTTTTAATTAAAGCATCGCTCATATAGGGAAGAATTCTAATCATTAGACTCCTCTATCTCTCTGTATGACCAATGTAAGAAACTGGACCTACCTATCCATCTTTGAGGTATGTTTCCCACATTGATTGGACTTGTGCGTATACCTCCATTCTATCGGTTCGTAAGTAGTAGAGTTCTTCAAAGTGAACCAATTCGGATACTCTTTTGACCCACATTTCTATAGTAGGAGGATACTTTGACCTCCAGTTTTTAGCTATCAAAAATGTTATGCTATTTGACATTATAAAGAACAGTTTAAGAGAGGGTTTATGTTTTATTTTGGGGGGTTTGTTTAATAACCAGATTAGGGGATCCAAGGGGAATTGTGTTTCAAGTATGTCTTCTATTTCTAATATAACTGATCTCCAAAGATTTTGGATGACTGTGCACCACCACCACATGTGGGCCATACCGCTGTTAACATGACCACAGCGCCAGCATTTGTTCTGGGAGTTGCGATATAGTCGGTGAAGTTTATGAGGTGTGTAATACCACCTATAGAGCAGTTTTAAGTTAATTTCCGTAGTAGCTGTAGAGATAGAAGTCTTAAGTGTTGTGCATATTATTCTTGACCTAACGTGTTGCGGGATTATTATCCCCAAGTCCCTTTCCCAACTCTCTAAGTATGGGACAGGATGTCCTGGAAAGGGCGTGTTTAGTATCCTATATATTAATGATAAGGTATGACGAATTGGAGGTTCTCTTGTACATAACTGTTCGAATGTGGTCAAAGGTCTAGTCATGTTCAAAGATTGGTCATGAGTTGTGAGAAAGTGATGTATTCGCCGGTATGTAAACCAATTAGTTAAACAGGAGAAGCCCTGTTGTACTAAGTCTGTTTGCGATTTGATCTGCTCATTTTGAACGAGCCAGTAGACTGGAAAGTCATGGAGGTGTGAGGAGTATGAGTGTTTATTTATGTTAGGTCCTAAATCTAATTCTCCGTTCATTACAAGAGATGTCAGTGGGGAGGGCCTAGAGGAAAGGTTTGGAAACAGGGTTAGCACCTTATTCCATGAATTATAAGTTTCTGTGATGGTAATACTCGATCGAGAGGCCAAGTCCTGGGGGTGTTTAAAGGCCCAACATGGTCTGCTAAGGTTCTGGGATCGAGCTATTCTATGTTCCATATCAACCCATCTCTTGTGTTGTTTATGAACATTCCAATCCACGATTCTCTGTAGGAATATGGCATACCTATAATGAGTTAAGTTGGGAAAACCTAAACCACCCTGTAGCTTAGGGAGGGACATAATAGTTTTATTAATTCTAGGATGTTTTTTATGCCATACAAAATCGCTAAGCGCATGTTGTAGAGAAGTTAGATATCTTTCTGGTAGGGGAATTGGTAGGGTTTGAAGGATATACAAAATTCTGGGGAATACATTCATTTTTATTAGGTTGATGCGACCCAGCCAAGACATTTTTTTGGATCTCCAGGTCGAAAGGTCTCTAATCACTTCAAATTTAATTTTCTCATAATTAAGTTGGACTAGCATCTCTATGGTTGTGGCTAGAAATATTCCTAAGTATTTAAGATGGTGTTTATTCCATTTAAATGGGGATAATCTTTCTACTCTTTCCCTCTCTCTCGGTTCCAAGGTAATATTTAGTATTTCGGACTTTGCATTATTAACCAAAAAGTTTGACAGTATATGGAAATCTTGGAATTCTCTAACCAGCAGGGGCAGTGAAGTCATGGGGTCAGTTAGAGTGAATAATAGGTCGTCAGCGAACAAAGATATGGTGTATTGCTGATCATCTATTGTAATTCCTGCAATATTCGAATGGGGTCTGATCTTGGTTGCCAATGTTTCAATTACGCAAGCGAATAGCAGGGGCGATAATGGGCATCCCTGCCGTGTCCCGTTAGATATTTTAAATGGTCCCGACAGGGTTCCATTTATTAGTACCTTAGCGCTAGGATTAGTATATATAGAGAATATTCTCTGTCTCACTCCCTCTCCGAATCCCATGGCCTGAAGTGTCAACTGTAGATAATCCCAAGCAACACGGTCGAAAGCCTTATCTGCATCGATAGAAAGTGCTATTAGTGGTATTTTATGTTTCTGGGCGTAAAAAATTGTATCTAAGGCTCTGACCGTGTTGTCTTTCGCTTCCCTTCCCACAACAAAGCCCACCTGGTCAAGGTGTATGAGATCAGGTAACAGGGCATTGATTCTATTGGCTACCAATTTCGAGTATATTTTTATATCAGTGTTTAACAAAGAAATTGGGCGGTAGCTAGTGGGTTCATCAGGGGGCTTTTGGGGCTTCAGTAGTATAGATATGTGGGCTTCAAGGGCTGATCCTGGGAAAAGGGTGATTAGAATCTATGGAATTAAAGTACTGCAATAGATGTGTGGATAGCTGCTCTACAAATGTTGAGAAATATTTGTATGTGTAACCATCAGGGCCTGGAGCTTTACCAGTGGGTAGATTCTTAATCACTATTTGTAGTTCCTCTAGTGATAAAGGTTCATCCAACGCCTCTCTCTGTAACTGAGTTATTTGGGGTAGATTTAATTTAGAGAGGTATTCTGAGATAAATTGTTGCCGAGATATATTGTCTAGATCTCCGCCATGTGAGTGAGTGGGTAAATTATATAGTTTTTGGTAATACTTTCTAATTGTCTCTGCAATCGCCTGTGTAGACCGGTGGGAGCTCCCCTCGCTATCCTTTATGTGGAGAATATAATTAGATTTTGTTTTTTTCCGTATGTATCTGGCCAGAGAACGGCCTTGTTTATTCAGATCAATATATGAGTGTTGTTTGGATAGAAAGGCCCTTCTGCTCTGTTCTTTCCCTATGATAGAGGCTAATTTAAACCGTTTAGTTTGAAGGGTTTGTAGAATGGACTCATCTTCTGGTTTTGCTTTGTGGATCTTCTCTAATTGGGATATTTCTTTAAGTAGGTTAGTGGTTGCTTCTCTCTTTAGTTTAGAAAGATATGCTTTGCAGGCCATTAATTCACCCCTAATGGTGCATGTATGGGCTTCCCAATTAATTTGTGGGGATGTGTCTGTGAATATGTGATGTAGAAAAAATCTTCTATCTTGCTTTGTATTTTTAGCTTAATGGTGGGGTCTACTAGTAAACATTCTCCAGATGTAATTTGTTATTGGTTTAGAAGGCCACTCCAGGGCACAACGTACCCCTGCGTGGTCTGACCATGTTATCGGTGAAATATCTATGGACCTCACCAAGCTCATACTGGTTATGTCTGTGAATATATAATCGAGCCTACTGTACATTTTATGAGAAAAAGAATAGAATGTGTAATCTATGACGTCTGGGTTCGCAGCTCTCTGAGGCCTAGATTTAGAGTTCGGCGGTAAAAGGGCTGTTAACGCTCCGCGGGTTTTTTTCTGGCCGCACCATAAATTTAACTCTGGTATCGAGAGTTCAAACAAATGCTGCGTTAGGCTCCAAAAAAGGAGCGTAGAGCATTTTTACCGCAAATGCAACTCTCGATACCAGAGTTGCTTACGGACGCGGCCGGCATCAAAAACGTGCTCGTGCACGATTCTCCCATAGGAAACAATGGGGCTGTTTGAGCTGAAAAAAAACCTAACACCTGCAAAAAAGCAGCGTTCAGCTCCTAACGCAGCCCCATTGTTTCCTATGGGGAAACACCTCCTAAGTCTGCACCTAACACCCTAACATGTACCCCGAGTCTAAACACCCCTAACCTTACACTTATTAACCCCTAATCTGCCGCCCCCGCTATCGCTGACCCCTGCATTACACTTTTAACCCCTAATCTGCCGCTCCGTAAACCGCCGCCACCTACGTTATCCCTATGTACCCCTAATCTGCTGCCCTAACATCGCCGACCCCTATGTTATATTTATTAACCCCTAATCTGCCCCCCACAACGTCGCCGACACCTACCTACACTTATTAACCCCTAATCTGCCGAGCGGACCTGAGCGCTACTATAATAAAGTTATTAACCCCTAATCCGCCTCACTAACCCTATCATAAATAGTATTAACCCCTAATCTGCCCTCCCTAACATCGCCGACACCTACCTTCAATTATTAACCCCTAATCTGCCGACCGGAGCTCACCGCTATTCTAATAAATGTATTAACCCCTAAAGCTAAGTCTAACCCTAACACTAACACCCCCCTAAGTTAAATATAATTTTTATCTAACGAAATAAATTAACTCTTATTAAATAAATAATTCCTATTTAAAGCTAAATACTTACCTGTAAAATAAACCCTAATATAGCTACAATATAAATTATAATTATATTATACCTATTTTAGGATTAATATTTATTTTACAGGCAACTTTGTAATTATTTTAACCAGGTACAATAGCTATTAAATAGTTAAGAACTATTTAATAGTTACCTAGTTAAAATAATTACAAATTTACCTGTAAAATAAATCCTAACCTAAGATATAATTAAACCTAACACTACCCTATCAATAAAATAATTAAATAAACTACCTACAATTACCTACAATTAACCTAACACTACACTATCAATAAATTAATTAAACACAATTGCTACAAATAAATAAAATTAAATAAACTATCTAAAGTACAAAAAATAAAAAAGAACTAAGTTACAGAAAATAATAAAATATTTACAAACATAAGAAAAATATTACAACAATTTTAAACTAATTACACCTACTCTAAGCCCCCTAATAAAATAACAAAGCCCCCCAAAATAAAAAATTCCCTACCCTATTCTAAAATACAAATATTACAAGCTCTTTTACCTTACCAGCCCTGAACAGGGCCCTTTGCGGGGCATGCCCCAAGAATTTCAGCTCTTTTGCCTGTAAAAAAAAACATACTATACCCCCCCCCCAACATTACAACCCACCACCCACATACCCCTAATCTAACCCAAACCCCCCTTAAATAAACCTAACACTACCCCCCTGATGATCTTCCTACCTTGTCTTCACCATGCCAGGTTCACCGATCCGTCCTGGCTCCAAGATCTTCATCCAACCCAAGCGGGGGCTAGACATCCACTGAAGAAGTCCAGAAGAGGGTCCAAAGTCTTCCTCCTATCCGGCAAGAAGAGGACATCCGGACCGGCAAACATCTTCTCCAAGCGGCATCTTCTATCTTCTTCCATCCGATGACGACCGGCTCCATCTTGAAGACCTCCAGCGCGGATCCATCCTCTTCTTCCGACGACTAGACGACGAATGACGGTTCCTTTAAGGGACGTCATCCAAGATGGCGTCCCTCGAATTCCGATTGGCTGATAGGATTCTATCAGCCAATCGGAATTAAGGTAGGAATTTTCTGATTGGCTGATGGAATCAGCCAATCAGAATATAGTTCAATCCGATTGGCTGATCCAATCAGCCAATCAGATTGAGCTCGCATTCTATTGGCTGTTCCGATCAGCCAATAGAATGCGAGCTCAATCTGATTGGCTGATTGGATCAGCCAATCGGATTGAACTATATTCTGATTGGCTGATTCCATCAGCCAATCAGAAAATTCCTACCTTAATTCCGATTGGCTGATAGAATCCTATCAGCCAATCGGAATTCGAGGGACGCCATCTTGGATGACGTCCCTTAAAGGAACCGTCATTCGTCGTCTAGTCGTCGGAAGAAGAGGATGGATCCGCGCTGGAGGTCTTCAAGATGGAGCCGGTCGTCATCGGATGGAAGAAGATAGAAGATGCCGCTTGGAGAAGATGTTTGCCGGTCCGGATGTCCTCTTCTTGCCGGATAGGAGGAAGACTTTGGACCCTCTTCTGGACTTCTTCAGTGGATGTCTAGCCCCCGCTTGGGTTGGATGAAGATCTTGGAGCCAGGACGGATCGGTGAACCTGGCATGGTGAAGACAAGGTAGGAAGATCATCAGGGGGGTAGTGTTAGGTTTATTTAAGGGGGGTTTGGGTTAGATTAGGGGTATGTGGGTGGTGGGTTGTAATGTTGGGGGGGGGGTATAGTATGTTTTTTTTTACAGGCAAAAGAGCTGAAATTCTTGGGGCATGCCCCGCAAAGGGCCCTGTTCAGGGCTGGTAAGGTAAAAGAGCTTGTAATATTTGTATTTTAGAATAGGGTAGGGAATTTTTTATTTTGGGGGGCTTTGTTATTTTATTAGGGGGCTTAGAGTAGGTGTAATTAGTTTAAAATTGTTGTAATATTTTTCTTATGTTTGTAAATATTTTATTATTTTCTGTAACTTAGTTCTTTTTTATTTTTTGTACTTTAGATAGTTTATTTAATTTTATTTATTTGTAGCAATTGTGTTTAATTAATTTATTGATAGTGTAGTGTTAGGTTAATTGTAGGTAATTGTAGGTAGTTTATTTAATTATTTTATTGATAGGGTAGTGTTAGGTTTAATTATATCTTAGGTTAGGATTTATTTTACAGGTAAATTTGTAATTATTTTAACTAGGTAACTATTAAATAGTTCTTAACTATTTAATAGCTATTGTACCTGGTTAAAATAATTACAAAGTTGCCTGTAAAATAAATATTAATCCTAAAATAGGTATAATATAATTATAATTTATATTGTAGCTATATTAGGATGTATTTTACAGGTAAGTATTTAGCTTTAAATAGGAATTATTTATTTAATAAGAGTTAATTTATTTCGTTAGATAAAAATTATATTTAACTTAGGGGGGTGTTAGTGTTAGGGTTAGACTTAGCTTTAGGGGTTAATACATTTATTAGAATAGCGGTGAGCTCCGGTCGGCAGATTAGGGGTTAATAATTGAAGGTAGGTGTCGGCGATGTTAGGGAGGGCAGATTAGGGGTTAATACTATTTATGATAGGGTTAGTGAGGCGGATTAGGGGTTAATAACTTTATTATAGTAGCGCTCAGGTCCGCTCGGCAGATTAGGGGTTAATAAGTGTAGGTAGGTGTCGGCGACGTTGTGGGGGGCAGATTAGGGGTTAATAAATATAACATAGGGGTCGGCGATGTTAGGGGTAGCAGATTAGGGGTACATAGGGATAACGTAGGTGGCGGCGATTTGCGGTCGGAAGATTAGGGGTTAATTATTTTAAGTAGCTTGCGGCGACGTTGTGGGGGGCAAGTTAGGGGTTAATAGATATAATACAGGGGTCGGCGGTGTTAGGGGCAGCAGATTAGGGGTACATAAGTATAACGTAGGTGGCGGTCGGCAGATTAGGGGTTAAAAATTTTAATCGAGTGGCGGCGATGTGGGGGGACCTCGGTTTAGGGGTACATAGGTAGTTTATGGGTGTTAGTGTACTTTAGGGTACAGTAGTTAAGAGCTTTATAAACCGGCGTTAGCCAGAAAGCTCTTAACTCCTGCTATTTTCAGGCGGCTGGAATCTTGTCGTTAGAGCTCTAACGCTCACTGCAGAAACGACTCTAAATACCAGCGTTAGAAAGATCCCATTGAAAAGATAGGCTACGCAAATGGCGTAGGGGGATCTGCGGTATGGAAAAGTCGCGGCTGAAAAGTGAGCGTTAGACCCTTTAATCACTGACTCCAAATACCAGCGGGCGCCCAAAACCAGCGTTAGGAGCCTCTAACGCTGGTTTTGACGGCTACCGCCGAACTCTAAATCTAGGCCCAAATGTCTAAGCAGCCCATTTGTTTCAATGTATTATTCGTTTTCCTGATGTTATTTTTTGAAATGGAAATATTATGAGTAGAACTATCCATTTTAGGGTTTAATGGAAGGTTAAGATCTCCCCCAATAATTAACGTACCCTTTTGACTATCGGTTACCACATTTGAAACTTTTTTGAGGAAGGAGTGTTGTTTTGTGTGCGGTGCATATAGGGAAGCTATTGTGATGGGGAGGCCGTATAGAAGACCTGTGAGAATAATGAATCTGCCTTCCCTGTCTCTGCTGATAGAAAGCTCATGAAAAGGAATTCCCTTTCTGATTAAGATGCCAACCCCTTGAATTTTTTTCTGTGTGTGGGATGCGTAATAGCTTTTTCCAAATTTATAATGAAATGATTTGGGTTCTTTTCCCTTTAGAAAATGAGTTTCCTGGAGAAGTATGATATCCCCTTGTTTTCTTTTAAAATCAGCTACAGCTGTTGTTCTTTTCCTAGGTGAGTTTAGCCCCTTAGCATTTATAGTTATAACATTTATGTTTCTACTTTCACTTTTCCCAGTGTGTGCAGCCATATGGAGATAATTTTGTTTTGATAGAGTTTAACTGAGAACTTACCCAGATGTACCTTAGAGTGTCAAGGAGAGAATTACATATAACATGGTGTGCGGCTGTCCAGTCCCAAACATTTAGTAAACTTAAAAACAAGACAACAAGAAATAATACATAACAATTATAATAACATTCTTTAAAACATAACAAAACCATATTTTGTCGTTAAATCAACGAATTACAAAGAGGGATGATCCCTCCTTCCTAGCAGCCTCCCCGCTGTAATACCCAACCCTTTCCCTTAAGCTTAGGAAAAAAGATGTGGAGGATCTTATAAGGTCAGGGGGGGGGATATTCTTAACTATACTTTATTTATTATGTAACTTTCCCTGATGTAGATTGGGGGGTAAATAGTAATGAGGGAAAGAGGAGTGCAGGAAACTCAGATGAGTGATTGCAATTCAAGGTCAATAATACATAAACAGGTGAGACATTGAATTCTATCAACATGTAATCTACTTATCTGGTGATTAACATATAAACCTATTAAACACATAACCTAGAAATAGGTACTTTTAAGCATAGAAACCATCTAAATGATGGGCTGATGAAAAAACATTTTATCGTCTTTTGATAAGTCAAATAAAGGCGACTTCTTGGTAGGAAGCACTCTGTATTGTTCAAGAAGAAAAACTTTATACTTATCTGCAAGTGTGGATCTAGAAATTTCTCAATCCAAATTAGGCAGACAGTCAAGTTGGAAGATTCTGGTGGGAAGGTATGTCACGCTGTTTATGCTTGGAGGGGATGGAGGACCATCCTGAGCGTGAACTTGGAGGTTTTTTATTTTTACTTGAAACCTTGGAACCCCCGTCTTCATCTGTCGGTGTGTGAGGGGCGGTGAATGTAAGGCCTAATGCTTTGGAGAGAGTGTCCAAGTCCAAAGACTCTCTGTAGATCAATAGCTTGCCCTCATGAGGTATAAGAAGGCTGAAGGGGAATCCCCATCGATAACAAATTTTATGTTCTTGTAACACAGATGTTATAAACGTTAAGGATTTCCTCCTTTCAATCGTTGTTGGGCATAGGTCCTGATATAGTTGTAGTTCTTTATCTTGAAATGAGAGAGGGCGGATGTTTCTTGCAGCCAGCCAAATAGATTCTTTATCTTTGTAGTGCAGTATCCTGACAATCACATCTCTTGGTGGTGCAGATGGGTTAGGACGAGGCCTTAAAGCCCTGTGGGCCCTCTCTATGGTTGAATCTGTGAAGGTGGAGGACTTAGTGATAAAGTTGAAAAGACTTGATATATAGGAGTGGAGATCATCAGTTGAAATGTCTTCTGGTATTCCACGTATCCTCAGGTTATTCCTCCTACTCCTATTCTCCAAGTCCTCCACCTTGTCTTGCAGTATATTGATCATGGAAGCTTGCTGGGCTAGGCCAGATTCTGTATTACTTAGCATTGTATTGATCACCTCCTGACTATCCTCTAGGTCTTCAATTCTGTCTCCTAGTGTGTTGATTTCTTTTTTGACTGTAGAGATCTCTGACTGTATAAAAGATTTAAGGTCAGCAATATCAGACTTTGAAGGTAGTCTGTCTATGGTAGCTTGCAGGGTAGAGAGTTGTTGCTGCGTTATAGATTGGTCTGAAATGCATGTAGTTGTTTGTGTGGGGACACCTTCTGAATGTCTTTTTGGTGAAGGGGGGGTATTCATTTTCCCCTGATCTGAGGAAGAGAAAAATGTGGATACTGACGTTGTCTGCACAACAGACTTTCCATTTTTGTCAGATTTTGATGGTCTCTTAGACGTCATTTTCACAATCAATTATAGATTTTTATGAGAGATTAAGATTTGAGAGGAAGTAGCACAGTCTTTGTTTTTCAAGTATAGCTATAATTCTTGCCACTTATCCCTCTTGTTATGTTATTGCTATCTGTATAGATATATATGGTGTCCCTTTTTCTCACTTGGCTTCAATGCTGCCCTTCTCCTTAAGCTTGAGAAACAATCTAAGTTATGTAAGTCAGAGTTTTGTGCCACCAGAGTGCTGCATAATTAGCATTTTAGATCCTGTCTTCTTGACATTATTGCATACCGTTAAGCTATTTCCTCTTCACCATCTCCGATTATTACATATTACATATCATATTTGAAAGTATAATACCCATCTAGGTCGTTGGGCTAATCTGCTTCTCATGTACTTTCTAGATTGCTGTGCCCACTGCACCGGCCTGCCACGTGGGGATGCAGGTCTGATAGGCCCGAGAATTAAAGATGGCGATCGGGGTTTTCAATGTCTCCCACTCCCCCACTCCGGCATCATCTGTGTCCCTATAACTTATTTCAGAGCGGTAGCATTAAAAGGTTTTCTTACCGCTGGATCACCATCTGTTAGGGTATGGCTGCCTGTAGCTCCGTGTGTGTGGAGTTGCGTAGCGGTAATGTGTATCTGCCGCTCATAGGTGTCTGAGCGCGATGGCTCTGTGTCCAGATGTTCCGGGTAGATAGCTTACCCCATATACCTCTTTAAGGCTAACTCCGTTGGGGAAAGGTCTCTCAGGGCGGCTGCTAGGGAAGAGCGGTCCCGGAGCACAAACGCTATGCGGCCATGTTCAAGCACGGCCAAGACCCCCTTTTTTTTTTTTTTAAATAATTTTTATTGAGGTTCTCATATAGGCATACAGACAATTATCATTATCAAGGTAAAAATCATATCACAACAACATTTTACAATATATATCCAAAATAAACATATAAGAGCTGCATCTGTTCCAATAGTACCTTGAGCATTTAGTGCAGGAACATATCAAATATCCTAATATATGCTTACAATCTATTCTGATGCTGTAGACAAATGTTTAAACATTCAAAAAAATGAACCTCATATTTTCACGTTTTTCTTGGAAATAGTTCCCTTAACGAGCATTTAAGACCTCTTGGGCCTAATTCTTTATTTAGACGTAACATAGGGAAATGCAAAAACAAAATAAACAACAATGAAAACTAAAAACTGAACATAAACAACCTGTTAATTTGCGAATAAAGATACATCACGTGGATATTACAATTTCTGAATGACTTAACAGGTCGTTGACTTAATGAATATAAGTGATACCATACCAAAACTGTGTGAAAGAGTATTTTCCCGCATTGAAAAAGGAGAATAACATATAAGTCATTTATAATGTGGGAAAATAAATAATTAAGTAGAAGTAGAACTACCATGTGATTTAAAGTGTATAAACATAGATTTCTTGGTGTAAGACAAATGGCATAATAAACAAAACTAGGTGAATAATGGGTATCGAGATACAAGACTGTCTCATATAAATTTAAAGAGCTCCTAGTGAACATGAGCTGTTGTAAGATAATCTGTGGAGTACTTATCGCGAACAGAATAAATATATAAACTTAAAATGTGGTACAAAAGACCAGCAAAAAGAACCTATAAAAAACAGCAAAAAGTCTCCTAATTTGTGCCAGAATAAATGTCATGTTAATAACAAAAGTCTTATGTCACAAAGCTTGATGGAAGGGAGTCTTAAATGTTCAGATATTACATCTCCCTCAGATTGTGAGAAGCATTATTACTTTACCCAACACCAACTTTTCGGTTTGGTTGATGATCCTGTCTTGTTGCTGAAGCGCTTCTCTGCACACATGGCCACAAACCGGAGACCCTCGACTGGCCAGATCTTTGCGTGGAAGTATATGTATATGTTGTGCACCTTGATTCTCTGCACTCAAGAATTGCCACTTAACGTGTGCCAGTCCCCACTGGGCTATTTCCAGTCCTCCATATGTAATGTGTTCCTGTTATTAATAGCAAAAAAGTGCATTAGAGAGCTTGTAGCTCAGAGCTCCCATGAGATGCGACCATCTTGGTCGCTACTTGGCTCCGCCCCCCCTATATTTGATCTTTTGATTATAAGCTAGCACAGGTCCAAGAGAGACCACCTAAATCATAGTACTAGTACATAGTTGATATATGCCAATGGTGTTTTTGATGTTGTTTTCAATTTATTTATACTAAAGTAAAAACAGAAAACGAGGTTATTCAGTTGAGATCCAAAAGTGGTCTCCTTAGATGGTACTTACCTCCAATAACTCTGTTACCTAGAGTGGAGGTCCAAAAGTGGCCTCATCTATCATTTTGGAGGTATATAGAAGATTTGGTAATCTATTTACATATTGTGCCCTTTTCTTTGTATCTTCCTATGGAACGCATATAACCAACCTACAATATTGTATCTTATGTTGTCTTTATTCCAATATTATTATTATGTCACTTTATTGTCCATTTATACCTAATGATAAACCTCAAATAATTTTTTTTTTTTTTTTTTAAAAAAGAGCTTATTTAACTAATTGGGAGTGCTACCAATAAGACCAAATGATTATACAAAGCAGAGGGTAAAATAAAATAAATAAGATATCACAATACATTTATTAAACACAAACTATACTAGAATACAAAACAAAGAAAACATTGTGTTAATAATCTGGTGCACCAAAGGAAATAAAAACCTGTGTAATAAGAATATTTTTTTCTTAAAGGGGAAGTCTAGTCAGAATTAAACTTTCATGATTCTGATAGGGCATGCAATAATAAAAAAAACTTTCCATATTACTTTTAGCATCATATTTGCTTTTTTCTCTTTGTATTTATTGTTGTATTCATTGTTGAAAGCTAAACATAGGTAGGCTCATATTCTAATTTCTAAGCCCTTGAAGGCCACCTCTAGTTTATGTGTACCATATAGATAACATTGTGCTCACTCCCATGGAGATTTGAACTGCAGAGGGCTGTTCACAAAAAAGGGCAGGATTTTTTAAGGCCCACAATGAACGCTACTTATTTAGAGCAAGAAATAACTATTTCCTCTAAGGTTTGTGCACTTACACCTTATAGGAAACAATGATTTCTCACTGTAAGTAAGTAGCCCCCATTTTGGGCCATCTCATGCAGAATGTAATGTCCCATTAATGTCTTATTGTATATTTGTACATATTGTTGTATGGGTAAGCAGTAGGGATGGGGGAATGTGTACATTTCCAAATTTGAATGTTAGAACGAATGCTATTACCGAAATTCGAATTATAAATCCGAATGTTGATAAGAACGAATATTCTTAAAAATTCTATAATCGAATGCTATTTACAGTTTTTGAATGTCACTTTCGAATTTGAATGTTTATAATTATATCGAATGTCCACATTTGAAATTTCGAGTTTAACATTCTATTTAACAAATACTATTCAGAAGTTCAATAGTTCATGTGGTAGGGAATCTAGTAAATTGATACATAATCGATACAAATATATCATTCCGAATGTTTCTATATAGAATATTGCATCATTTGAATATTACATTTAAAGAAAGTATTTGAAATACTATTACAAACATATAAATTTGAATTTTTTCTAATTTGAATATTGCATAATTTGAATATTACATTTAAGGGAAGCATTAGAAATACTATTACAAATATAAATTAGAATTTTTCTAAACAAATATTTTCGAATGTAATCGTAAAATTCAAAACCGAAATTCGATTCGAACGAACGAATGTGTTAAAATTCGTTTCATTTTTTGAATGTTGTGAAACATTCGCCAATCTCTAGTCAGCAGCTAGTTTGGTCATTTGGTTTGCTGTGGTATGATGGAATGCCTGTCTATAGTAGCCCTCCTGTGCTTTACACTAACAAATAATCAATTCTGCACACAGCTAGTAATAAATCAATAGATCGTTTTTTCAACCTCCTCAAAGTTTATGAGGTGTCCAAAATTTGTGTTTGAGGTGTCCTGGATTTGGATCTGGAAAATCTGATCACCTTATTAGCAGTAAATATAAAAAATATGAATACTGCACTGTTCAAGTCCACAAGAAATACCACAGTTTTGTAAATTATTGGACTTAGATCCTCCCCCTATACCATCTACTCAGCAGGAATGCCCGTCGGAGAGTGCAAAATCTCAAGCGCAGAAGAAAAAAGAAACATGGAACACTATTCAACCTAAAAAAAAAGGTAGACTCTCACAAACACAGAAATCTACTGCTACACCCTCACAGCGAAGGGAGACGGGGTCCCCTACCTCTTCTAAGGATGAAGAGGACTCAGAACCAGAATCTCTATGAATAAGACTGTTCGGATTCGTGAGTAAAGTTGTTTTATGTGTGCTATTATTCCATGACTCTGTTTATCGCCTTAAGGCGAAGATTTCTATAATTTTATAGAGAGACTTTGTTTCAGGACTAATTCAAAGACATTCCTGTTGGCCACCTAGGTGGCAAAATTAAGTTCTCTGGTGTTACTTACTTATAGTAATTATGATAAGAATACTCGCGGTTTCTCTAGGATACCCCTGAGTTTGTGTTATTAGAAAATTGATGCTAATTATTAGACGTTTACTGTTAAGGCATGTGTTTTTATTTGTATTTGTATTTTCTTTTAATTACGTTTTCAATGCAGGTCCCATTTTTTCATATTTCATGTACATTCAAAAGAAAGCAGGTTATTGGTATTTACAAGGTTTCAATTCTGGTATAATTTCAAATGACAGGTATGATGTTAGACATATGTTACTATGACACACACACTACAAATAATCTCACAAAATGTTAGGGGATTTAATTCACCTAACAAGCGTTCAATGGCATTGCTTGATTTATCTAGGAGGAAAGCAGATATTTTGTTTCTACAGGAGACACATTTCAAAAGGCACAGAGAACCTAAATATCTAGGCTCCCATTTTACCCAACACTACCACAGGTCTGATCTACAAAAAAAAAGGGGGGTTAGCATTTTATTCCATAGGAACACAGCCTTCCATCACATACAAACCACCAAAGATACCGAAGGACGGTTTCTGGGAGTCTTTGGACTTCTATATGGAACCCCAGTCTCATTAATTAATATATATGCTCCAAATGTTCAGCACATCCCATTTTTTCGTAAAATGTTCCAGAAACTAGTAGACATGGCCAAAGGTATTGTCATCCTGGGGGGAGACTTTAACTTCCCTCTTCAACCACTAAAAGATAGTTCAAATATCAATGTCTGCGTTTCTAAGAAAACCGCACAATTTCTGTGGAAAAACTTAAGGGAACACAATCTTTATGACTCCTGGAGATATTTCCATGAGGACAAGATTGATTACACATTCTTTTCAGCCCCCACAAAAATGTACAGCAGATTAGATTATTTTTTCGTAAACCAAGTAGGTCTCCCTTACCTTTCAAACTCCCAAATCAAAGTCACCACATGGTCTGATCCTTCTGCTGTATTACTCTCTCTAAACTGGCCCAATTCTAGGAATACTGAATTCATATGGAAGTTGGACGATACAATATTACACAAGACTGAGCACACAGAGGCCTTGACACGCTCCCTGCAGGAATTTTTTGCTATCAATAACACCCCTGATATTGAAATCTCCACCTTGTGGGAAACACATAAATGTTACATGAGAGGGGAGTTCATAAAAATTAGGGCACAAAATAAAAAAAGAGCCCGCTTAAGATACACTGAATTGGCTGAATCACTATCTAAATTAGACCTACAACATAAGAAAACACCTACTGACCCACAAGTATTACAAGATTTAATGTGCACTAGAAACCAATTGAAATCTCTCCTAGCCCAAGAACAACAAGCTATCACTCATAAAGTTAAACAAAAAATTTTCTATGAAGGTGATAGGGCAGGGAAATTATAGGCCAGAGTTCTTAAAAAGAGAAAATTGAAATCATATATCCACCATTTGATCACCCCTCAAAAACAAAAGGTGCAAACTACCCCGGAGATAGGTACACAATTCCGGGAATACTACTTTAAATTATATAACATAGCTCCTACCACCGCTAAGCCCATTGAAGACTCAGAGTTAGAACACTACTTACAGAACTGTGTCCTGCCTTCCCTGACTCCCGAACTGAGAACTGAGTTAGACTTACCCATTACCCATCAAGAAATTCTTAGAGGACTTAAGGAAATGAATAAGGGTAAAAGCCCAGGCCCAGATGGCTTTTCAGTGAATTACTATCAATTCTTTAAAGATATTTTGTCCCCTTTCCTTCTTCAACTTTTTAATGAGGTGGGGGAGGGGAACCCATTTTCTAAAAACATGGTTGAGGCTCATATAACAGTACTACCTAAACCTGATAAACCCCCCACAACCCCATCCAACTTCCGCCCTATCTCCTTAATTAATACAGATATAAAACTTTACGCTAAGATTATTGCCTCTCGTATTAATACATTTCTCCCTACACTAATACATGTCAACCAAGCAGGTTTCACTCCCTCCCGTGAAGCCAGGGACAATACAATAAAGCTACTTAACCTTCTCGACTATGTCACAGTTAATGAGATACCTACTATATTTCTATCAATAGATGCCGAAAAGGCTTTTGATAGACTAAACTGGAAGTTCCTGAAGGCAACCTTATATAAATTTGGATTTGGACAAACAATAGTTGAAAAAATATTTGCATTGTATAATTCCCCCTCGGCTAGAATTAGACTAAATGATTCCCTAACCCCCCCAATAACTATTGCCAATGGTACGAGACAGGGCTGCCCTCTCTCGCCTTTGTTGTTTGTTCTGGCAATGGAGATTTTGGCATCCAAAATCAGGCAGAATTCAGAGATAAAAGGAATTGAGGTCCAAGGCAATCAGTATAAAATGGCATTATATGCCGATGATGTCATGCTCACATTAACATCCCCTGCCACGTCACTTAAGGCGATATCGTCAGAGCTCTCAAACTACAGCAGGTATTCTTTCTTCAAAGTTAATGAAACTAAGTCAGAATTCATCAGCTTTTACAACCCCCCTAGTTTGGTGGATAAGATACAAACAGACTTTGGGTATCATCATAACACGAAATCAATTAAATATTTAGGTATTCAAATCCCTGAAAATAAGTCATTAATATTTTCATTAAACTATCTCCCATTACTGCAAAAACTTAAAAAGGAACTACATGAGTGGAAACATAAAAGTATATCTTGGATAGGTCGTATAAATTCAATAAAAATGATGGTACTCCCCAAGATACTATACACATTCCAAGCCCTCCCCATACAACTTCCTGACTCATATATACGCTCTTTACAAAAGGTTCTCAATTCCTTTATCTGGTCTGAACATATGATAAGGGTCCCTATGCACACGTTGTATATGCCTAAAGATAGAGGGGGATTAGGGGCCCCAAACATAGCACTCTATAGATTAGCAACACAGCTGGTACGTATCATTGATTGGTGTAAAAACGGCATAAATAAGGAATGGATTACACTAGAACACTCACTAGCCTCTTTTCCCAATCTTGGTAGCGCCTGCTGGATACCCCCTACTGAACAAACATGTACTACGTCAATATCCTCACTCACAAGAGAAACTTTTAAATCCTGGCACTATGTTCTCAAACATTTCCCTTCTATATCATCCATTCCATCCCCCTTATCCCCAACTATCACTAATCCTGTCTTTCAAATAAAGTACAAAAGTATTGGTACAACCGACAGCACGATCCACACTCTAATTCCATTTAGTAAGGTTTTAAGGGGACAGTCCCTATGTACAAAAGAAGAGCTAATAGAATTGAATATTGATCACTTTCAACAATGGTATAAGTTTTTCCAACTTCAGCACTATATTAGCACACACCCTGATAAACAGCAAATTCTTAGAACACGTACACCGTTTGAAAATATATGCTTATCACAAATGGCAACTAAGGGCCACCTCTCTATGACCTACCAACAACTACTAAGTTATCACTCACGCAAGCTACCCTCATATACAGAGAAGTGGGAGAAAGATTTAAACTCCCCTCTTACAGAAAAGGATTGGCTTACCATAATTAAACACATGAACTCTTCTACCACATCTATGAAATTCAGGGAGACAAACATGAAGTTACTAAGTAGATGGTATTTGACACCGCATAGGTTATCCCTGATCTACCCTAACACCCAAGCCTTATGCTGGAGAAATTGCGGCCAGACAGGTACACTGCTTCACGTGTGGTGGCACTGTCCAAAAATACAGGAATTTTGGAGACTGGTGACCTCTGAGATTCGCAAAGCCACACACCATGACATATCCTTAGACCCACAGACGTGTTTATTCCATAAGCCAACCAAGATTAGATGCAGGCTTAGAGCGGTAATACTGAATATGATGCTGAATTGTGCTAAACAGTTAATTCCAAGACGATGGAAAAGTGTTGATGTTCCATCTAGAGAGGAATGGATAAACTCCATCACCTTAACATTATCCCTAGAGAAATACCATTATGGTTTAGTGAACAAACTGGAGGAATACTATTCTATTGTGTTTCTATGGGAGGAATATTTGAATGCTGAAAAAAGGAAAAGAACTTAGAATGCCTTAGTCACTAACCTGTTTAAGAATACCACCTCTGTAAATAAGCCCAGTTTTGAAGGACTAGAACATTATTGTTAATTTAATGCCTGTGAATTAACTGAGACCTGAACTGCATTATTGTTTTACAACTGTAATTGTTTGATTTCTATTAATAAAGAAAAATTTTCAAAAAAAAAAAAAAAAATATGAATACTGGTCTCAGCTTTATGTGCTTTTTCCATAGAGTGACTATTAACCCCTGTCTGTATGATTTTAAATTGAGGTTTTAATAATCTGTATTGTAAAAAAAACTGCTGATTAAAGGAACTTTAAATACAAAAGTATTACATAATCACCAAATGCATACTAGAAAGACAATGCAATGTCACTTACTCTGAATCTCAAATGAGTAGATTTTTTTTCTGACAAATTTTAAAGTTAATTACATTTTCCTTCCCTTCTGCATCATGTGACAGCCATAAGCAAAATGCTTATACGTGTACACTGTAAATTCTTGCACATGTTTGTGGGAGTTGGTGCCTCAGAAAGTGTGCATATAAAATTAAGGTGCACATTTTGATGATGCAAGCAAATTATAGTGTTTTCATAATTGCTTGCTCTATCTGAATAAATAAAGTTAAATTAATTTTGACCTGAATATTCATATGGTATTTTAATGGTGTGTTTTCACCCAGGGCTGTTGAAGTTTTGGTATATGTGAGCACCCTTCTTCTCAGCTGCATTTAATTAATTGAATAACTGTCACGCTAAGAAGATTTGGTTTCTTTTTTTTCTTTTTGAGGAAACCTGGTTCAGATATCAACACAGACTGTAAACTTTCAACATCCAGTTTGTGAAGACTGGGCACATTAAAGTGATTGCAAAGTGCCTGGTATCTAAAAATTCATTAAACTTTACAAAGACGCTCATTTTTTAAAATATTTTCCTTATGTTATGGTAAACATAATGCCAATCCTCCATCCCCAACTCCTGCTTTCATTAGCATATGGATGAGAATCTGGGCTTCCTACAATCGTTGTGTGCCTCACGAGCTGGACACCAAAGGGGGCACACAATGATTGGATGAAGCCAGATTCATCATCGATTTGCTAAAGAAAGCAAGTGCTGCATGCAAAGCTAAGTATTTTAAAAAAATAAGCATCTTTGTAAAGTTTAATGAATGAAAGTGCCCCTGTTTTTAAGAGTATTTTTAGATATCGTGCACTTGGTAAAATATTTTATAAATAAAATAAATAAATAAGGGGGGTGGAGCTAGCCACGCTATCTAGTGGTCGCACTATACAAGAGCTCTGCAGACCGAATCTTATTTTAATGGTTATATTTCGCTTTTATTCTTTTTATTCTTTTTATTTATTTTCCAAAGTGTCCCTAATACTTGGAGGAACCCTGCCCTGTATGTACGGTAACAGGATTAGCCATCAGAAGAGCCGACCAGCTCAACATTAACGGGAAAATTCTAACTACGCCACAGCCTGTAGCGAAACTAACACTGAGCTTCCGGGCCCGCTCTGGAGGACTACTCGGGTCAGCTCAGGCAAGACACCTCATCACCCAGGACTTAGCTAGTCTTGGCTGCTCATCTACACTTGAGCCCTGTCTCTCTCTCCTCACATACCATCTGAGGACTACCGCCGCACAGTAGCAACCATAGGGAGACCACAACCGCAACCGCAACCGCATCGATCCGATCTGAGAGCCACCCGGGTGGTGCCGCTGGTACAGTAGAAGTGCTACATATTGCAGGGGCCTACACCTGCACCGCTCCAAACAATTCACTTGCCACAGCCTCCGGTTGATTCTGCTGGGACCAGCTCGCTGTCTGCCGCTCTCTGGATCTGACCCGGATACACAAATTGCCACGGGCTGATACGGAGGCTCACCCACATTAACCATCAGGGTAAGACTTTTTAACTTACAAAGGGGAGACAAGCTGAGCTGACCAAACAGCCCCAAATAGGTTAAGCCTAATTGCCGCAATTACCTCTTTACCCCAGCATCTACAAATAACGTTAATTTGACACTACAGTCTACATCAATCCTACGTATCAACTGCTGGTTAGGCTAAAAGCCCCTGCTATTTTCCTAGCTGCACGCAGAGCTAAACTTTCTAACGCAGTAAGAAGCACAGTCTGCTGGAGAGATACTATTAGCACACACATTCCATTTCTCATACCTCATCTATCGTCTGCATATTTAGCTACTGGCAGTCTTCTCACTTTACTTCAGTGTATCCTGAGGCCATTTACATATGCGGTTTTCACTCCACTTTGCTGCTGGGATTAAGTGACTATTAAAATCTTTTTGTGGCAGTTATATTTAGGAACACTACTGATCAGGAGGTCTGGTCCTACTTAACACCCCTAACCACTGCTTACTACAACCACCCAGGCACCAAAACATATATGTAATTTGAACTGTCTCCTGGTTGAAACTTCATTACCCCCCATACCTCCCCTTGCCATCCTCAGCTAAAGCACTCTAAGGGACTCCTCCCTATTGTACAAACTAAGGACAATTACCTACAAACATCGTTGGGACTGACTACTCCTAAGAACTAACCTCTGAAAGCCATACAGCTTTGCCAACTCTCTCCCACAAGGTGTGAACCTATCTACCACGGTATTTAATTGCCCTCTCTCCCCTCCCTTTCCCGTTGGCCCACTTTGCCCACGGGTCATAACCCATAACACCTTTTACCTTACTCGCTCGGAAGAGAGCAATACCCTGGGGAGTGAGGCAATTTACACAGAAGCACATGTGTGAAAAAAAAAGCATACGCCAAAACCAAAGTGAACCAGAAGTGAGAGCACGTCAGGTACTGTAAGCTATATCCCAAAACAAGCACCAGATTCATATCCAATAGATTACTCTCACATGCTGGGCTAGGCGACTTCACCTGGGGGGTGCCAGACACACATATCCTGCTCCACACTTTAGCATTGAAGCTTATACTAATACGTACTACAGGAAGATACTGAACACGCTAACTTGTCTTATATAAGATGGCCCACTCACAAAGAAAGAAGCAGAAGCACTGTAGTTTGCCAAAGCGGACCCTTTCAGATCATTTTTCCAACAAGACCTCATTTGAACAAGACATATCTGATGAAGATTCAAGGGACTCAATCACTTCTACCAAAGAGCCTTCCAGGGCTCTATCACACTCTACAGAGAGAGCAATTCACTCTTCCTCCTCTATTCTGGATTCCATTAAGGAACTATCAAACAAAATGGACTCACATTACTCGTCACTGAAACACGAACTCAAGACGTCTGTCTCTGAGCTGAAGCGTGATATATCTTTGCTTGGGGAGAGAACAGAATCGTTGGAAAAAAAACAAGAAGATTTACATGTGGACCACTCCAACCTGTTAATCTATGCTCAGTCCCTGGCCGAAATGATTTCTGGACTAGAAACCAAGTTAGCCGACCAAGAGGATAGATCACGTCGGAACAACCTCAGAATTAGAGGTGTCCCTGAGGACATTAGTCAGGCTGATCTACCCAACCACCTGCAGGCCCTGTTCACAGAACTCCTAGGCTCTACTACTCCTCAGGAAAACCTTATAGACAGGGCTCATAGATCTCTCAGGACGAGGGGTGCCCCCGCGGGGTCAGCTCGAGACGTGATTGTATGACTACATTACTTCACATTTAAAGAGAAAGTACTCAGGGCTTCATTCCAGAATAAAAACCTGAAAGATCCGTTCCAAGAAATTCAGGTCTTTCCAGACCTTTCTTCTCACACTTTATCCAGGAGACGAATTTTCCACCAAATCACCCTATGTCTTCGCAATAATAATATTAAATACAGGTGGGGGTTCCCTGTCCGTTTATTTTTCCAATTCAACGATACATCATAAACCATTACAACCCTAGAACAAGGTTTCCAGATCCTGCAGTCTCTGAAACTCCTTCCACCGGACAACCAACCGTCTACCGCCCAAGAGCATCCCAAGAAGCTCAATGCCACCGCTCCCGCCTGGCGACCACTACATCAGGCCTTCAGCTTTCAGTCTTCTAAGAGTGCTTCCCCACTTCCATCACTGAAGGGATCTTAACTGTAAGAAGGGAGGTCCAAAAGTGTATACACTAAGCATTTTACTGCTGAACACTACTGAACCCCTGGCTACTTGACCTCTCTCTCATTACCCATTCCACTTATATTTTTTAATAGTGGCATGACCCATGTGTTATTACAGACTGCCATCCCAGAACACTCAGTTACCAGAGACTAGAAGAAGAAGGATGGATAATATAATATAATGTTATTATTTTGCTGTTAGATTCTATCTGCTTAGCCTTTATTGTATGATGTTTATTGTGTTATAAGTTATAGAGTTAGGTTTTTATTTATTCTATATGTACCCTCCACAACTAGGGAAATTGATATTGGCCCCTCCTTACTGAACTGTCTCCAGGATCAGACATACAATGACTTGTGGGCTAGATCATAGCCATAAGATTAGTTATTATTTAAAGATCTCATTTTAGGAAGGCACCACCTCGATATCTCACTTGTACTTTAAAACCTAGACTTCTAGTGTACTCTACCTTACTCTCTCTGGAGACGCTTAACCCCTCTATAACTGGATATAAGCATACACTTAGTAGAATTTATTAAAGCTTTCAACTCACCGATTAACTCTTATCATTATCTATAGTAAAGGTAGTCTTAGACTAACTATATACAAACTATGGGGCTTGGCTTTAGTATATGCCTTCGCCATCAAGACTCTCATTCTCAGTTTCCCCCTTCTTATACTAGTAACATAGCACTGAGATCGAAAGCTTGAATCTAACATGTCAAAATATACCCACTCCCTTACCTATCAGCTATAATACTATAATTGCATGAGGTTTTGTAAGTTAGAACCGAGTTCTATTTATTTTGAGACATATGCACTGTTCGTTTAAAGCCTAGACTCTGTATTATAAAACATACTCTACTCGAGAGAGGATTGATGTTGTCTCTTTAAGTAACCCTCCCTAGAATGCATATATACATGTGGGCTTAGCCCGAGATTTGAAATTTATGTTTGAAATGTTTGAAAAGTTATATAAGGTTGTACTGGTGTTCTTATTTGACACATAGTCTACAAGTTATCTGTCATTGCCTTATGAACAGTAAAGTTTTCTTCCTTTTTATTTGCTTCCTCTTATCTGAACTTTCACACTAGGAGTGGAGCGGGGTCCTAGCTCTGGCACCCCCCCTTCTCTTTTTATTCGACCCTAATCTCTCCCCCCCTCCCCCTCAGGTATAACCCCGGTAGAGCTTCCTAGGACCTATAGCCTCGAAGTTACCGGGATTGCTACTATTGACACCGCCTCTTATATTCTGTCCCTAACCTCACTCCCCCTATAGTTTTTCTATATTCCTCCTAGCTTTATTTTATTTTATTCTTACTTTTTTCCTACTTCTTCCTTCTCGCTTTGGTCTGCATCTTGCTTTCTGCACCACATTAACAATAATCTAAAAGTCTTCTATTCAGGCAACTCTAGTCCCCCATTACCCCCTCCCCTTAACTCCCCTTTACCCCCCAATATACGAGCGGCTCTTGCCCGCTGCATCCCCTTCCCCTGGCCTATAGACCGGGCATTTTCAGACTTAAGATTGACAAATTTTTCATTTCCCTTTTTTATTATATATACTCTCATAGTTCACTAAGATAGGACCTGGAGGAAACCTAGACCCATACCCACAATGTCACGACTACAGCTTATAACTCTTAATACTCAAGGGCTTAACTCCGCGACCAAACGTAACTTACTATTTAACATGCTCCTACGCAACAAAATCGATGTGGCCTTTATTCAGGAGACGCATTGGTTGGCCAACACGAGTACCAAATATATCACCAGAAAATTTCCCATAGTAGTTACAGCGTCTTTTCACTCCAAGTCAAGAGGGGTCGCAATATTAGTCAGCTCCTCAATTGTATACGAGCCCATTTATACTGAACAAGACCCACAGGCACGTTTCATAATCTTAATTTGTAAACTCAACTCTAAGATATTCACCCTGGTAAATATTTACGCACCTAATTCAGGTCAAATTAGTTTTCTTAGACATTTACTGGAGTCAGTGTCGGCCGTGACCCAGGGAGAACTGATTTGGGGAGGAGATTTTAACCTCATATGGGACCCCCTCTCAGACAGAGTAGGCCCTCCAATTTCCACATCAGAGAGGTCGGTGCACCCCCTGTCAGCAGCTTTCCAAAACTTATTTAAACAGTACGATTTGTATGATGTATGGAGAGCGGTTCATCCTAACGAACGGGAATTCACTTTCTATTCAGCCCCCCATAAATCCCATTCTAGGATCAATTTCTTTTTTTTAAGCTCCCACCTTTTAGATACGGTCTCTGACGCGACTATCTCAGCGGTCTCGTGGTCGGACCACGATTCCGTGACAGTGTCCCTAGGCGAACCCTCCCCACACCCAACAGGCTTTAAGTGGCGCCTCAAAGATTTTCTTGTCACTTCTCCTTTGATTAAAGTGGAAACCTTAGCAGTAATTACCGACTTTCTAAGTGTAAATCGTACTCCTTTGCTTTCAGAGGAAGTGATTTGGGTCACCCTAAAGGCATATCTCAGAGGATTCTTCATCGAAAAGGCCTGCCAAATCAAGAAGGCTCAGGGAGCCTCGCTTGCATCTCTTAATTGTCAGCTCAGAACCCTGAAGCTCGAACTCTCTACTACTTACTCCGCTCCAATAAATTCTCAAATTTCAGAGGTTTCTAAACAGATAAAGACTCTAGAGGTTAATAAAACTCAGTCTGCTTTAGAAAGACTCAAACAAGTTTACTATCATAATAGTAATAAAGCTTCTACACTATTAGCTAGGAAACTAAGAAATAGGACGGCACAAGCCAAAATAACTTCCATTAATCTTGGTAACAGACGAGTAACGTCCCCTTCAGCAATAGGCGAAGCTTTCAAAAATTTCTATCATCAACTTTATAATTTAGAATCCTCAGACTCTACTGTAACACTCAACCCAGATAGCATTCGTAGATATTTGTACACTCTAAATCTTCCCCAATTGGATCATTCAGATATGGTGGCCTTGACATCCCCAATTACTCTTGAAGAAGTTTCCTTAGGCATTAGAGACCTCAAAGTAGCGAAATCTCCAGGTCCGGATGGTTTTACAAGCCAATTTTATAAATTTTTCTCGCCTCAGATTTCCACAATTCTCTGTAGAGTTTTTAATGAAGTACAGAACAAGGGTAGTTTCCCAAAGGAGTTCCTCGAGGCCTCAATTACTACCATTCCGAAACCGGGTAAGGACCCGCAAGAATGTGGGAGTTATCGCCCGATATCGCTACTCAACATAGATACCAAAATATACGCTAAGATCTTAGCAAACCGCCTCGCTCGAATTATCTCTACTCTGGTCCACCCAGACCAAGTGGGATTCATAATCCAAAGAGAAGGCCCGGATGCCACACGGCGGGTGTTAGACATATTGATTGAAAGTGCAAGAGGAGATACGCCCACGTTAGCCATGTCGTTGGATGCTGAGAAAGCCTTTGACAGGGTGAGGTGGGAGTATTTATGGGAAACCCTGTGTGTGTTCGGGATCCCAGAGAAATTTATTATATTGGTTCAAGCCCTCTACTCCAAGCCGACTGCCAGAGTTAAGGGAGTTGGATTTCAATCCAATAGTTTTGTCATATCAAACGGGACGAGACAGGGTTGCCCCCTCTTCCCACTCCTGTTTGCTCTCTCTATCAAGCCACTCGCACAGGCTATTAGATCAGATCCAGATATTTCTGGCTTCCCGATGGGGTCACTTCAGCACACCATCTCCCTATACGCAGATGATGTAACATTACTGCTTACTGACCCCTTTAGGTCGCTCCCAGCTGTGTTTAAAATCATTTCCAAGTTCAAAACCCTTAGCTATTACAAACTTAATCTATCTAAAACAGAGGCACTATATATCAATATTTCAGCACAGGACCTTCTCTCTTTACGGAGTAAATATAAATTTCAATGGTCCCCCTGCTCTCTTAAGCTGTTAGGTATCCACCTCTCCCCAAGTGTCTCTTCAGTCATTTCTAAAAACTTTACAGAGAGACTTCCGGAATGGAAAAAGCTATTAGATTCCTGGGACTACCGTGAAATTTCCTGGACAGGTAGGATCGCGGCTGTCAAAATATCTTTTCTACCAAAGATTACCTACCTGTTTCGTACAATCCCAATTAGTGTACCTAGGCCTATTCTTAACAAACTTCAAAGCCTTATCACCTGCTACGTCTGGAAAAATAAGAAACCCCGAACATCGAGACAAACTCTTCAGAGACCTAGTGACAGAGGTGGATTAGGTATGCCAAACGTTATTCTATACTACCAAGCTGCTAGACTAACGCATCTCACGGAGTGGGGCCATCAGGAAAACCCAGCCTCATGGAGGGGAGTCGAGCAGTCACTCCTCCCCCCAGGCCTACGTCTAGTAGATCTGCCTTGGGTGCCATCCCATTACTGGAAAAATCTCCACACCACGCATCCGGTAATTTTAGACACCCTACGTTTTTGGGATCAGGTGAGACACTTAAATTTGATAGCCCCCCACCCCTCCCCGAGACAATCTATTGTTAGCGTCCTTTTATGTCTCCCTGATTCACATATTTCAAGTTGGACCTCTCTTGATGTGGATTACATTGCCGATCTCTATGATCAGCCTAGCGGTATATCCCATTTAGCGATTTGTAATAAATTGCGGATTCCGACGCCTTTGATATTCGAGACCTTCCGTCTTTGCTCCATAGTAAGATCGTGGGGATTCCCTAAAAAGAATCTCAGACCAGTCATAGTGTGGGAACAGAGATGGTCACAACCCCACAAAATAAAGGGGACTTTATTGTTTCATTACGAGATCCTACTTGCTCCTTTCTCGCAGCACAAAGTTTCACAATATATTGCCTGGGAGACAGAACTAAACTTCACGGCCGACGCTGACTCCTGGTATAGAAAACTTAAGTATACTAAAAAACTGCTGCATTCCGCATCCCTTTGGGAACTACACTACAAACTTTCAGTACGATGGCATTTAGTACCGGTCACGCTTCACAGGATATATGACTCTCACTCCCCTACTTGCTGGAGGGGCTGTGGACAACTGGGTACTCAGGCACACATTTGGTGGTTCTGCCCCAAGGTCACCTCAGTATGGCTTCAGATAACAGACCTTTTACACTCCTTAGGTATCTCCCCTAAGCTAAGCCCCCAAACCTGCCTGCTTCATTTGGACTTTCCAACCCTTCCTCCAGCACGTAAAGCCTTAACTATCTACATACTAATGTCCACTAAATTAGAAATTGCGAAAGCTTGGAAACAACCCACCCCTCCCACCATCTCACAGATTTTAGCCACAGCCAATTTTCTCTCCAAAATGGAAGCATATTCGCATTCAGCCCTAGATAAACTAGACTTTTATTACGAGACTTGGACTCCCTGGTGGGAAAAATTCCCCAGCTGAAAAGACATAAAGTCGCATAGATCTTAATCGTTTCCATCTCTCCCTTATTTTAGCGGCCATCTTCCCATTCTTTATCTCCTCTCCAGGTCCCTCCGTCTCCCTTCCTTATCCTCTCTCTATCATAACCTAACTTATGAGAGTAAACTTACTTTCTTACTCATGTATGTACCTACATATGTTTTATTAATCTGAAAATGAGAAAAGTTTGAATTGTTTTGCAGCAGTCTAGAATCCTGGGTATAGAGATTATTGATTCTACTCTACCTGTCATATTTGTCAATTTTGTATTACCGAAGATGTTGAATATTCTTTATATTTTTGTTATCTGTGAAATTTCTCAAATAAAAATATATTTAAAAATAAATAAATAAATAAATAAATAAAAAAAATATTGTGCACTTATTTATTAAACTTTACAATTACTTTAGGTATAACATAATCCTTATTACACAGGTTTTACACGTTTCTTTTTTACACATTGTTTTATTTGTTTTGCACATCTATATTAAAATACAGACAAAAATATTTTGAAATACTGCTAAAAATTGTCTGCATAAACCACCTATGACTGGGACACCTGAAAATGGTTCTTTACAATTCGGTGCTATCATAATAAAGTGTTTTTTGCTGATTCTTGCACTTGCCAACAGGTTTTCAGATCTACAATAAAAGCTCTATTTTTTCTATGGGGGCGAAAAGTTCTTGGCAATCACAATACATTTCCAAGTTACTTTCTAACACCTTTTTTTGATCCCAGTTTAAGCTTTCCAGATTTTAATCTTTTTAAAAAGGAATGTTGGACATATTTAACACAATTTAACGGCTATTTGCAAAAGTCCTTTATCTTATACATATGTAAAACTCTTAAAATTGGCCACAGGAGACATAATCTCCAATAGGGATGAATAGAGTTTTAATGAATCAATATCATGTATGTTAATAAACCTCTAGAATGTCTCCTTTGACCAATTTTAAGAGTGTGTTGTGCAGTCAGGGAGGCAGAGCCTCACCTGTCATGGAAAGAAAATGTAAAAGTAAAATGAAAATAATAAAGATACTCACCAAATTTTCTGAGCTTCGCTGCAAATACAGAGAGAGAGGCAAAGATGAGCTTAGCCTCCCTTGATTGCACAACCGCTTAGATGGTGCTGGATGGAGCTTGGACCCATTGTCTGACAGGTTAGGTGTCATATGACATGATTAGGCAAATCATGAAAGAGTCCCATTCGAGGCAGCTATCATATCTGCCTCATGGGGGGCATGTCTTGTGCCAAGGTTAGTGTAAAATAAGCACTCTCTCTGACAATCTGTGGGTGGGAACTACTTAAAAGAGGGAACTCTGGGCAGCAGAATCGCAAAGGAGCATTGCAGGAGCTACTAGCTGATCGACAGTTTTATGTATACGCATAAGCATTTTATTTTTCCATGGCTGACCTTAGATAACTATACATGTCCTGCTTTTGATTAATTCTGGAGTAGGACAGTGCAGGAACAAGCAGGTGGTCTGTTTGGGTGGGGCTATTTGGGTCATGGATGGACAATTCTGGTCAGAGTTTTGGGGGTTTCTGGGCAAGTTTTGGGAGGTCCAAGATTTTTTCATCAGGAAACTAGGGTAGAAATATGAAATAAAAAGAGGAAGTGTAGAAGTTAGGCAACAGCTCCTATTTTAGGATCTTTCAACATATTGCTTTAATATTGGGAGCTTGTTTTGCTAAGAATATCTTACAAGTGTCACATAACTTGCATAACCTCTGACTCCCACTGGCTTCCTGGTATTATGTGCTGCTACAGTCAGCCAATAGGAAGACAACACAGTTAGGACAACTAGGGAAAAGGGGATGCAGTTGCATCTTGCTGGAGGAAGAGCTTTATAATATTTAACACTGAGACTGTACGATGTAATAGTAATAGTGAGTATTTTTGATCAACATTAATATTGAGATAATGTCAAAATGAATTGATCATCCTTTGTCTTCTGCAGCATTTTATTAGTGGGAGTTCCTGATACTAACATTTATAGATGAGTAAGGCACCCAATATACCACATCCTGCACATCAAACAAGAACCCCTAGCAACATGAAAAGAAACAATAAACGCAACTGCAACACTAAACACGCTTTCAATATGGTTTATGTATATGTTTGTGATGGTAAAATATTCACGTCTGTTCTGTTATGGTAAAGTCACCTCACTGGATAGAACAAATGGTGTCTCTAGGGGTCATCTGTGGGCATCCCAGGGTGTTCTAACGATATGTTAAGGATTTTTCACAAACACCTCGGCCTACATGGGAAATTAATAAATACTCTACTGCCTGTGTGGCATATCTTACATTCTTGCTATTTAAAAGCTGCTGAATTTTCTTATTTTCTATTTTCTTTTCTTTATTTTTAACTGTTTCAGGTTTTCTTTTTTGCAAATGTTAGAATCAGTGCTGAATCCTGGGGGGGCACTGCCCCCCCCCCCCCACATATAGACATGAGCAATATTGATAGTGCAGGGTACGCTATCCATATCAGGGACATGCACTAAGAATAGTGCACAATCTGGTATTTCAAGTCAAGTGTAAAATATTTTTACCAGAGAATGGTAGCATTGCACACCTACCAATTTAAATGTATAAAAATACATTTGCACACTATCATTGTTCAAATTACAAGTATATACATCCACACATACAATATATACAACAAGAGAAAACAGCAATCAGTTCCGATGCAAGCTTCAATGTTAATTTGTAAATGTTGAGGAAAGTACAAAGTATGGGTGAAACCCAATCCTGTGCAACAGAATGCCTCCTTCGCGTTTTGTGTGAGAGAACACACTTCGTCAGAGAGGTACAATATATACATACATATATACCTTTGAGCCCTTACCAGTCCATTACCTTGTCATATACCATATTACTTTATATTAATATTAACACAATTGGCACTCAGCAAGCACACAGTAATATTTAAAAGCAAAAATGGGAGAGTCAGTCACATTTGACATTAGATAGTAATGCTAAAACTGACCAAAATTTCCCCTCACAAGGTGATTTCCTTATAAATTAAATATTAAAAAAATGCATTCATACCACATAGAATAAATACAACATAATGATGGTCTTAAGTACAGTCAGGAAGTCATTTTTTTTAAATTTCCTGTGATGTACTCGTATATGTCAATGTTTAGCTGATCATCTGCAAGTCCTATAAATATATTAAAGGACACATAACAAGTGGGTTATTTACATCTTTTACATTATTAATATACATCTAAATATATAAAAAAGGCCAAATGGAATGTGTAATTAAAGAAAACATTTACAAATGGGATCATAAAACTTACAGATAAAGTGCAAATAGAGAGCAAAAATATTAGCACTATTGAGAGAATTAACACAGCACAAATTAAATCAATAGTGCTCCTTTTCTTGTGATTATATTGAAATGTTTTCAATCTGATCCGTAGGTGCGGTAAGCCAATTGTGCCAAAGACGAAGGTGTGCTAAGAAATACCTGAAATAGCATTGTTCTTAACATTTATTTTTCTTTGATATACTGTGTATATATATATATATATATATATATATATATATATATATATATATATATATATATATATATATATATATATACAGTATATATATACGCAGCTTTGGAATGGCGGATTGACATGCTGAGCAACAAGCTAATTGTATTAAGATGGTCTTGACAAAGGCTTAATGGACAAGCTAAAACATTGACTTTATTATGGATGAATTTTGTATATGCTGAATAAAAAGTACTTGGATATGACAAGTCCTGTGAGTGCCCTCATGTTTGGAAGATTGTGTTGATACATGGGATGAGACACCCAAGCATAAATTAATTGATACAGTTGGGAGTGCTTGCATGGAGGTGGTGATATATATATACTAGTCCTAAAGCCTGTTCACACGGGCCATTTTTTGCAGTACAGCGGTCCCACCCCTTGCTCTCTCTCTCCCCCTCTCTTTTGCGCTCTCTCCCCCTCTCTTTTGCGCTCTCTCGCTCCACCTCTCTTTTGCTCTCTCTCTCCCCCTCTCTTTTGCTCTCTCTCCCCCTCTTTTGCGCTCTCTCCCCCTCTCTTTTGCACTCTCTCTCGCTCCACCTCTCTTTTGCTCTCTCTCTCTCCCCCCTCTCTTTTGCTCCCTCTCTCCCCCCTCTCTTTTGCTTTCTCTCTCCCCCTCTCTTTTGCTCTCTCCCCCTCTCTTTTGCGCTCTATCTCTCCCCCCTCTCTTTTGCGTTCTCTCTTTTGTGCTCTCTGTCTCCCCCCCCTTTTGTGTGCTCTGTCTCCCCCTCTCTATTGCTCTCTCTCCCACCTCTCTTTTTCTCTCTCTCCCCCTCTCTATTTCTCTCTCTCCACCTCTCTATTGCTCTCTCTCCCCCCTCTCTTTTTCTCTCTCCCCCCTCTCTTTTTCTCTCTCTTCCCCGACCACGCCCACTTTCCCAGCAACAGCATGTCAGGTGTGTTTGTCCTCGTGCTGTCTCTACTGCGCATGACAGCTTCAGACAAACACACTTGGCCTTTTATATAATAGGATATATATAATACATACTGTATATATCTATGAATGTTCTATCTAAATCATTAAAGTTTCATTTTGATGTAATATTAACTAACTTTCAGCTATGTCACTGAAACCCAGAACACAGCGGCTGTTAACAACAAAGCAGTAAGCCAATTGGCTGCCTGTAACACATATACTTTCAGATATCATAATTTGCCATTCTTGCAGTTAATTTTTCATGGTCTTATATTTTCACTGGTATTTTTTCTTTTGAGCTTTCTAGTGGATATAGGCATGGAATAAATACTATTTGGAATTCTTGGTCTACATATGGGCTTTTGGGACCACACAGGCACTGAGCACTACTAAATAGAAGAGTAGGCTGATCAGCTATGCTAAGCAAAAGTTTTCTCATTTTATGGATGGGTGAATGTTTTGCAACATTCGAAAAATTAAACTAATTTTAACACATTCATTTGCACAACATTCTAACATTTGTTTAATGTAATAGTATTTCTAATGCTTTCTTTAAATGTAATATTTGTTTCAGAGTTTTCTAATAATTCAATTAAAATTTGAATAAAAAATTTAAAATCTATATATTTCTAATAAACACACACAAAAAACTATTTGCGCTAAATCTGTCAACATAATCTCAACAGTAAACAATATGAGCATTGTTATATTAAGGAATCAAAGCATTAGAAATTCATATAAAACATCTCAATGGGCTAAAAAGCACCAAATATAGGGGGATCCACCTAGTGAAAAGCGGTAAGCAAAAAACAGTACCTTGAAAAATTCTATTGTGTCTTGAATGGTATTGTAACAGACAAGGTTAAATCCAATTGAGAATAGTTCCACAGGATGCAGCTTTCTTTAGGCCGAGCTTTCTTCTCCCGGTCGCCGTACATTTCGAAAGTAACAATCAATTTAACAAATACTATTCAGAAGTTCAATAGTTCATGTGGTGGGTAATTTAGTAAATTGATACATAATAGATACAATTCAAATATATCAATTTGAATATTGCATAATTTAAATATTACATTAAAAGAGTGCATTAGAAATACTATTAGAAATATATATGCAAACCAGTAAAAGACAGAGCACAACCCTTATTCAAGTGAGATTTATTAAAGCTAATACACACAATAAAATGCACTTACAAGGACATGAACACCAATGAGCCTTGAACCTCCTAGAATGGAGTGCTTCCCTGGTTCACAAATGCTGGCTCCATACATTTGATCCTCTTGAAGAAGCCCGGCCATAGACCGGGAGAAACGCATTGAGGTACTAGTACATTTGTTTATGCTCTGTTGGCGTGCCGTCACCAGGAGGTCACATGATTGCTGCTCCATGTGCACTCCGGAGACGCTTGGGAGCCAGAGAATGTTATTATGCCCAACATTTTTTAGCACACCTTTCACATGTATAGCATAGGGTGCTCTCATTGATTATATAACAAGTGGTGAGTAATATGTTGCGTGTGAGCACAAAACATAAAAGCACAGAAAAATGTTGCATACCTAGAGTCCTGAAATAAATATTAGGACTAGAATAAAAGTATACATATTAAATGTAAAATAGGGGTTATAAGTAATATAAATGTGTTAACATTGATTAACAAGGGATATGGTATATGACAAGTAGGTGTGTGCATTTGGATACAAAGAGAGAAGCGCTCTACCAGGAACGAACAACAGCTCAGTGGCTTGTTCTATGGCGATTTACCACCCGGAAGCAGCCTCTTTTAGACCGAAACGTACGTCTGGGGTTTTGCTGTTTCTCTTGTTCAGAGAGGGATTGCCTGGTATTTCGGGGCTGGACTGTGCTGTGAAGTCAGGATCAGACTGATATGCTACAGGAAAGTTCTTCTCTGTGAAAGGCACATATTGAGCAAAAAGAGGCTGCTTCTAGGGTGGTAACTAGCCATAGAACAAGCTATTATGCTATTGTTCGTTCCCAGGTTGAGCGCTTCTCTCTTTTTATTTATGCAAATTATGACACTTAGGGAAGTCTCCCTAAGTGTGATGCGGGAATCCAGACGTGGACCCGTTGCTTAGTGTGCCTAGAGGGATATGGCTGCACCTCACTGACGAGGCCCACAATAGGCCGAAATGTACGTCTGGGGTTTTGCTGTTTCTCTTGTTCAGAGAGGGATTGCCTGGTATTTCGGGGCTGGACTGTGCTGTGAAGTCAGGATCAGACTGATATGCTACAGGAAAGTTCTTCTCTGTGAAAGGCACATATTGAGCAAAAAGAGGCTGCTTCTAGGGTGGTAACTAGCCATAGAACAAGCTATTATGCTATTGTTCGTTCCCAGGTTGAGCGCTTCTCTCTTTTTATTTATGCAAATTATGACACTTAGGGAAGTCTCCCTAAGTGTGATGCGGGAATCCAGACGTGGACCCGTTGCTCAGTGTGCCTAGAGGGATATGGCTGCACCTCACTGACGAGGCCCACAATAGGCCGAAACGTACGTCTGGAGTTTTGCTGTTTCTCTTGTTCAGAGAGGGATTGCCTGGTATTTCGGGGCTGGACTGTGCTGTGAAGTCAGGATCAGACTGATATGCTACAGGAAAGTTCTTCTCTGTGAAAGGCACATATTGAGCAAAAAGAGGCTGCTTCTAGGGTGGTAAATAGCCATAGAACAAGCTATTATGCTATTGTTCGTTCCCAGGTTGAGCGCTTCTCTCTTTTTATTTATGCAAATTATGACACTTAGGGAAGTCTCCCTAAGTGTGATGCGGGTATCCAGACGTGGACCCGTTGCTCAGTGTGCCTAGAGGGATATGGCTGCACCTCACTGACGAAGCCCACAATAGGCCGAAACGTACGTCTGGGGTTTTGCTGTTTCTCTTGTTCAGAGAGGGATTGCCTGGTATTTCGGGGCTGGACTGTGCTGTGAAGTCAGGATCAGACTGATATGCTACAGGAAAGTTCTTCTCTGTGAAAGGCACATATTGAGCAAAAAGAGGCTGCTTCTAGGGTGGTAAATAGCCATAGAACAAGCTATTATGCTATTGTTCGTTCCCAGGTTGAGCGCTTCTCTCTTTTTATTTATGCAAATTATGACACTTAGGGAAGTCTCCCTAAGTGTGATGCGGGAATCCAGACGTGGACCCGTTGCTCAGTGTGCCTAGAGGGATATGGCTGCACCTCACTGACGAGGCCCACAATAGGCCGAAACGTACGTCTGGGGTTTTTCTGTTTCTCTTGTTCAGAGAGGGATTGCCTGGTATTTCGGGGCTGGACTGTGCTGTGAAGTCAGGATCAGACTGATATGCTACAGGAAAGTTCTTCTCTGTGAAAGGCACATATTGAGCAAAAAGAGGCTGCTTCTAGGGTGGTAACTAGCCATAGAACAAGCTATTATGCTATTGTTCGTTCCCAGGTTGAGCGCTTCTCTCTTTTTATTTATGCAAATTATGACACTTAGGGAAGTCTCCCTAAGTGTGATGCGGGAATCCAGACGTGGACCCGTTGCTCAGTGTGCCTAGAGGGATATGGCTGCACCTCACTGACGAGGCCCACAATAGGCCGAAACGTACGTCTGGGGTTTTGCTGTTTCTCTTGTTCAGAGAGGGATTGCCTGGTATTTCGGGGCTGGACTGTGCTGTGAAGTCAGGATCAGACTGATATGCTACAGGAAAGTTCTTCTCTGTGAAAGGCACATATTGAGCAAAAAGAGGCTGCTTCTAGGGTGGTAACTAGCCATAGAACAAGCTATTATGCTATTGTTCGTTCCCAGGTTGAGCGCTTCTCTCTTTTTATTTATGCAAATTATGACACTTAGTGAAGTCTCCCTAAGTGTGATGCGGGAATCCAGACGTGGACCCATTGCTCAGTGTGCCTAGAGGGATATGGCTGCACCTCACTGACGAGGCCCACAATAGGCCGAAACATACGTCTGGGGTTTTGCTGTTTCTCTTGTTCAGAGAGGGATTGCCTGGTATTTCGGGGCTGGACTGTGCTGTGAAGTCAGGATCAGACTGATATGCTACAGGAAAGTTCTTCTCTGTGAAAGGCACATATTGAGCAAAAAGAGGCTGCTTCTAGGGTGGTAACTAGCCATAGAACAAGCTATTATGCTATTGTTCGTTCCCAGGTTGAGCGCTTCTCTCTTTTTATTTATGCAAATTATGACACTTAGGGAAGTCTCCCTAAGTGTGATGCGGGAATCCAGACGTGGACCCGTTGCTCAGTGTGCCTAGAGGGATATGGCTGCACCTCACTGACGAGGCCCACAATAGGCCGAAACGTACGTCTGGGGTTTTGCTGTTTCTCTTGTTCAGAGAGGGATTGCCTGGTATTTCGGGGCTGGACTGTGCTGTGAAGTCAGGATCAGACTGATATGCTACAGGAAAGTTCTTCTCTGTGAAAGGCACATATTGAGCAAAAAGAGGCTGCTTCTAGGGTGGTAACTAGCCATAGAACAAGCTATTATGCTATTGTTCGTTCCCAGGTTGAGCGCTTCTCTCTTTTTATTTATGCAAATTATGACACTTAGGGAAGTCTCCCTAAGTGTGATGCGGGAATCCAGACGTGGACCCGTTGCTCAGTGTGCCTAGAGGGATATGGCTGCACCTCACTGACGAGGCCCACAATAGGCCGAAACGTACGTCTGGGGTTTTGCTGTTTCTCTTGTTCAGAGAGGGATTGCCTGGTATTTCGGGGCTGGACTGTGCTGTGAAGTCAGGATCAGACTGATATGCTACAGGAAAGTTCTTCTCTGTGAAAGGCACATATTGAGCAAAAAGAGGCTGCTTCTAGGGTGGTAACTAGCCATAGAACAAGCTATTATGCTATTGTTCGTTCCCAGGTTGAGCGCTTCTCTCTTTTTATTTATGCAAAAGGTGTGTGCATTTGTATGTGTGTATGTATATATGTGTGTACATATGTAAGTGTATGTATTTGTACATAAAGTAATATACATACATACATACACACATAAAAATACACATATATATAAACAGGCATACCTCATTTTATTGCACTCAGTGGCGACTAGAGGAACTATATATAGGGGGGGCACATAAGATACCACAGTCAAAACTGGGGGGGCACTAATAATTTTCACCACTAAATATTATTGTATATACATACAAACACACACATTACAGGGAGTGCAGAATTATTAGGCAAATGAGTATTTTGACCACATCATCCTCTTTATGCATGTTGTCTTACTCCAAGCTGTATAGGCTCGAAAGCCTACTACCAATTAAACATATTAGGTGATGTGCATCTCTGTAATGAGAAGGGGTGTGGTCTAATGACATCAACACCCTATATCAGGTGTGCATAATTATTAGGCAACTTCCTTTCCTTTGGCAAAATGGGTCAAAAGAAGGACTTGACAGGCTCAGAAAAGTCAAAAATAGTGAGATATCTTGCAGAGGGATGCAGCACTCTTAAAATTGCAAAGCTTCTGAAGCGTGATCATCGAACAATCAAGCGTTTCATTCAAAATAGTCAACAGGGTCGCAAGAAGCGTGTGGAAAAACCAAGGCGCAAAATAACTGCCCATGAACTGAGAAAAGTCAAGCGTGCAGCTGCCAAGATGCCACTTGCCACCAGTTTGGCCATATTTCAGAGCTGCAACATCACTGGAGTGCCCAAAAGCACAAGGTGTGCAATACTCAGAGACATGGCCAAGGTAAGAAAGGCTGAAAGACTACCACCACTGAACAAGACACACAAGCTGAAACGTCAAGACTGGGCCAAGAAATATCTCAAGACTGATTTTTCTAAGGTTTTATGGACTGATGAAATGAGAGTGAGTCTTGATGGGCCAGATGGATGGGCCCGTGGCTGGATTGGTAAAGGGCAGAGAGCTCCAGTCCGACTCAGACGGCAGCAAGGTGGAGGTGGAGTACTGGTTTGGGCTGGTATCATCAAAGATGAGCTTGTGGGGCCTTTTCGGGTTGAGGATGGAGTCAAGCTCAACTCCCAGTCCTACTGCCAGTTTCTGGAAGACACCTTCTTCAAGCAGTGGTACAGGAAGAAGTCTGCATCCTTCAAGAAAAACATGATTTTCATGCAGGACAATGCTCCATCACACGCGTCCAAGTACTCCACAGCGTGGCTGGCAAGAAAGGGTATAAAAGAAGAAAATCTAATGACATGGCCTCCTTGTTCACCTGATCTGAACCCCATTGAGAACCTGTGGTCCATCATCAAATGTGAGATTTACAAGGAGGGAAAACAGTACACCTCTCTGAACAGTCTCTGGGAGGCTGTGGTTGCTGCTGCACGCAATGTTGATGGTGAACAGATCAAAACACTGACAGAATCCATGGATGGCAGGCTTTTGAGTGTCCTTGCAAAGAAAGGTGGCTATATTGGTCACTGATTTGTTTTTGAATGTCAGAAATGTATATTTGTGAATGTTGAGATGTTATATTGGTTTCACTGGTAAAAATAAATAATTGAAATGGGTATATATTTGTTTTTTGTTAAGTTGCCTAATAATTATGCACAGTAATAGTCACCTGCACACACAGATATCCCCCTAAAATAGCTATAACTAAAAACAAACTAAAAACTACTTCCAAAACTATTCAGCTTTGATATTAATGAGTTTTTTGGGTTCATTGAGAACATGGTTGTTGTTCAATAATAAAATTAATCCTCAAAAATACAACTTGCCTAATAATTCTGCACTCCCTGTATACGGTATATATATATATATATATATATATATATATATATATATACACACACACACTTTTATATATATATATATATATATATATATATATATATATACACATACACACTTATATAAACATAGATACAAATATATACAAACACACATACACATACACACATACTACACACTCACTTATATATACACACACTCTCATAAACACACACCCTTACATACACATACATACCCAATCATGCATTACATACTTACAAACACTACACACTCATATATACAAATACACTCACTCTTACATACACACACTCACACTCTTGCTTCATGCACAGCAAAACAATTATATGTATAACATTGACAAACTCACAGTTTTTCTCACACATAAACACACACTCACACTCTCTAACACACACAGATACTCACAGACCCGCAAAGACACTGACAAACACACACACCAAGAAACACTCACACATACTCACAAACAGACAGAGATACAATCAAAAGTGAAGAAAACAAAGTGTGTTTTTTTTGTTTGTTTTTTAGTTTCACAGTGCTCACACATCTTGCAAAAGGATTTTACACAAGCCCTGTACGTAGAAACTTTAGGACAAATACTATGGGAATTTAAGGCTATCATAAGAACAAATCTTACACATAGGTAAAAAAAAGTCATTAATGTGATTAAACACATAGGTAAAGTCCTGAACATAGTGCTGCAAGTAATTGCTTTTCTGATTGGCTCGCCATGTACTGTTTAAAAGTGGCAATATATAAACCTCTTTCATTGGATTAAATACAATGTCTACCTAGGTCAGTACTGCAAACAGATTATTTAACTGATTTGAGCATATCATTTTTGCAGCAGATTATCTGTAAAGTCTGTGGAGCTTTACTAACAGACTATAGTATATCACCCCCCTGAGTTTCTGTCTATTAAAGGGACACTGAACCCAAATTTTTTCTTTCGTGATTCAGATAGAGCATGCAATTTTAAGCAACTTTTTAATTTACTCCTATTATCAAATTTTCTTCATTCTCTTTGTATGTTTATTTAAAAAGCAAGAATGTAAGTTTAGATGCCGTCCCATTTTTGGTGAACAACCTGGTTTGTCCTTGCTCATTGGACAGCACCAATAAAAAGTGCTCTCTATGGTTCTGAACCAAAAATTTGTTGGCTCCTTAGCTTAGATGCCTTCTTTTTCAAATAAAGATAGTAAGAGGACAAAGAAAAATTGATAATAAAAGTAAATTAGAAAGTTGCTTAAAATTGCATGCTCTATCTGAATCATGAAAGAAAAAATTTGAGTTCAGTGTCCCTTTAAGTACTGTAACTTGTCTAATTTGTATGTCCTCCAGTTTTTTGTTTTGTTTTGTTTGCTATTTGGGGATCCTGGGTGTTTTCCCACAGAAGCAGAGGGTTTTTTTGTGGCTTTTGAAATATGAGACTTTTCCAATTAGTTAAAACCCCTAGTTATCACATTGTCATTTCTCATTTTATCCTAAAACTCATAATCACTTAAGATTGTACAGTTTCTTACTAAACATAGTCACTTTTCCAATCATCAAATTAAATAGCATTAATAGTTGTGAACTTGTGAAATTAAATAAACCCTTATGATATAGCAATATTTATGGCAAATATACTCAGTTGTATTTGCCAGTGTTCAGTAACATTTTGCAGCTATATGATGAGGAACATTAGCTCAGCCTCTCTAGGAAGACCCCAGGCACCTTCAGCTAGAACTAACTCACTGTTTATGATGCACAATTGCACATGGCCATGCTGCATGTCAGTAATACACACACAGCTCTTTCCACTCCCTGTGCACTGGATCCAGCCTTCAGAGTCCGGTGGGCAGGAGCTCCGCCCCCCGGTCATTGCTATGACAACATATTGCTGCTAGCCGGGTCTGTTAGGGGGAAGGCTATTGATGTTACACAGATCCTGTCAGTGTGTAATAGAGGATACCTGTGTTAGTTTGGAGGGTCACCCGGCCGGGAGAAGTGTAAAATGCCAGTTCCTTCTATGTAGGCAGCAGGTTCCAGAACAACAGCTGTGCACAATAAAAAAACAACTGTGTGCAGCTGTTTAAACTGATCTGGTTCTGGTCATGGCTGTCATCTCTGCTGGGGGGGCACATGGTAGGGCAAAGACTGATCTAAGGGGGCACTTGCCCCCCCTAGCCCTCCCCAGTGACGCCTATGATTGCACTTCACTTTATTGCGCTTCGCAGATATTTTTTTTTTACAAATTGAAGGTTTGTAGCAACCCTGTGTCAAGCAAGTCTATCAGCACCGATTTTCAAACATATATACACATATAAACACATAAAAACACATGAATACACACTGGGAAATAAAAAAAAATGCCATATTTGCTTTACTGGAGTGGTCTGAAATTAAACTCCCAATATCTTTGAGGTACGTCTGTCGATATATATATATATATATATATATATATATATATATATATATATATATACAAACTCTTTCAACAATTCGACCCACCAGTGTCAACTGCCTGGGTGCAAAAATATTCAGCAAATAACCTCTTACAGTAAATGCACTCTCAGGACTTTCCAAGTAGAATAAAGTTATTTTTATTTGTGGAACGTTTTCGGGTATATACTACCCTTCATCAGCATAACAAAAGTGAAATATATCAAACATTTTATAGTAAATCAAATCACATACAATCAAACACACCCCAACCTGTATCGTGGCGCCAAAGTTAAGTGCTGGAATGCACACTTGCGTTCCTTTGTCTCGAATAACCGGAAGTTCAATTACGTCACTTCCGGTTTCGCCGTAATACTCCGGCTTAATCTCAGTGTAATCAAGGGCAACTTAGTGACATAACAGTGAACCTGCACATATGCAAGTTTCAAAATATGTGTACTTTCACTCAGTGTGATTACTTATAGTGTAAATCTGGAATGTTATGTATTAGAAACAAACATTGGTAGTCATGACAACCACCCATAACTTCCGGTCTGTATATCTAATACTAATCGCCAAAATAAACAATAAACACCTTTAAAAACTCTGTCCTTGGTGTATAACACAAACATGTGTGGAAAACATTTCAATGCATAACATCTCACCGTGATTTATTGTGTATCAGGGAATCTGGATAGAGCGTTAACTGTATCTAGATAATAGCATTTTACCTGTATGGATCACCTATAAAAATTTAGAGTGCCCCCTAAGTAAAACCATTTATATATACACAGATATAGTACTAACTGCAAATCATATAGTCCCATACCATAATAGTATATATTTGTAAACACACACCCTATTATTATGCTAACAATCTGTTAATGGGGTTAGCAATGGAAATAAATTGGTGCTATGTACACATAGAAAACATTAAAAAAAATAGAAACAAAGAAAAATACAGAAATTAAAAGAATAGAGCACTATTGGACTCCACTATCTCTTGTGCTAGGACAAGACTGATATGCAGCTAGAGTGTAAGGCTAATGGGACTTATATCTTAAATATCTTATGAGCCTGGGGGACCTATCCCCACCGTCACCCTCACTCTTTATAATACATGCATGGACAATAGGCAAATTATACAATCAAAGCATAGATCCTTACTCGGATGTTGTACTATATGCATTGTACAACCACAACCCAGGACAATTATTATCATCAGGCCATTTTGTGCCATATCAGACCAGAGATTGTGCATATATCTCATTATTTGAATAGACAGCCAACAGAGAAAGCATTATATGGTATAGAAACAGCATAGTATAGCCCAAGTGGATGGCATATGTATCTATATCCATGGTTATAGCTGACTTATTACTACTCCCTAAACACATGAATGGGTGGATGGTTGAGTGACTCCCATGTCACGTAGACTTGCACACAGCCCCTGGGGCATCAGCTGTCCCAAAGGTGTGAGCAGCCGGAATGGTACCAATCCAGAGCCCCACATAGTGAGATCTCGAGATTAAACCCTCCGCTAAGTCACAGTAACACGGGCTAGCACTCCAGGTAAGTATCGCACCTGCATGTTCTAGATCAGGAGTTTAAAGTCCGGTGCTGAGTTAAGACCACCAGGGTGTATTGTACCAAGTCTATAGATCCATTGGGCTTCACGCAGAAGCAATGTTTTGTTTCTGTCGCCACCTCTATCCAGGATGGGTACATGATCTATCAAGATGTATCGTATTGATGATACCCCGTGGCGCCTTTGAGCACAATGTCTCGCCACCGGCTGATCCGACTCACCCTTTTCCAAGGCCACACGAATCACTCTCCTATGGTTCGCCATGCGTTCTCTGAGTGTCCCACTCATTTTGCCAACATAAAAACTCGAACACGGGCAAAATAATAAATATATCACATGCGTGGTAGTACACGTGAGAGAGTGGCGGATGGTAACATTTTTATTCGTGTGAGGGTGATGGAAGGTTTTTGTATTGACCAATCCATTGCATGTAGTACACCCAAGGCAGCGATACAAACCTTTGATATTCACTTTACTGCAATTCTGGTAGCAGGATTTTGGGTCTGTTTTAACCAGCATGTCCTTCAGGTTAGTCCCCCTCTGATATCCAACCATGGGAGACAGATTTTTGGTGAATTGTAATTTCGGGTCTGACGCAACAATAGGCCAATGTGTCCTTAATATATGACCTGTATTTGTGGTCGTTGGTGTAAATGTAGTTGCCATAATTAATTTGCCTTCACTGGTTTTTCATGGTTTCTCTTTAATTAATTCATATTTTGACAAAGTTGATACCTCTTCCAGGATACCTTGGACCAACTTGGGTTTATAACCCCTTTGTAGAAATTTGTCCCTTACTCCAGACAGCTGGGAGATCCCTACCTCCCTGTTTGAATTGTTGCGTACTGTTCTGATGATTTGTGATCTAACAATTCCCTTCATAAGTGCTGGGGGATGGCAACTATCAGCCCTAAGCAATGCATTTCTATCAGTCGGTTTACTGTATAATGTTGTTCCTATTCTGTTGTTGTCAATAAAAATATTCAAATCCAAGAAATGTATCTGTTTCTCACTATGGGATAGCTTAAATCTGACAGTCGTGTCCGTATTGTTGATGGTATGGAACCATTCTTGGAGCCCTTGCTGACCCCCACGCCAAATCAAAAATATATCATCTATATACCTTCGATAGAAGGTAATAGACTTGTCACATTTGTCCCACAAATAGTGTTCCTCAAAATGTGACATGAAGATATTGGGGTACGCAGGGGCCATACAAGAGCCCATTGCAGTACCAGCAACCTGTAAATAAAATTTTTGCTCAAAACTAAAGTAGTTTTTACGGACGCACAGCTCTAACAACATTAGCAGAAACTCAATTGGAGGACCCATATATGTCTCATCCTGTGTGAGACGTTCCCTTACTGCTGCAAGGCCAACTGAGTGTGGGATAATTGTGTATAAGCTGTTGACATCCAAGGTGGCCAAAATGTCCATTTCTTGGATGTCAACGCTTTTGAGACGCCTGATCAGGTCATTAGTATCCAAAACAAATGAACGGATACCTCTGACCACTGGTTGGAGGAGAACATTGATGTATTGGGCAACGGGTTGGAGAAGGGATTGGACTGTCGACACTATCGTTCGTCCCAGGGGCTTGTTCAATATTTTATGTATCTTTGGGGTAGTGTATAATATGGGAATTCTAGGGTATGTGGTAATACAAAAAATCCCTGATTTGTTCAGAAATAAATCCTTATTCTACCCCAAAATGGATACAAGTGTCCAGCTCCTTCTTAAATGATGTGGTAGGGTCAGTAGGTAGGAGTCTATAGGTGTCTTTGTCGGCCAACTGCTTGAGAATGTCCTCTCTGTAGTCTGAATAGTCTAACAGGACTATAGCCCCGCCCTTATCGGCTGGCCTAATGACTATAGAGGAGTCATTCTGAAGCATATATATAACCTCAAATTCACTCCTAGTGAGATTGTTCTTCCACAGTTTTTGCATCCTATCTGTCTCAAGATCCTGTGTTACTAATCTTATGTATGTCTTGGTGCTTGGACTACAATTAGTTGGATCAAAAGTGCTATTTTTTTTGCCCTTCAAATCAATAGGGGATGTAGCCCCTCTGGCCTCAGAATTTTGAAAAAATTCTTTAATTTTCATAGTCCTGTTTAGCCGATAAATATCCAATTTAAGATCTAATTCTGACATTGAAGCACTGGGTACAAATGACAGCCCTTTATTAAGTACCCTATGCTCAATGGGTGTCAGTCTCCGTGAGCTCAAATTCACAATTATGTCCTCTGCCTGCCCCTGTCTGTACCTGTTGCCCCGCCCTCCGTATGTGGGGTCTATTGTTCCTCCCCCCTGGATCTTGTGGTAACCCCTAAAAAATGACTAGGTGTGGAGTGAGCTTTATATTTCTGTGGCAATCCATACTGTTCTTGATTGCTACGTGTGGGGGGCAATGGGTGTGGGAGTGAGGGGAGACTCCTATACGTGTCTGAGGATTCAGCCCCACTTGTATCGACCATCTCAAATCTGACCCTTCTATTCCTATATTTCCTCTGTGATTATACTCCTTGTGGAGTTGTCAGCCACTTATACACCCTACCCTGTGTGTAGTCTGTATTGACCACCTCAAGTTTTCTGTTCTTAAATGTGGTAAGCACACTCTGATACTTGTCAATTTATATATATACACACACACATATATCAATTATTAAAAGCATAGATTAAAACTTTGTAGAATTCACTGACAAGAACAACAATTTATATGGCACTTTTCTTTGTGTTTTATTCAAAACTAGTTCTTAGCTCTACTTTGGCTTAGTGCATCTTCGGCTTACCACACCTTCTATCTAGCGCTCAACTGACAACTAGAACCTGAGTTTTTCAGTACCCCATAGAAGTCTACTATGTGAGGGATTTGGCATGGCTGCTTTATCCTTTTACAATATGTTAGTGTGCCTTAGGCTTTCACTCAAGCATTAACATTTTGCTTCCAACTTGTACTATGGAAGTAAAAATGGAAGCCATATGGAGTGTGCTGTAGCTATGTTGGTGCACCATTTTTGATGATCCTCAATTACCCCTAACAGGCCAGATTTTTATTATCGCTGAAGTAGAGCATAGGGGAAATAATCAGCTGATTGGTGAGAGCAGGTTAGTAACCATGGTTACTGATTTGCTGCTTATTTCACCTGTGCTCTAGTTCAGCTATAATGAAAACCTGGCCTGTTGCGGGTACTTGAGGAACATGGTTGAAAAACTCTACACCATATTGGTTGCACTGAGTTTTTCCATGAGATATTTATTTTACACTTTTATTGAATCTAGGCCATATAGCCGCAGGAAGTGACTAACCACAATCTCTAAAATAAATTTGCAGAAATCAATATGAAATCCTAGACTTTTATGTTATATTTAAAGTTGGAACTCTCAGCCCAAATGAAAAAAAAAAAAATTAAAATTACAAAGTCTCAAACACTTAGGAATTAGAAAAAATAGTAGAATAGAGTGGTAAAAAGAGATAGGCCTAGATTTAGAGTTTGGCGTTAGCCGTGAAAACCAGCGTTAGAGGCTCCTAACGCTGGTTTTAGGCTACCTCCGGTATTTGGAGTCACTCAAAAAAGGGTCTAACGCTCACTTTTCAGCCGCGACTTTTCCATACCGCAGATCCCCTTACGTCAATTGCGTATCCTATCTTTTCAATGGGATTTTTCTAACTCCGGTATTTAGAGTCGTGTCTGAAGTGAGCGTTAGACATCTAACGACAAAACTCCAGCCGCAGGAAAAAAGTCAGTAGTTAAGAGCTTTCTGTGCTAACGCCGGTTTATAAAGCTCTTAACTACTGTACTCTAAAGTACACTAACACCCATAAACTACCTATGTACCCCTAAACCGAGGTCCCCCGACATCGCCGCTACTCGATTAAATTTTTTTAACCCCTAATCTGCCGACCGCCACCTACGTTATCCTTATGTACCCCTAATCTGCTGCCCCTAACACCGCCGACCGCTGTATTATATTTATTAACCCCTAACCTGCCCCCCACAACGTCGCCGCCAGCTACCTACACCTATTAATCCCTAATCTGCCGACCGGACCGCACCGCTATTATTATAAAGTTATTAACCCCTAATCCGCCTCACTAACCCTATAATAAATAGTATTAACCCCTAATCTGCCCTCCCTAACATCGCCGACACCTAACTTCAAACATTAACCCCTAATCTGCCGACTGGAGCTCACCGCTATTCTAATAAATGTATTAACCCCTAAAGCTAAGTCTAACCCTAACACTAACACCCCCCTAAATTAAATATAATTTAAATCTAACGAAATAAATTAACTCTTATTAAATAAATTATTCCTATTTAAAGCTAAATACTTACCTGTAAAATAAATCCTAATATAGCTACAATATAAATTATAATTATATTATAGCTATTTTAGGATTTATATTTATTTTACAGGTAACTTTGTATTTATTTTAACCAGGTACAATAGCTATTAAATAGTTAAGAACTATTTAATAGCTAAAATAGTTAAAATAATTACAAAATTACCTGTAAAATAAATCCTAACCTAAATTACAATTAAACCTAACACTACACTATCAATAAATTAATTAAATAAACTACCTACAATTACCTACAATTAACCTAACACTACACTATCAATAAATTAATTAAATACAATTCCTACAAATAAATACAATTAAATAAACTAGCTAAAGTACAAAAAATAAAAAAGAACTAAGTTACAAAAAATAAAAAAATATTTACAAACATAAGAAAAATATTACAACAATTTTAAACTAATTACACCTACTCTAAGCCCCCTAATAAAATAACAAAGCCCCCCAAAATAAAAAAAATGCCCTACCCTATTCTAAATTACTAAAGTTCAAAGCTCTTTTACCTTACCAGCCCTGAACAGGGCCCTTTGCGGGGCATGCCCCAAGAAGTTCAGCTCTTTTGCCTGTAAAAAAAAACATACAACACCCAAGCCCCCCAACATTACAACCCACCACCCACATACCCCTAATCTAACCCAAACCCCCCTTAAATAAACCTAACACTAAGCCCCTGAAGATCTTCCTACCTTCTCTTCACCTCACCGGGTTCACCGATCAGTCCAGAAGAGCTCCTCCGATGTCCTGATCCAAGCCCAAGCGAGGGGCTGAAGAGGTCCATGATCCGGCTGAAGTCTTCATCCAATCGGGGCAGAAGAGGTCTTCCATCCGATTGAAGTCTTCATCCAAGCGGCATCCATCCGGAGCGGAGCGGCAGCATCCTGAAGACCTCCAACGCGGAACATCCATCCTGGCCGACGACTGAACGACGAATGACGGTTCCTTTAATTGACGTCATCCAAGATGGCGTCCCTCGAATTCCGATTGGCTGATAGGATTCTATCAGCCAATCGGAATTAAGGTAGGAATATTCTGATTGGCTGATGGAGTCAGCCAATTAGAATCAAGTTCAATCCGATTGGCTGATCCGATCAGCCAATCAGATTGAGCTCACATTCTATTGGCTGATCGGAACAGCCAATAGAATGCGAGCTCAATCTGATTGGCTGATTGGATCAGCCAATCGGATTGAACTTGATATCAGCCAATCGGAATTCGAGGGACGCCATCTTGGATGACGTCATTTAAAGGAACCGTCATTCGTCGTTCAGTCGACGGCCAGGATGGATGTTCCGCGTCGGAGGTCTTCAGGATGCTGCCGCTCCGCTCCGGATGGATGCCGCTTGGATGAAGAATTCAATCGGATGGAAGACCTCTTCTGCCCCGCTTGGATGAAGACTTCAGCCGGATCATGGACCTCTTCAGCCCCCCGCTTGGGCTTGGATCAGGACATCGGAGGAGCTCTTCTGGACAGATCGGTGAACCCGGTGAGGTGAAGACAAGGTAGGAAGATCTTCAGGGGCTTAGTGTTAGGTTTATTTAAGGGGGGTTTGGGTTAGATTAGGAGTATGTGGGTGGTGGGTTGTAATGTTTGGGGGCTTGGTTATTGTATGTTTTTTTTTATAGGCAAAAGTGCTGAACTTCTTGGGGCATGCCCCGCAAAGGGCCCTGTTCAGGGCTGGTAAGGTAAAAGAGCTTTGAACTTTAGTAATTTAGAATAGGGTAGGGCATTTTTTTATTTTGGGGGGCTTTGTTATTTTATTAGGGGGCTTAGAGTAGGTGTAATTAGTTTAAAATTGTTGTAATATTTTTCTTATGTTTGTAAATATTTTTTTATTTTTTGTAACTTAGTTCTTTTTTATTTTTTGTACTTTAGCTAATTTATTTAATTGTATTTATTTGTAGGAATTGTATTTAATTAATTTATTGATAGTGTAGTGTTAGGTTAATTGTAGGTAATTGTAGGTAGTTTATTTAATTAATTTATTGATAGTGTAGTGTTAGGTTTAATTGTAACTTAGGTTAGGATTTATTTTACAGGTAATTTTGTAATTATTTTAACTATTTTAGCTATTAAATAGTTCTTAACTATTTAATAGCTATTGTACCTGGTTAAAATAAATACAAAGTTACCTGTAAAATAAATATAAATCCTAAAATAGCTATAATATAATTATAATTTATATTGTAGCTATATTAGGATTTATTTAACAGGTAAGTATTTAGCTTTAAATAGGAATAATTTATTTAATAAGAGTTAATTCATTTCGTTAGATTTAAATTATATTTAACTTAGGGGGGTGTTAGTGTTAGGGTTAGACTTAGCTTTAGGGGTTAATACATTTATTAGAATAGCGGTGAGCTCCAGTCGGCAGATTAGGGGTTAATGTTTGAAGTTAGGTGTCGGCGATGTTAGGGAGGGCAGATTAGGGGTTAATACTATTTATTATAGGGTTAGTGAGGCGGATTAGGGGTTAATAACTTTATAATAATTGCGGTGCGGTCCGGTCGGCAGATTAGGGGTTAATAAGTGTAGGCAGGTGGAGGCGACGTTGTGGGGGGCAGATTAGGGGTTAATAAATATAATATAGGGGTCGGCGATGTTAGGGCAGCAGATTAGGGGTACATAGGGATAATGTAAGTAGCGGCGGTTTACGGAGCGGCAGATTAGGGGTTAATAATAATATGCCGGGGTCAGCGATAGCGGGGGCGGCAGAATAGGGGTTAATAAGTGTAAGGTTAGGGGTGTTTAGACTCGGGGTACATGTTAGAGTGTTAGGTGCAGACGTAGGAAGTGTTTCCGCATAGCAAACAATGGGGCTGCGTTAGGAGCTGAACGCGGCTTTTTTGCAGGTGTTAGGTTTTTTTTCAGCTCAAACAGCTCCATTGTTTCCTATGGGGGAATCGTGCACGAGCACGTTTTTGAGGCTGGCCACTTGCGTAAGCAACTCTGGTATCGAGAGTTGAAGCTGCGTTAAATATGCTCTACGCTCCTTTTTTGGAGCCTAACGCAGCCTTTATGTGGACTCTCAATACCAGAGTTATTTTTATGGTGCGGCCAGAAAAAAGCCGGCGTTAGCTACGCGGGTCCTTACCGACAAAACTCTAAATCTAGCCGATAGATTCTAGATTTTTTTTTTAAGTTTTTTTTTTTTTATTGTAATGTGATAAGTGACTAAAATTTCCCCTCACAAGGTGATTTCCTTACAAATTATATTACAAAAAAATTGAATTCATACCACATAGAATAAATATAACATAATTCTGGTCTTGGGTACAGTCAGGAAGTCTTTTTTTTTATTTCATATGTCAATGTTTCTGTCTCTGCAAGTCCTATAAATATAATAAAGGGCACACAACAAGTGGGTTATTTACATCCTGTGAACTTATTAAATTAATAAATAAAATAGGCCAAAGGGAATGTGTAATTAAACAAAATTATTACAAATGAGATTATAAAATTTACAGAGAAAGTGATAATGTTAAAACATACTTTTTTAGTATTTAATACATACTTTTAATCTTAATATGGGCTAGATTACAAGTAGAGAGCAACGTTAGCACTATGGAGAGATAACACAGTGCAAGTTAAATCAATAGTGCTCCTTTTCTTGTGATTATATTACTGTTTGAAAGTAAAATGTTTTCGATCTAATTCAAAGGTGCGGTAAGCCAAGTGCACTAAGAAATGCCTGAAATAGCATTGGTTTTCACTTAGAAGAAAATTTGATTTTTATTTGATATATATATATATATATATATATATATATATATATATATATATATATATATATATACATACAGTATCTCACAAAAGTGAGTACACCCCTAACATTTTTGTAAATATTTTATTATATCTTTTCATGTGACAACACTGAAGAAATGGCACTTTGCTACAATGTAAAGTAGTGAGTGTACAGCCTGTATAACAGTGTACATTTTCTGTCCCCTCAAAATAACTCAACACACAGCCATTAATGTCTAAACCATTGGCCACAAAAGTGAGTAAAATTGGGCCCAAAGTGTCAATATTTTGTGTGGCCACCATTATTTTCCTGCACTGCCTTAACCCTCTTGGGCATGGAGTTCACCAGAGCTTTACAGGTTGCCACTGGAGGTATCTTCCACTCCTCCATGATGACATCACGGAGCTGGTGGATGTTAGAGACCTTGCGCTCCCCCACCTTCCGTTTGAGAATGCCCCACAGATGTTCAATAGGGTTTAGGTCTGGAGACATGCTTGGCCCGTCCATCACCTTTACACTCAGCTTCTTTAGCAAGGCAGTGGTCATCTTGGAGGTGTGTTTGGGGTCGTTATCATGTTGGAATATTGCCCTGTGGCCCAGTCTCCGAAGGGAGGGGATCATGCTCTGCTTCAGTCTGTCACAGTACATGTTGGCATTCATGTTTCCCTCAATGAACCATAGCTCCCCAGTGTCAGACTATGACATTTCCACCACCATGCTTGACTGTAGGCAAGACACACTTGTCTTTGTACTCCTCACCTGGGTGCCGCCACACATGCTTGACACATCTGAACCAAATAAGTTTATCTTGATCTCATCGGACCACAGGACATGGTTCCAGTAATCCATGTCCCTAGTTTGCATGTCTTAAGCAAATTGTTTGCAGGCTTTCTTGACAACCTCTGGAAATGACTCTGAACATGTGCACTCACCTTCTTTGGTCAACCATGGCAATGCCTGTTCTGAGTGGAACCTGTCCTGTGAAACCACTGTATGGTCTTGCCCACTGTGCTGCAGCTCAGTTTCAGGGTCTTGGCAATCTTCTTATAACCTAGGCCATCTTTATGTAGAGCAACAATTCTTTTTGCCATGAGGTGCCATGTTGAACTTCTAGTGGTCAGTATGAGAGAGTGTGAGAGCGATAACACTAAATTTAACACACCTGCTCCCCATTCACACCTGAGACCTTGTAACACTAGCGAGTCACATGACACCGGTGAGGGAAAATTGCTAATTGGCCCAATTTGGACATTTTCCCTTAGGTGTGTACTCACTTTTGCTGCCAACGGTTTAGACATTAATGGCTCTGTGTTGAGTTATTTTGAGGGGACTGGAAATTTACACTGTTATACAGGCAGTACACTCACTACTTTACATTGTAGCAAAGTGTCATTTCTTCAGTGTTGTCACATGAAAAGATATAATAAAATATTTATAAAAATGTGAAGGGGGTACTCTATTTGTTTCATTTTTAACTAAACAAATATTGAACATTTGTGGAGCATTTTCACCTGACGCGTTATATACTTACATATAGCGCATGGGAGAGCTAATCATGACAATTCGTAGGAGCATTAGCTACAGGTATTTTTAACCGCTAAAGTAATTTAAAGGAAACAAATGAATACTGATGAATTTTGTCAGTATTTATTTGTTTTCTTTAAATTTAGTGGTTCATTCATTCATTCAGCTATTCATTTTGTGAAAACAAAATGAATATCTGTGTTTCATTAATGAGTATATACTCTATCTATCTATCTATCTATCTATCTATCTATCTATCTATCTATCTATCTATCTATCTATCTCTTTAAGAATAAAAATAACATTTTCTTCTGAGTGAAGAACAATTCTATTGCTAGTATTTCCATTATAAAAAAATTGTGTTAGCATTGTTTTAAAGTGCTGTGGTATATGACAAGGTGTTGGACTGGGAAGGGCTCAAGAGTGTATATATTTGTTGTCTATCTTTTGGAGTGTGGTTTTTGCCACAAACAATATACAGGTGAGACTAGTAGACCATTAAGAAATAGGATAGATGGAGAAAAATGGGATAAATATTAGGAGTCATCCTTAATATATCTAAATACCAAACAATTTTAGGCAATCCAGAGTTCCATGAAAGATCACAATCAGTAATATTCCACAAGTGGTATAGATCAGGACTGGTCTCGGTAGCCCAACTAGTAGATCAAAATGCACAATAAATTAAAACATTTGATTCAATAAAACAGGACTTAAACCTTAACAGATGAGATATTTTTGCTTATCTGCAGGTAAGGCATCATGTGTTTAAATTGATTATTGAACATGGCTGGGACTGGTCCTGGGGGAAACTTGATAACTGGCCATTATTGGCCAGGAATTGAGTTTTATCGGTCTCAATTTGGTTCAAACTATTAGTCTCTCGGAAGGGTGAATTAAATACACTGGATATAGCACAGAAATGGGAAAGTCTAATTCCTGGGATCAATTTAGATTCAGACTTTATAAAACGATCTCACAAACAACGTTATCTGCGACTTGGAGAGAGTCCCATTTAAAGGTTTTAAACTGAACTTATTAACACTGCAAAAGGGCTATAGATGGCATAATCCTAAATTTAATAAATACCCCAAATGTGCCTTCACCGCAGCTGATCTAATACACATGGTATGGACATGTCCTAAGATTAGTCAAATGTGGATTAAAATAGAATACTAGGTGATCAATATTTTGAAGATTGAAATAATTTTATTTTTTTTAAATGGTTTACATTTATCAAGATTTTTCCCCCTAGTGAAATTGATTAGTTGATTTATCCTTTTAGAAATTTTGAAATAGTCTTACTCTGAATATGGTGAAAAATACTTAGAGGGGATGGGGTGAGGGAGAAGGAAGCCACTTCTCCTTCCCCCCCTCCTTTTTTAAATTTTTTTAATTTATTATTTTATTATATGTATTTTATTGAAAGGGTAAAAAAATGGGTACGGAAATTAGAATTCTGTGATTTATAACAGTGGATGTGATTCATAACAGTGGAGCTGTGTCTCCAGAAAATAATGTAAGAGTACTCTTGCTGTTGTTTTTCTTATGTCTTGTTTTATGTATTTCTTATGTATTTCCCCTTATGAAATAAAATTAAAAAAAAAGAAATAGGATAGGTGAGCATATGCGAGACATAAAAAAACTTAAATAAAAATTCTGCAGTAGCAACCCTCTTTAATGGTTATCATTTAACTAATGCACCCAGTATTTTGGTGAATATTATATATAAAGTGGTTTTATCACCTAGTGGAGGCAATACAAATAAGGTATTGGAGATAAACGAATTATATTGGATTTATAAGTTACAGACAAGGGCCCCTAATAAGGAATTTTGTAGAGTGATCTCCTTTTTCCTTTTTTACCTTTTTGAATTTTAACATATTTATATATATATATATATATATATATATATATATATATATATATATATATATATATATATATTCATCTGATATAATAGTGACTTGGTTTTATTAACAATGTAGCAATTATATTAATGTTACTTATTGCATACTGTGGTTCCTCTAAAGCAGTGTTTCCCACACACAGTCATCAGGACCATTAACAAGCCAGATATTCATTATATCTTAACTTAAAGGGCCACTAAACCCAAAATCTTTCTTTTATGATTCAGATAGAGAATACAAATTTAAACAACATTACAATTTACTTCTATTGTTTATTTTGCTTCATTTTTTATATATCCTTAGTTGAAGAAAAAGCAATGCACATGGTGAGCCAATCACACAAGGCTTCTATGTGCTGCAACCAATCAGCAGCTACTGAGCATATCTAGATATGCTTTTCAGCAAAGAATATCAAGAGAATAAAACAAATGAGATAATATAAGTAAATTAGAAAGATGTTTAAAATTGCATTCTCTTTCTAAATCATGAAAGAAAAAATGTGGGTTTCATGGCCCTTTAAGCACAGGTGAAATAATCAGCTTATGGATGAGCTGATTATTTCACCTGTGCTCTAGTTAAGATGTAATTAATATCTGGCCTGAGTAAGGGTCCTGAGGACTGGGTTTGGGAAACACTGCTTTAAAGCAACCAGTCTTATATTTAATACATTCATTTGTATTTCATATGAACTATTATATCTTACCCATTTATTCATGACATGGAGTTACTTCAATCCTTTTTCACTCTATATATGTTTTTATATTTGGAATAACCTTTTCCTTTAATACACTGTTGTTTTGATGACAGCCCCTTTCAATTTTGTATACGTGTTTAAAACAGCTGTGTATAAAGAGAGACTTCTGACTTATGTAAAACCATCTATTAGTAAGTGTCACAACCAGGCGTAATACACGTAAGATCTATTTTTCTTATCCCCATGTAACATGTTTTAATGCAGCTTTGATTAAATTTTTTATTTTTTACTTTTATTTTTGAGTGCAGCATCAATTTCTTTTTATGTGATCAAGGATGTGTATATATATACAGTATATATAGTATATATATATATATGAATATCTATATATATATATGTGTGTGTGTATATATTTGTATGCGTGTATGTATATATTTGTATGCATGATGCATGTAAGTGTGCACATGCATATGTACAATTACACTCACATGCATACACATACAATCTTTGTTATGTCAACAAATAAGTCCTCCATGTCATTAAAGAGTTGATTTTTTTTTGTCTAGCTCACTGGTTTTCAAACTATCAGCTGATCAGTAAACATAGTTATTAACCTGCTCTCATCCAAGGTAATCCAGAAAACCTGGACTGTTGGGGAGGCCTGGGGACAGGTTTGAAAACCAGTGGTCTAGCTGATTGGTGGAGCAAAGTGAAATTCCCTTGAAATGTGCAGATCGTTTCATTTTTGAGGGGTTGTATGTTGAGTGGTTGACAACAGAATTATGTATATTGAATTTTATTGGGTGTGTCTTGCATTTACCTCAATAGTAAAGTTTCTTTTTTGGGTGTTGAGGAAAATTCATTTTCTGTTATATGTGGAAGTGATACAGACCCCTGAAGAATCCGACTCTACATGTCTTAAGAACATGGACTAGGATGAGTCTGGACTGGAATGGGGTTCTGTAACATTACTTGAAATGGTTTGATACTGCTCATATAGAGCACATCGTAAATTCACATTACTTTGCCAGTAAACGCAAAAGTGAACAGTCTGCATGTAATGTACCCAAATAAAAGGTATTTTAATCATCTGGAATTTTGATGTGTTTAAACACAAACAACTTTAAAAATACCACTCATACTATCTTGTTTTTTTTTTCAAAAAAATTCTAGATGCTCTTTAGATCTGTCTATAAGCAGAACATTTTAGACATTTGGGCTGCAGGTCATACTAAACTGTGTCCGCATGGAGGAACTTCTAAACATCAGATCCTATATTGATTTAAAAAAAAAAACACTTTTTCATGCATTGTTGATATCCTCTGGGATGCACAGGAAAATGTTTTATTATAGTTTTATTTGTACAATGGAGGTCATTAAGGTCTAGATTACAAGTGAAGCGCTAAATATTGCTTGTGTGTAAAAAAAAAAGATGTATATATTTCTATGGGGAAATTCTATTCAATTAGCGCTCCCCTTGTAATCTAGCCCATAATTTCTTTAGTTTTATCTTCTTCCATATTGTATTAGACAGGTTTATCAAAAAAGAATTTCCCCATCGAAATATATATATCATTTTATTTTAGCATGTTCCATCAATAAACATTTACACTAACACAAAATGCATTTTTCCTATCAATGTTTGCGTCTATTCCATTCTTTATGGTTCACTTCCTGTTGCTTGCATCTTTCATCTCCTTTGTGGTCATCTTTAAGCCACAGCAGTTTCTGTCACATTCATGTAGCTACGTGTTTTTGTTTCTTGTGTGCAAGAATTGTAAAACAGTGTTCTGTGACAAATATTTTTAATTCATGGACATGCACTTTTTAACTCAAAAATAAAATGTTAAACACATTAATTTATAGTAATAGATAAAAAGAAGAGGAAACGTTTCTACAGTCAAGAGTAATCATTTCAAACTACAGTAAAAGCAGGACAATATGTAGCTAATAGCAAATATCAATTAAGTGCAGTGTGTCAGTGATTCTGTTTTAAATTTAAATAAGGATTTATTTTTTTTAGTTCAGATAGCATTAAAAAAAGGAAATGTATATCTCCTGGCTTATATTGTCAAGTATTTTTTATTTATTTACTTTTTAATTTATTTAACATAAAATATAAAAAAATATAGGGCTAGATTATGAGTTTTTCGTTATGAGCTATGCGGTGAGTAGGGGTATGTGGGTGGTGGGTTTTAATGTTGGGGGGGTTGTATTTTTTTTTTACAGACAAAAGAGCTGATTACTTTGGGGCATGCCCCGCAAAAAGCCCTTTTAAGGGCTGATAAAAGAGCTGATTACTTTGTAATGTAGAATAGGGTAGGGACTTTTATTTTTTTATTTTTTTTATTTTATTAGGGGGCTTAGATTAGGTGTAATTAGTTTAAAATTCTTGTAATATTTTTTTATTTTCTGTAATTTAGTGTTTGTTTTTTTTGTAATTTAGTTTATTTTATTGTATTGTATTTAATTGTAGGTATTGGTAGCTAATTTATTTAATTAATTTAATGATAGTGTAGTGTTAGGTTTAATTGTAACTTAGGTTAGGATTTATTTTACAGGTAATTTTATATTTCTTTTAGCTAGGTACTTATTAAATAGTTAATAACTATTTAATAACTATTGTACCTAGTTAAAATAAATACAAAGTTACCTGTAAAATAAATATAAATCCTAAAATAGCTACAATGTAATTATTAATTACATTGTAGCTATATTAGGGTTTATTTTATAGGTAAGTATTTAGTTTTAAATAGGAATAATTAATTTAATAAGAGTAATATTTATTTAGATTTATTTAATTAATATTTAAGTTAGGGGGGTGTTAGGGTTAGTGTTAGACTAAGGTTTAGGGGTTAATAATTTTATTATAGGTTGCGACGGTATAGGGGGGCAGGATAAGGGTTAATTAGTTTAATATAGATGGCGGCGGTATAGGGGGGGCAGGATAGGGGTTAATAAATTTATTATAGGTGGTGACGGTGTAGGGGGGGCAGATTAGGGGTTAATAAGTTTAATATAGGTGGCGGCGGGGTCCGGGAGCGGCGGTTTAGGGGTTAAACAATTTATTTAGTTGCGGCGGGGTACGGGATCGGCAGGATAGGGGTTAATAAATTTATTATAGGGGGCGCAGGATAGGGGTTAATAGGTATTATGTAGGTGGCGGAGGGGTCCGGGAGCGGCGTTTTAGGGGTTAACATATTTATTATAGTTGCGGCGGGGTCCGGGAACGGCGGTTTAGGGGTTAATAAGTTTATTAGAGTGGCGGTGGGCTCCGGGAGTGGCAGTTTAGGGGTTAATAAGTTTATTAGAGTGGTGGTGGGCTCCGGGAGTGGCGGTTTAGGGGTTAATACGTTTATTAGAGTGGCGGTGGGCTCCGGGAGCGGCAGTTTAGGGGTTAACATGTTTAATATAGGTGGCGGCGGTGTAGGGGGGGCAGATTAGGGGTGTTTAGACTCTGGGTACATGTTAGGGTGTTAGGTGCAGACATTTCCCATAGGAATCAATGGGATGTCGGGCAGCAGCGACCATGAACTTTCGCTATAATCAGACTCCCATTGATTCCTATGGGATCCGCCACCTCCAGGGCGGCGGTTTGAAAACCAGGAATGCTGGGCCGGAAAAGTGCAGAGCGTACCTGCTAGTCATTTGATAACTAGCAAAAGTAGTCAGATTGTGCCGAACTTGCATTCGGCACATCTGGAGTGACATAAGAATCGATCTGTGTCGGACTGAGTATGGCGGATCGTAGCTTACATCACAAAATTCTACTTTTGCCGGTGTGTAGGGCTTGATAACTTAGGCAAATCAGCCTCACCACAAATATGCTGCGGAATTCCAGCGTATTTGAGGTTGACGGCTTGATAACTAAAGGCCTGTCTATAAACTTGTTCAAAGAGTGAGTTCATAAGTTTATAACAGAAATCTTCAACAGTAGATTTACACAAGTTCAGCAGCAATATATTTTAAGTAGTTCCTTGTCAGGTTAGTTTACACAGCAAACAAGTAATTGAGCAATTTAGTTAAAGAAATATACTTGCGGTTTAAATTCTGATCCTGTTTGATTAGATGTGCAAAAGGAGTTCTGCAAGGAAATCCTGTGAGATAAGAAAGCTGAATGACAGCAAAAGTTAGTTGTGAGCTGTGAATATAAGAAGTAGTTCTGCAAAAATACTTTGTGTAGATAAACAAAGTTATGACTTGAGATGAGCTGAAAAGTACTGTAACACAAGCAATAGGCAACAGCACAAAATAATCAAGCAAAGGTGTTCGGCAGGAAGTGAAGTTTTATAGCCAGGTAAAAAAGGAAGTGGAATGTCTTAAAGGGATATAACATACTTCAAGGCATCCTCTCTAAGGATGAGGATGAAGGTTTTGCAGGATAACGCTGATGAAACTCTTTCAGTAGTTGTGGTGCATGTACCTGTGACTTAGGTACCCAGGAATCCTCCTCTGGTCCATATCCTTTCCAAAGTAAGAGATATTCTAATCGTTCTCGCATGACACGTGAGTCAAGGATAGTCTTGAGCTCATATTCCTCATGATCTTCTAGCTGGATTGGTGGAGGTGGTACCTTCTTGCGAGTAACATCGGTATTTGCTACGAATGGTTTAAGAAGTGATATATGAAATGTGAGATGAATTCTATACCATTTTGGCAGATCTAACACTACAGATGTTGGATTTAGGATGCGTTTAATGGGAAATGGTCCAATAAATTGATGTCCTAATTTCCTGGAAGGCGATGCAAGCTTCAAATATTTCGTTGCGAGTCAAACTTGATCACCTAATTTGTAGTTGGGGCATGGCCTATGTTTCAGATTGTAGTAGTGTTTCTGGCCAACTTTTGCTGTATACAAATGTTCTTTTAGGACCTGTAAGGCCTCTTTTAAATTGGTGAGGTATGAAGTGGCTGCAGGATTTGCAGATCTAGTTTGAGTGAGATGAATGGATTGTGTATGGAAGCCATATGTTGCATAGAAAGGTGTTAATTTGGTAGAGGATGATACAGAGTTATTGTAGTAATATTCTGCTATTGGTAATAGCGAAAACCAATCATCCTGTAGATGGGTTACATAACAGCGTAAGTATTGTTCTAGGATTCCATTTACTCTTTCGGTTAGGCCATTCGCTTGAGGATGGTATGATGATGTAATTCTGGATTGAATATGTAATGTTGTACAAAGTGCTTTCCAAAAATGTGAAGTAAACTGACTCCCTCGATCAGTGATGATGCTCTTTGGGAGACCATGAAGTCATACTATATTATTCAGAAATGCATCTGCAGTCTCTTTTGCAGTTGGTAAGGGTGTAAGAGGAATAAAATGTGCCAGCTTTGTGAGATGGTCTATCACTACCATTATTGTATTATGATTTTGCGAAGGAGGTAGCTCAACTATAAAGTCCATGGAAATCATGGACCATGTAAGATCTGGTATAGGTAACGGAGTAAGAAACCTGATGGGTTTTTTCTTTTCTGTTTTATTCCTTGCACAAACTTCACATGAATTTATATATTCTTGGATTGATTGAGCCATATTTGGCCACCAGAAATCCCTTTGAATAGGTTCTGTGGTTTTATTTATACCTTGATGTCCAGATAATGGAGCATCGTGACAATGAGTGAGGATGACATTTCTAAGTTGTGATGGAATATACAATTTAGTATGATATGTGAATAATCCTGTGCTTTCCTTTATAAGATGTTTCGAGTTAGGTAAGTTATCTGTTTGAAGTGCTTTGAGAATATCTTGTTCAAAGTTTGTTAAAGTACCTATTATTTTGTGAGGAGGGATTAAACTCATCTCGTTTTGTTCATGAAGACGTGATAATGAATCTTCCTTTGTGTTTAGTTTCCCAGGTCTATAAGTAATTAAAAAATTGAATCTATCTAGAAATAATGCCCAACGTACTTGTCTTGAAAAAAGTGTTTTACTTTGTCGTAGATACTGAAGATTTTTGTGATCAGTATAAATGAGGAAGGGTGTGTTGGTTCCTTCTAATATATGTCTCCAAATTTCCAGAGCTGATTTTACAGCTAGTAGCTCCTTATCACCTACTGAATAATTTACTTCTGCAGGTTGTAAGGTTCTTGAGTAGTATGCTATGGGGTGTTGTGTTTTTTCATGTTCTTTCTTCTGAGAAAGAACAGCCCCAATAACAGTGTCAGAGGCATCTGTCTCTAGTATGAATTGGCATGTGGGATCAGGAAGACTACGTATAGGTGCGGACATGAATCTTTGTTTCAGTGTGTTAAATGCTTGTTCAGCTTCAGGTGACCAAATAAACTTATTATGTTTTTTAGTTAAGTTAGTTAAAGGTTTGATAAGACGCGAGAAGTTAAAAATAAATTTACGGTAAAAATTGGAAAAGCTTAAGAACCGCTGTAGGGCTCTCACAGTGTTGGGTCTTGGCCAATCTCTAATCGCAGATAGCCTATCTGGGTCCATTTGGATCTTATCTGGTGTAATAATGTAACCCAGAAACTTTATTTCTTTGACATGGAAGAAACATTTTTCCAATTTGACAAACAATCTATGTTCACGGAGACGGGTTAATACCCACCTGACATGTTTTATGTGGTCAGATGCTGTCCTTGAGTATATAAGTATATTGTCAAGATAGATTATAACGCAAACGTCAATTAGGTCTTTAAATATCTCATTTATGAAATATTGAAACGATGCAGGGGCATTACATAGCCCAAATGGCATGACCTTATATTCAAATAGACCATAACGAGTTCTGAATGCAGTCTTCCACTCATCGAGTTTCTTGATCATAATCAGATTGTATGCACCCTTTAAATCTAACTGAGAGAAGATGGTAGCTCCAGTTAGGTGCTCTAGGAGTTCAGGGATGAGTGGGAGTGGGTATCGGCTTTTTACCGTTACTGCATTCAGAGCTCTATAGTCTGTAATGGGCCTTAGTGATTGGTCTTTGTTTCTCACAAAAAATATACCTGCTGCTGCGGGGGAGACAGAGGGTACAATACATCCCTTCCTAAGGTTCTCATCTAGGTATTCCCTTAGATGACTTAATTCATTTTGAGAAAGTGGGAAAATTTTTCCATATGAAACCTTGGCACCTGGTATAAGATCGATAGGACAATCGTATAATGTGTGAGGTGGAAGTGTCTCAGCTTCTTTTATATCGAATACATCACTTAGGTCTTGATAACAAGCGGGTAAGATAGTGTCTAATGTTTCTATAGTCTGATGTGGGAAACAGGTAGCTTGACAATAGTAAGAGTTAAATAAAATCTTGGTATGTTCCCAATTTATGTCTGGATTATGTTTAACCAACCAAGGGTAACCTAGAATGACTGTGTGCAATGCTGTAGGTATTATGTCAAAACTTTGGTATTCAGTGTGACCATCTGTAGTTGTTACTAATATAGGAATGGTGTTTTGTGTTATAGGACCTTTATGGATTAAAGACCCATCTATAACTTTAATAAAGAGAGGTTTTTGCTTGATAACATAGGGAATTTTATTTTTATATACATAAGTGGCGTCCATGAAACAACCGAACGCCCCAGAATCTACTATGGCATCAGTCTTGACTTGCTGATGATCCCACTGTAAAGACAGAGGTAATGTGAGTGCATAGTTATCTTTAGTTAGTGAAGTGCTACAAATATAATATGGCTTACCCTTCTTTGATCTTTGTAAGATTAGACAGGCTGCTACAGGATGGTCTTTACTTGCACAGTAAAGACAGAGATTAGAATTACGCCTCCTGGATTTTTCCGCTGTTGTAAGAGGAGCCTTTATCACTCCTATCTCCATAGGTGTGGGCAATTGGCTTGCCCTTTCAGAATAAGAGGTTATGGTTCTCCTTTGTATAGAATCAGTAGCTAGTTTTTCTGTGCGGCGTTCCCTTAACCTGTGATCCAGTGTGGTTGCTAATTTAATGAGTCCATTTAGGGAGTCAGGCATCTCCAACCTGGATATTTCGTCCTTTAACGTTTCACTAAGTCCTAATCGGAATTGATTCCTTAACGTAATGTCATTCCACAGAGTGTCAGTTGCCCACATATGAAACTCTGTAATAAATTCTTCCACAGGGCGTTTTTCCCTGCTTTAGTGCTCTTAATTTAGTTTCAGCATTAATTTGGGTGTTGCTATCCTCATAGAGAGCTGCCATTGAGGAAAAAAATTGATCCAGTGAATTCAATATGTCATTATTAGTCTCAAAGAAACGGTTAGCCCATGTCCTAGGTTCACCTGTTAAATAAGATATAGTTGTGCAAACTTTTACTCTCTCTGAATGATAAGTCCTAGGCTTCATAGAAAACAAAAGGAGACAAGAATTCTTGAAATCTCTAAACTCTGTTCTTTTCCCTGAAAACACAGCAGGGGGATTTATCTGTGGTTCTGGTGGGTCTGGAGTCTTGGGTGCAACTATATCTTTAATAACATTCTTCAATGCTGTATTTTCTGCCTGTAGATCTGTGAGGCCTCTTGCCAGATAATCAATTTTCCGGTTTAATGAATTAAATTCAGTCTTTATCTCTTCAGGGTTCATTTTCCCTTATATATATTTTTAATTGGATTGATTATTATGTAATATAAACTTAGAAATCTTTGAAAATTGTTTACTCTAAAGTGAGTTTTGTAGCTGGAAATATTACTCAGAATAATATATCTTATTATCTGATAATCCAATTCCAAGCAAGTTTATAAAGTAACAAATAACCTCAAGATAATGTTTCAAGAGGTGAGACTTGTGTGAGAGACAAATGTATCAGCTTGAAACAATCCCTTTGCACTGCTGTGATCAATTAAAGCAATCTGTTAAACATGCTATGATGTCGCGAATAGTTCGCCGGCGAATAGTTCCCGGCGAACATAGCTTGTTCGCGTTCGCCGCGGCGGGCGAACATATGCGATGTTCGGTCCGCCCCCTATTCGTCATCATTGAGTAAACTTTGACCCTGTACCTCACAGTCAGCAGACACATTCCAGCCAATCAGCAGCAGATCCTCCCTCCCAGACCCTCCCACCTCCTGGACAGCATCCATTTTAGATTCATTCGGAAGCTGCATTCTTAGTGAGAGGAGGGACAGTGTAGCTGCTGCTGATTTAATAGGGAAATCGATAGCTAGGCTAGTGTATTCAGTGTCCACTACAGTCCTGAAGGACTCATCTGATCTCTGCTGTAAGGACAGCACCTCAAAAAGCCCTTGTTAGGGCTAGAACATCAGTCTGCTTTTTTTTTTTTCCTGTGTAATCTAATTGCAGTTGCCTGCCTGCCAGCGTGTGTGTCAGGCTCACAGCGTATAATGTGCCCACTTGCCCAGTGCCACCACTCATATCTGTTGTAACAGTATTGTACATTTAAAAAAAAAAAAAACTTTTTTGACTGTGAAATAATAGCAGTCAGTTTCCTTCACACGTGTGCGTTTCAGTGCCTGCCTGCCAGGGCACAGTGTCACACCAGTGCAACTCATATCTGGTGTAACAGTAGTGTAGATTTAAAAAAAAAAACACTTTTTTGACTGTGAAATAATAGCAGTCAGTTTCCTTCACACATGTGCGTTTCAGTGCCTGCCTGCCAGGGCACAGTGTCACACCAGTGCAACTCATATCTGGTGTAACAGTAGTGTACATTTAAAAAAACAACACTTTTTGACTGTGAAATAATAGCAGTCAGTTTCCTTCACACGTGTGCGTTTCAGTGCCTGCCTGCCAGGGCACAGTGTCACACCAGTGCAACTCATATCTAGTGTAACAGTAGTGTACATTTAAAAAAAACAACACTTTTTTGACTGTGAAATAATAGCAGTCAGTTTCCTTCACACGTGTGCGTTTCAGTGCCTGCCTGCCAGGACACAGTGTCCCACCAGTGCAACTCATATCTGGGGTAACAGTAGTGTACATTTAAAAAAAACAACACTTTTTTGACTGTGAAATAATAGCAGTCAGTTTCCTTCACATGTGTGCGTTTCAGTGCCTGCCAGGGCACAGTGTCACCCCAGTGCAACTCATATCTGGTGTAACAGTAGTGTACATTTAAAAAAAACAACACTTTTTTGACTGTGAAATAATAGCAGTCAGTTTCCTTCACACGTGTGCGTTTCAGTGCCTGCCTGCCAGGGCACAGTGTCACACCAGTGCAACTCATATCTGGTGTAACAGTAGTGTACATTTAAAAAAAACAACACTTTTTTGACTGTGAAATAATAGCAGTCAGTTTCCTTCACACGTGTTGTTAACGGACCAGGAATATAGCAAACCTGATCTGTCTCTGACAGTTATCATAACAGCTTAGTAAATCGTGACAAGCAATATTTGCAGACAACAGCAATACACAGCAATATTGGTACAATATATGGGGGATATATATTAACAGGACAATTTAACCCTTAGACACTAATTTAACCCAATATTAGTGATTCAGAATGCATTGTAATATACTATGATTTAATTTACCACCTGTCCTGGGCTAATTTCAGGAATTGTTAAGAGATATAAATATCTATTAATACAGGGATACTTCACATTGATCACTACCAATATAAACAGTAGTCCTGGTCATTTAGTTGGTACATTAATCCTGATAGAGATATATTTGTTCTGAATAATTACCACCCTGGGTTTATACCGCAACAATTGCAAGTTGTAAAAATTATTACTGTCACGAAATAATCAAATATGAACGTCAGAGGAAATATTCATGTATGATGTATGATATTTAGACTATCAAAAAATACCAAATGTCAAACCAAGTACATGGTATATCACAAATATGCCATAATCATATACATTAACATAAGTGTTGTATCATACTAACTACCCATGCATGGTCTCTCATGTTAAACCACCCTGTAATCAACAATAGTGCCTGAACTAATTATTGTACTTGACCCTTGTGATACATAAACAAGGATCAACCATCTGATTGAGGAACCATAGATGTACTCTCAGTTTTCATTATTACAACTTCCTGATAAATTGCAAATTGCAAGGATTAATCGCTGCTAAGTCGGTGATCCAAACCCCTATTACCACTCTCTCCTCTTTTGAACTAACACTATTCCTGTGTTTTAATTGTGTATTGTTCTACATTTTTTTAAAGTTCCAATAAAAGTTATATTTTAAATTTTCCTGTACACCTGTCAATTGTAACTCAGTCGTATTCTACATTCAGGGAATTTTAGTGCTTTAAATGTGTACATTTTCTGAAGACTTTGATCTTCTTTTGTTCTCTCATTAACCGGTACACAGCACCAACGTTTGCATCACATAACATTAGGAGGAACACATGTACGTTAATTTCCTCCAAGTTATTATTTAAATAATTATTACTACTAATTATATTCCCTATAACATCTCAGTAGTGCCATTGGGCCCCTTTTTCTCTTATCATATCTGGTGTAACAGCAGTGTACATTTAAAAAAAAACAACACTTTTTTGACTGTGAAATAATAGCAGTCAGTTTCCTTCACACGTGTGCGTTTCAGTGCCTGCCAGGGTACAGTGTCACACCAGTGCAACTCATATCTGGTGTAACAGTAGTGTTCCTTCACACGTGTTGTTAACAGACCAGGGACCAGGTATATAGCAAACCTGATCTGTCTCTCACAGTGTCACACCAGTGCAACTCATATCCGGTGTAACAGTAGTGTACATTTAAAAAAAAAATACAATTTTGACTGTAATAGATTAAATAGCAGTTAGTTGTCTGCAAGCGTGTGTGTCAGGCCTACAGCGTCTACTCTGCCAACTTCTGCCAGTGCACAGTGCCACTCATATCTGTTGTCACAGTAGCTTGCACGCATAGTACCACTAATCGAAAAAAAAATGACAGACAGAGGCAGGCAACCCCGCAGGGGCCATCGTAGTCGTGGTGCTGTGATTCCCTTTGGCCCTAGAATAATGCCCAGTGTTCACAGGCCACGTACCCTGAACTCGAAAAGTTCTGAGGAAATAGTTGTCTGGCTAACACAGGACACCCAATCTTCTACAGCTTCCGCTCGGAACCTTGACACAACATCCTCCTCCAGCTTAGCTTCGGGCACCTCTCAATTTGCCACTCGCCCGCCTGCCGCCACCACCAACACTAGCACCACAGCCGCTTCACTTGATCTGTCAGAGGAGTTATTTACACATCAGTTTGAAGAAATGAGTGATGCGCAACCATTATTGCCAGAGGATGTAGATAACAGGGATATGTCTCAGTCAGGCAGCATTACACACATGGACGTACGGTGTGATGATGATGATGATGTTGTACCCGCTGCTGCTTCCTTTGCTGAGTTGTCAGATACAAGTGAAGCAGTTGATGATGACGATGTCACGTGGGTGCCCGCTAGAAGAGAAGAAGAAGAGGGGGAAAGTTCAGATGGGGAGACAGAGAGGAGGAGGAGACGAGTTGGAAGCAGGGGGAGGTCGTCGCAAGGAGCTAGTGGCACAGTCAGACAGCATGCATTGGTACCTGGGGTCAGCAAGACAGCACGCCAATCAACACATGCTGTTGCCACCACCAGAATGCCGTCATTGCAGAGCTCAGCAGTGTGGAATTTTTTGTGTGTGTCTGCCTCTGACAACAGCGATGCCATTTGCAACCTGTGCCAAAAGAAGCTGAGTCGTGGGAAGTTCAACACCCACCTAGGTACAACTGCTTTGCGAAGGCACATGATCGCACATCACAAACGCCTATGGGATCAACACATGAGTACAAGCAGCACACAAACTCAAAGCCGCCATCCTCCTCCTGGTCCAGCATCTTCAGCCACGTCAACCACTGCTGTTCTCCTTGCCCCTCACAACCATCTGCCACTCCGTCTCTCGCCTTGAGCAGTTCCTGCTCATCTGCCCACAGTCAGGTATCTATCAAGGACATGTTTAAGCGTAAGAAGCCAATGTCACAAAGTCACCCCCTTGCCCGGCATCTGACAGCTGGCTTGTCTGAACTCTTAGCCCGCCAGCTTTTACCATACAGCGTTCCAAAAATTTGTAGCTATTGGGACACCGCAGTGGAAGGTACCCGGCCGAAATTTCTTTGCACAAAAGGCAATCCCCAACCTGTACTCGATTGTGCAAAAGGAATTAATGGCAAGTCTGGCACACAGTGTTGGGGCAAGGGTCCATCTGACCACTGATACCTGGTCTGCAAAGCATGGTCAGGGCAGGTATATCACCTACACTGTGCATTGGGTAAACCTGCTGATGGCTGACAAGCATGGAATGCGTGGCTCTGCAGAGGAGTTGGTGACACCACCACGACTTGCAGGCAGGCCTGCTGCCACCTCCTCTACTCCTCCTACTCCATCCTCTTCCATAACCTCCTCGGCTGAGTCCTCTTCTGCTGCTGCGTCTTGCTCCACATCAACGGCACCCCCCAGCTCCCCAGGTACTATTCCACATCCCGATACGGCAGTGTAACGCCGTCTTGGGGTTGACTTGCCTGAAAGCAGAGAGTCACACTGGACCAGCACTCCTGTCCGCCCTGAACGCACAAGGGGATCAGTGGCTGACTCTGCACCCACTGGAGATTGGCAAAGTGGTTTGTGACAACGGAAGAAATTTGTTAGTGGCATTGAATTTGGGCAAGTTGACACATGTGCCGTGCATGGCACATGTGTGTAACTGATCGTACAACACTTTGTGCATTAGTGCCCAGGCTTACAGGACGTCCTGAAGCAGGCCAGGAAGGTGTGTGGCCATTTCAGGCGTTACTACACGGCCATGGTGCACTTTTCAGATATCCAGCGGTGAAACAACATGCCAGTGAGGCGCTTGATTTGCGACAGCCCGACACGTTGGAATTCAACACTCCTAATGTTCGACCGCCTGCTCCAACAAGAAAAAGCCATTAATGACTATTTGTATGACCGGGGTGCTAGGACAGCCTCTGTGGAGCTGGGATTTTTTTTGCCACATTACTGGAGGCTCATGCGCAATGCCTGTAGGCTCATGCGTCCTTTTGAGGAGGTGACAAACCTAGTCAGTCACACCGAAGGCACCATCAGCGACATCATACCATTTGTTTTCTTCCTGGAGCGTGCCCTGCGAAGAGTGCTGGATCAGGCCATAGATGAGCGTGAAGAGGAAGAGGAAGAGTTGTGGTCACCATCACCACCAGAAACAGCCTTATCAGCATTGCTTGCTGCACCTGCAGCAACGCTGGAAGAGGATTGTGAGGAAGAGGAGTCAGAGGAGGAATGTGGCTTTGAGGAGGAGGAAGACCAACCACAACAGGCATCCCAGGGTGCTCGTTGTAACCTATCTGGTACCCGTGGTGTTGTACTTGGCTGGGGGGAAGAACATACCTTCAGTGAGATCACTGAGGATGACGAACAGGACATGAGTAGCTCGGCATCCAACCTTGTGCAAATGGGGTCTTTCATGCTGTCGTGCCTGTTGAGGTACTCTCATATAAAAAGGCTGAAGGAGAACGACCTGTACTGGGTGTCCACGCTACTAGACCCCCGGTATAAGCATAAAGTGCCTGAAATGTTACCGAATTACCGCAAGTTGGAAAGGATGCAGCAGTTCCAAAATAAATTAAAAAGTATGCTTTACACAGCGTCTAAGGGTAATGTCACAGCACAACGGGAATCTAACAGGGGAAGAGTTGAAAGTAATCCTCCTCCTCCCACGACCACGCCGACAAGGACAGGACGCTGTACAGACGTGTTGTTGATGGAGGACTTGTGGAGCTTTTTAAGTCCTACGCATCGCTACAGTCCTTTGGGGTCCACCCTCAGAGAACGACTCCACCGACAGGTAGCAGACTACCTCGCCTTAACTGCAGATATCGACACTCTGAGGAGCGATGAACCCCTTGACTACTGGGTGTGCAGGCTTGACCTGTGGCCCGAGCTATCCCAATTTGCGATAGAACTTCTGGCCTGCCCCGCTTCAAGTGTCCTGTCAGAAAGGACCTTCAGTGCAGCAGGAGGTATTGTCACTGAGAAGAGAAGTCACCTAGGTCAAAAAAGTCTAGATTACCTCACCTTTATTAAGATGAATGAGTTATGGATCCAAAAGGGACTGACAGTGGGTCATACATTCGACTAAAAAAGGCCTGATAAGATGAGCTGCCTTGGGCTAAAAATGGTCCACACGCTGCTGTATTTTATCTCTGAATGCCGGATGACTTGTGTGACTTATCCGCCACCAACTAGGGTTCAAGCCGCAATGTTTTAGGGAACTTTCTGCCTGGGAAACAAACATCAATTTTTCTGGCTGCTGCTACAGCAGTGGCTGCAACAATACCTAATTTTTAAGGCATGTGTACATGCCTAATTTTTCTGGCCTCTGGTGCTGCACTGTGGCTTCAAAAACCAAACCAAAAAAAAAAAGGCACATAACAGGGATTAAACTGATAGGAATAGTACTACTTAACACACCACTCCTATCTGGTGGCACATTAGATTGCACGCGCAGTGCCCCAAATTTGAAGTAGGAGGTCCAACCAAGCATCTTTTTCCATCTCCCGATTCCTAAAATCGATGCTATATACACGTCCCCTGATAGGGATTAAACTGATAGGAATAGTACTACTTAACACACCTTATAATAACGCAGAGAGAGGCAACGCAGAGAGAGGAGTCTGAAGAAGAGGAGTCAGAGGAGGAGGGTGGCTTTGAGGAGGTGGAAGACCAAACACAGCAGGCGTCCCAGGGGGCTTGTTGTCACCTTTCGGGGACCCTTGGTGTTGTACGTTTCTGGGTGGAGGAAGAGACCTTCAATGACATCAGTGAGGACAAGAAACGGGACATGGCTAGCTTGGTATCCAACCTTGTGCAAATGGGGAGTTTGCGGTTGTGCAAATGGACTGTTTGCGGTTGTTTGCGGTGCGTTAAACGGTGGGGGGTTTGGTCTGTCACTGTGAAGCGGGCGTAACCCTTACACTACCTGATCGATACAACATCATACCTGATGTTTTAAAGCATGTTATTCCAAACAATTTAGGAATGTTAGGTGATTTATGCCCTTTATGGATTAAAACCAGACTCTGCATCAACTATGTAATTTTCCATGGGAGTTTTGCCATGGATCCCCCTCCGGCATGCCACAGTCCAGGTGTTAGTCCCCTTGAAACAACTGTTCCATCACTATTGTGGCCAGAAAGAGTCCCTGTGGGTTTTAAAATTCGCCTGCCTATTGAAGTCTATGGCGGTTCGCCCGGTTCGCCGGTTCGCGAACATTTGCGGAAGTTCGCGAACTGAAAATTTTATGTTCGCGACATCACTAGTTAAGACTGTGTAGAAACTTGTTCAAAGAATGAGTTCAGAAATCTTCAACAGTAGATTTACACAAGTTCAGCAGCAATATATTTTAAGTAGTTCCTTGTCAGGTTAGTTTACACAGCAAACAAGTAATTGAGCAATTTAGTTAAAGAAATATACTTGCGGTTTAAATTCTGATCCTGTTTGATGAGATGTGCAAAAGGAGTTCTGCAAGGAAATCCTGTGAGACAAGAAAGCTGAATGACAGCAAAAGTTAGTTGTGAACTGTGAATATAAGAAGTAGTTCTGCAAAAATACTTTGTGTAGATAAACAAAGTTATGACTTGAGATGAGCTGAAAAGTACTGTAACACAAGCAAGAGGCAACAGCACAAAATAATCAAGCAAAGGTGTGCTGTAGGAAGTGAGGTTTTATAGCCAGGTAAAAAAGGAAGTGGAATGTTTTAAAGGGATATCACAGTAGAATAGTTACTAAATAGTTATTAACTATTTAATAACTACCTAGCTAAAATAAATACAAATTTACCTGTAAAACAAAACCTAACCTAAGTTACAATAACACCTAACACTACACTACAATTAAATAAATTACCTACATTAAATACAATTTAATAAATTAAATTAAATTAGCTAAATCACAAAAAACCCCCACTAAATTACAGAAAATAAAAAAACAAATTACAGATCTTTAAACTAATTACACCTAATCTAAGAGCTCTATCAAAATAAAAAAGCCCCCCCAAAATAAAAAACCCTAGCCTAAACGTAACTACCAATAGCCCTTAAAAGGGCCTTTTGCAGGGCATTGCCCCAAAGAAATCAGCTCTTTACCTGTAAAAAAAATACAAACACCCCCCAACAGTAAAACCTACCACCCACACAACCAACCCCCCAAATAAAAGCCTAACTAAAAAAACCTAAGCTCCCCATTGCCCTGAAAAGGGCATTTGGATAGGTATTGCCCTTAAAAGGGCATTTAGCTCTATTGCTGCCCAAAGCCCTAACCTAAAAAATAAACCCACCCAATACACCCTTAAAAAATCCTAACACTAACCCCTGAAGCTTCACTTACCGGGACAAGTCTTCATCCAAGCAGGAAGATGTCCTCAAGGAAGCCGGCAACAAGGTAAGTATTTAGTTTTAAATAGGAATAATTTAGTTAATGATAGTAATATTTATTTAGATTTATTTAAATTATATTTAAGTTAGGGGGAGTTAGGGTTAGGGTTAGACTTAAGTTTAAAGGGTTAATAAATTTAGAATAGTGGCGGCGATGGGGACGACAGATTAGGGATTAATAAATGTAGGTAGGTGGCGGCGATGTTGGGGGCAGCTGATTAGGGGTTAATAATATTTAACTAGTGTTTGTGAGGCGGGAGTGTGGGGGTTTAGGGGTTAATATGTTTATTATAGTGGCGGCGATGTCCGGAGCGGCAGATTAGGGGTTAAAAATGTTTATTATAGTGTTTGCGATGCGGGAGGGCCTCGGTTTAGGGGTTAATAGGTAGTTTATGGGTGTTAGTGTACTTTGTAGCACTTTAGTTATGAGTTTTATGCGTTGTAGTATAAAACTCATAACTACTGACTTTAGAATGCGTTACGGATCTTGTCAGTAGAGGGTGTACCGCTCACTTTTTGGCCTCCCAGGACAGACTCGTAATACCGGCGCTATGGAAGTCCCATAGAAAAAAGGGTTTACGAAGTTTATGTAAGTCGGTTTGCGGTAACGCCAAACAAGTGTGCGGTACACCTATACCTGCAAGACTCGTAATAGCAGCGGGCGTAAAAAAGCAGCGTTAGGACCTGTTAACGCTGCTTTTCTACCTTAATGCACAACTTGTAATCTAGCCGATAATTTCCAATCAGTAAGACTAAGAAAAGGCATTGATACTAGTAAAAGGACAACGCATTTAGCTTTACATATTAGTTTTATTTATTTACTTATTTAACTCCTTTGCTAAAACAAGCACCCTTTATTGGACTCTAGCCTCACTGTTTTTTGTAGAAATAAGTTAAACAAAAAAAAATTCTATTGAATTAAAGAGAAAATAAAAAAATAAATTATGCATATGAAAGAGCATAATTTAAAGGGACATTAAACACTAAGGGCTAGATTACAAGTGGAGCGCAATTATTTTGTAAGGGTTTTCACGATCATTTGCGCTCCATTTAAATTGTGCTCATATTACAAGTTTACGCTAGAATTCTTACCGTTATTTGTTATCTGTTGTGGTTAACTGTTTTTTTGAAAATAGAAAGTGTCACAAAACACATCAAAAATACATTACAAAGTACAATTACACTCATATTACTGTCTAATAAAAATTATTTTAAAAAAAATATTGCAAACAAAAGTTATAAGGGACCAAAGATACTGTATGAGGTTTCATACAGAAGCAAAAAAGGCAGGTAAAGGACTCTGACAACGAGATATATACATATACATGTCTAAACATGTATATACTGTATATATATATATATATATATATATATATATATATATATATATATATATATATATCCTCCAAAGAATGTACTCTTAGGGCTTTAACCAAATAACACAATTTATTGAACCTTTTCAGAGATCAACTCTCCTTCATCAGAATAACAACAGTGTGTGCAGTAAACAAATATATCGTGCTCATAATCACTTAAAAACATACATTACCTACCCACCGCCAAACAACTGTATTGGAACGCAAACTTGTGTTCCACTGTTTTGTGAAACCAGAAGTACAACAACGTCACTTCCCGGTATGCAAAATTTCACATAGTATGTGTAGATAGTGACAGTGCTACCTGGCCATCTCTCTTAGCAGTATTGCCTAATTCAAGGAGATAAAAACCTGGAGAATATGTAAGAATATGTAAGCATGCATGGAGCTCAAATGTGGTGCAATCGCTACTAGATATGTGCAATTCGTTTCGGATCGATTCGGAAATTCGGAGAAATTCGGCAAATTCAGAGATTCGGATCGAACCGAATTTCCGATTTAAAATACTGCCGAATTTACCGAATAAATCCAAATTAGCTCGGATTTATTCGGTAAATTCGGATGGCCATGGATTACACTAGTATTGTACAGTATATTAGGTTATATCACTCTGCTATGGGTTACACCTAATATGCAGTACATAATACTAGTCTAATCCCACCTAACACTTACCGAAATTCCGAATTTCCGAATTTCCGAACCGAACCGAATCCAGCCGAATTTCTTCGAATCCGAATGAATCCGAAACGAATCGATTCAAAATTTTCCGAATTCGAATCGATCCTAACCGAAATTTGAAAAATTCAGAATCGATCCGAATCGAACCAAATTTTTTCACCATGCACATATCTAATAGCTACTGCCTGTAGTCATGTTACAATTTGACAAGTAAATACACTGCACGCTTCGTTTGTTTGGTTTTGCTGTCATGTTGGCTATAGTGTAACTGTTTCTTTCACAGTTTAATAAAACATAATTGTGCACTAATCTCTATAGTGATATGCCCTCAAAACATTGAGATTAAATGTTGTGCAAATAGCTAATACATGTAGTCCCGGTTATTATTTTGCAGGTTAGTACACAGCACGCTTCTCTGCCTTGGTATTATTCTCATGCTTGGTTACAGTGTACCTGTTACTGTGACTATTTTTGGAAGCATAATTTCATACTGATAGTGAATGATCAGAAATAGACCTCATCTTACTGTGCCACTTTTAGCCAACTTGTAAACAGTCAAAAAAGTGCTTCAAGATTATTCGTGTTATTTCACTCCCAATATGTAACTCACAGGCATTATAAAATTATGACGAAAATATTTATATGACTAGTTCCTAACTTATGTACAATGTTATCCTAAGTTCCTAAAGTTATCTTCACTTAAAAACAATTACAGGTGCTATGCTGCACATCATCATCCTGTATCCATTCAATTTTCCCTTCTGTTATGAATTATATTCAGGACCATGCTTAGTATAATAAATGGGATCATACTACTACAATATGAACCTATTACATAGGATGGCTTGAATGTTATGCCCACAAGAACTATTAGAACATATGATCAGCCTGCTGTCTACATATTTCTTATATATATATATATATATATATATATATATATATATATATATATATATATATATATTATGCAGTCCTTGCCGTAAACATACAGTATGTATTAGATAGTTAATCCAATCTTAATTATTTTAATCTAACACTCCAAGGTATATGGATGTTTGTATATAATATTTGAGTGACCACTAATATTAGCCTACTCTAGGTGACACTGCTGTGAGATTGCCACTCTCTTACATCCCCCTTGGGGGTGTTGTTAGGGGGTACCTCCACCAGACCTGGCCCATGTACCACACCCTACACTTTAGGAGTATTGGCCTAATGGTATGCACTCCCAGTATGTAATACACATCCTAGGTTCCGGAGTCAGTGGATCAAATGCCAAGTCCCACATATTATTGGACTTCTACTATGGCCAGAAGTGTTGCGAATAATGAGTGACTTTCCTCAGCGTTGGGTTCCCCCAACAGTGTATGAGGCTATTCAGGCTCCAAACACTAGTCTGCATTTGGTACTCAGAGGGCAGGATTGCTATACAGGGTTGGCATACCATTCACCTTCCCAATGTGGACCCACAACCCCGGGAATAGCACCCAGGGTATGTATCACCCTCCTTCATTATACCAGTAGTGTAAAGTCTGGTACTGAGTTCAGTCCCTCTGGGTGTATGGTACCCAGTCTATAGATCCACTCGGCTTCATGAATCAGTAATGCTTTGTTCCTGTCACCGCCCCTATTAAATTTGGGTATGTGGTCAATCAATACTTAATGTATTGTTGATACTGGGTGTGACATTTCTGCGCAATGTCTCGCAACAGGTTGTTCTGATTCACCTCTTTCTCTCTCTCTCTCTCTCTCTCTCTCTCTCTCTCTCTCTCTCTCTAGAGAGAGAGAGAGAGAGAGAGAGAGAGAGAGAGAGAGAGAGAGAGAGAGAGAGAGATAAGCCCATTGCACGTTGTGCATCCTAGGCACTTATGAACCTTTAATGTTCACCTTGGAACTTGTTGTGTAGTTTTGTTTTGGGTCTGTTTTTACCAACAGGTCAAGGAGGTTGGTCCCTCTTTTGTACCCCACCATAGGTTTCAGATTTCTTTAGTTTGGGGTCTGACACCACAATCGGCCAATGCGATCTCAATATCTTGCCTGCATTCACTGTGTTGGGTGTGAAGGTGGTTGCCAGAATAAACCTATCTTCATCTGTTACCTTGTGTTTCTGAATAATTAGATCATCTTGAGTGAGTTCCTGTATTTTATCCAAGGTGGTATTAACCACATGCAATCAATAGCCATTTTGAAGGAATTTCTCTTTGACCCCTTCCAACTGGGAGACCCCTACTGCCTTACCTGTGTTGTTCCTAATTGTTGTAATTATTCAGATACATGCAGTGTAACCTAGGTTCCAAAAAGGCTGAAGCCATACTTAGAGAGAGGTGCATGAATTTAGTGTTTAATGGCTCTTTAAGAATATTTAAAAGAATTCATGTTATCTACTAATGTGAATTGTTTCAAATATTTATTTATTTTAAATTTGTATGGAATTTTTATGCAAGTTACAATCTAAAAATGCAAATTAAGTGTGTATTTAAATAAAGATCTTGACTACTTTCAAGTAGATTTAAGCCATTTTCTAGTAATATGACACAATTGTTTAGAGTTATGCAAGTGTTGTGGAACATCCTGGTGATCTTGGGCAAACTTGAGAGGTGCCGCAATGTGGGTTGTTTTTTTTTTAGACTGCAGTTGTTTACTTTTTGGTTTCCTTCCATGAACGCCATTCTTGTTAAATTTTTTCGTGATAGTAGACACATGAACAAAGACTTTTGGAATTTGTAGAGCTTTCTTGGCGTCTTTTGCTGTTACCCTTGGGTTCTTTCTCATCTATTTCAAGATTGCCTGTTGTGTGCTCTTGTATTGATCTTTGTAGGATGCACACTCCTAGGGTGATTAGCAACAGTCCTGATTTTTTTTCATTTGTAGTCAAATTGTCTTACAACGCAATAATGAACACCTTGGTTTTTAACAATGCTTTTGTAACCTTTTTGAGCTTTGTGCATCTCTATAATGCATCTTCTACTGTCCAGTGAAAGATGTTGATATTGAGACATCACTCTAACAAATATTTTTTGAGAAGAATAGATGTGTCACTAACCAGGCTTTGTGAGCTTTTATTTAAAGAGCAGGGCACATGTGCAAGCCACACTTCCGAGCTCAGCTCCTTAATTGAATAAACTGACTCAAAATAGCTTTTGGAGATAAACTAGCCAGAGACAGAATGGATTGTTGACAGCCACCAGGAGAGATACGAAGAGAAACTCAAAGTGAAGGTTAGAAGATAGTTCAGGCCAGTAATAGGTACCCAAACAGCAAAGTAAGGTGCAGAGGAATGCTGAAGAAACAGCATTGCACTACTGGCAGCTCGATGAACATATCTAGTTAGCCAATCACAAGAGACAAATGTGTGCAGGCACCAATCAGCAGCTAGCTCCCACTAGTGTAGGATATGTGTGTATTCTTCTTCAACAAGAGATACCAAGAGAACAAAGCACATTTGAAAATGTAATTCAATTCAAAAGTGTCTTAAAATGACATGCTCTATCTGAATCATGCAAATTTAATTTGACTTTTCTCTCTCTTTATGTAACATTACAAGGTGTGTAGAAGTTCTTATGAGTGTTTATTTTAGGATTTTTTTCCCAAGTTCTAGTATTAATATAGTCTTATTATGAATCTCAACTGTGAAGCTTTTATGTAGAGTTGTTCCTAAGTCATCTTGAAGACATTCGACGAGGAGCATCCATTTCTTCCCACGGCCGACGACTGAATGAAGGTTCCTTTAAGTGACGTCATCCAAGATGGCGTCCCTTGAATTCGGATCGGCTGATAGAATCCTATCAGCCAATCGGAATTAAGGTAGGAAAAATCCTATTGGCTGATGCAATCAGCCAATCGGATTGAAGTTCAATACGATTGGCTGATCCAATCAGCCAATAGGATTGACCTCGCATTCTATTGGCTGTTCCAATCAGCCAATAGAATGCAAGCTCAATTCTATTGGCTGATTGCATCAGCCAATAGGATTTTTCCTACCTTAATTCCGATTTGCTGATAGAATTCTATCAGCCAATCGGAATTCAAGGGACGCCATTTTGGATGACGTCACTTAAAGGAACCTTCATTCAGTCGTCGGCCGTTGGAAGAAGAGGATGCTCCGCGTCGGATGTCTTCAAGATGGACCCGCTCCGCTCTGGAAGGATGAAGATAGAAGATGCCGCCTGGATGAAGACTTCTGCCGTCTGGAAGACCACTTGTGCCCGGCTAGGTGAAGACATCTCAAGGTAGGGTGATCTTCAGGGGGTTAGTGTTAGGTTTTTTAAGGGGGGATTGGGTGGGTTTTAGAGTAGGTTTGGGTGTGTGGGTGGTGGGTTGTAATTTTGGGGGGGGTATTGTATTTTTTTTTTACAGGTGAAAGAGCTGATTACTTTGGGGCAATGCCCCGCAAAAGGCCCTTTTAAGGGCTATTTGTAATTTAGTATAGGGCAGGGAATTTTATTATTTTGGAGGGCTTTTTTATTTCATTAGGGGGCTTAGATTAGGTGTAATTAGTTTAAAAATTTGTAATTTCTTTTTTATTTTCTGTAATTTAGTGGGGGGGGGGGGGGTTTCCCGTAATTTAGTTTATTTAATTTAATTGTAGTTAGTTTAGGTAATTAATTTAATTATAGAGTAGTGTTAGGTGTAATTGTAATTTAGGTTAGGGTTTATTTTACAGGTAAATTTGTCTTTATTTTAACAAGGTAGCTATTAAATAGTTAATAACTATTTAATATAACTATTGTACCTAGTTAAAATAAATACAAAGTTGCCTGTAAAATAAAAATAAACCCTAAGATGGCTACAATGTAATTATTAGTTATATTTTAGCTATCTTATGGTTTATTTTATAGGTAAGTATTTAGTTTTAAATAGGAATAATTTATTTAATACTAGTAAATTTATTTAGATTTATTTAAATTATATTTAAGTTAGGGGGGTTTAGGGTTAGACTTAGGTTTAGGAGTTAATAACTTTATTATAGTGGCGGTGACGTTGGCTGCGGTAGATTAGGGGTTAATAAATTTAATATAGTTGCTGCGACGTTGGGGCGGCAGATTAGGGGTTAATAACTATAATGTAGGTGTCGGCGATGTTAGGGGCAGCAGATTAGGGGTTCATAGGTATAATGTAGGTGGCGGCGGTGTCCGGAGCGGCAGATTAGGGGTTAATAGTATAATGCAGGTGGCGACGATGTCGGGGTCGGCAGATTAGGGGTTAATAAGTGTAAGATTAGGGGTGTTTAGACTCTGGGTTCATGTTAGGGTGTTAGGTGTAGACATATTTTTTATTTTCCCATAGGAAACAATGGCGCTGCGTTAACAGCTGAATGCTGCTTTTTTGCAGGTGTTAGGTTTTTTTTCAGCCGATTCTGCCCCATTGTTTCCTATGGGGAAATCGTGCACGAGCACGTTTAGCCAGTTTACCGCTACCATAAGCAACGCTGGTATTGAAGTGAGATGTGGAGCTAAATTTTGCTCAATGCTCACTTTTCTGAGGCTAACGCCGGCTCGCAGAAAACTCGTAATACCAGCGTTGTCTTAAGTGAGCGGTGAGAAAAAAAGGCTCATTACCATTACCGACAAAAACTCGCAATCTAGCCGAATGTTAGTTAGGAAAGGCCTCTTCTTCATAGGATGTTGGAAGTATAGGAAACACCCACTTAAAGGTACAAGGTAGCTGAAGATGTGACACTTTAACATAAATAAAGAAACAGATTATCCTTAAACAATATAAAAAAAGAATGACTTTACCAAAGAGAGAGAGTACAACATCATAGGAAGGTATGTAAAACAATTACTAATGAAGGCAGAGAGGAAATGTAGGTGAATCTTACATATGCTGAGTAAGGGAACTGCCAAAATCTTATGTTTCAAGATTAGATTTAAAAGCACATACTGTGTACAAAGTAGACTAGTATTAAAACTGTTTGCCAGCTATTAGTACATACTTTAATACAATCTTAAATTTCTAAATATCTAGCAGATGTTTGCATATAAATGTGATTCAAATTTGTTGGATAATTTCCTTTCCTTGTTTAGGATGCGCTAGTTGCAGCGCAGTGATAAAGCAAAGGGAATTTTTGCACCCACAAACAGGAAATATCAAATAAAAAATGATTATATGTGTGACTCATCCTATGTCGTATATTTGATTAAATGTCCTTGTTCCAAGATCTATATCAGTGAAACTGTTAGAAAGGTATGAGATAGGATAAGTCAACATAGATCTAATATTAGGTGCAAAGACACCAAAGCCCCATTATCAAGCCACTTCCTAGAAGCTAACCACAATATTACCCAGCTACGATGGCAAGTGATAGATGGAGTGGGGAAATTAAGGATAGGTGGTGACAGGGAATTATTTCTTAAGCAGAAGAAATAATTTTGAATGCAAAAATTTTAAGCTATGCTACCCAAAGGCCTTAATAGCGAGTTGGATCTCTCAGTGTTCTGATAGATTTTGAGAAAAACTCAAAATTAAAATTAATTTGATGTAACATTTAGTTTGAGCAATTGTTTCTAAAAAAAAAAAAAAAAGGTAACGTTGTGTATATAAGTGTGTAAAAATGTTTTGATAAAAAGTGTTATAACTGATATTTACAATTGCATAATTGTCAGGGTTTTTTCCCTGTTTTGTTTGCCATGTGCTGCTGGCAGGCATTTTACTCACCTCTCTTGCTGACTATGGTGCATTGTGGGGGATGCTGCTCATTTCCTGCACTTCCTTTTATGGCCAGACTGGTGTGCATCATCCGTGTGAGACAGGATGCAGTCTCAGAATTGTGATGTCATCACTTATTATTTAAAGGGCCTCTGTTCAGTATGCTTTGCCTTAGCGTTGTCTCAGACCTGTTTGTGAGAGTTCCTGTGAAATTACCTGGCTGCCTGACGTCCTTCCTGGTTCCTGATCCCTGGCTTGTTCCTGACTCTGCTGTTTTCCTTGTTCCTGATTCCAGCTCATCTGACTATTCGCTTTGGCTCCTGACTCGCTCGTCTGACTACCAGCTCTGGTTTTGACTCCTGGCTTGTTATTTGACTTGTGGACTTTTTATTATTTTTTGCTATTAATAAAGGTGTGATTATTTTTGCACTTCTTGTCTCAGTCTGATTCCTGGCACCCTGACATTACGCAAAGGCCATGAATCCTGATGGTGCTAATAATCCACCTTTACCTGCCATCATTTCCAGGATGGATGTACAGGATCACTGCTTGGATCAATTTGCACTAGCCCTGCAAACCCTGCTGACTCGCACTGCACATTTGGACCAAAGTGTCCCGCAAGTTATGGCTGCTCCTGTTTCTGCTGCTGCACCTATGCCTACCAGGAGCATGTCCGGTTCTGCACCTCTACCTCAGCGATATGGAGGCAATCCTATTCAGTGCAGAGGGTTTTTGAACCAGGTGGGCATTTACTTTGAGATGTTACCTCAGGCGTTTCCCTCTGACAGAGCTAAGGTGGTATTTCTCATCTTGTTACTCTCTGACACAGCTCTTGACTGGGCTAATTCCTTGTGGGAGACTAATAAACCTGTGATTTCAAATTACCCTAAATTTGTGGCCTCCTTTCGAAGGGTATTTGATGTTCCGGCTCGCTCCTCCTCTGCTGCTAAACGACTCATGTCCATTCAGCAAGGTACAAGATCTGTTGCTCAGTATGCTATTGAGTTCCGTACGCTTGCCGCAGAGGTAGGTTGGAACAATGAAGCCCTTGTGGCCGCCTTCTTTCATGGGCTCTCTGATGCGATTAAAGACGAAGTTGCTGCCAGAGATTTACCAGAGGATCTCGAGGCATTGGTGTCTTTTTTGATCCTAATTGACATCAGACTCAGAGAGAGGCCCTCTTTCAAGGAACGCTTGCGGAAGCCTCCTGTTCCGTTGTCTCCTACATGTTCGTTCCCACCCATGCCTCCCTCTCCTTCCATGCCTCCTGGTCCCGAGTCAGCAGGTACTGCTGAGCCAATGCAGTTGGGATTCACGCGTCTCTCCGTGGCAGAGAGGGAGGGGCTCTGCCTCTATTGTGGGTTACAGGGCCACCTTTCGAAATCTTGTCCTACACGGCCGGGAAACGCTCACACCTAAGGTCCTTTCGGGGGCAGACCTTGGGTGGTTTATCCTCGTCTCCGGAACCGCTTAAGAAGAAACCTTTGGTCACGGTTGTCCTTTCCTGGCTGGACTCCTCCATAGTCACTCAGGCTCTTGTTGACTCCAGTGCTGCGGGCTATTTCATTGACAGTGCTTTTGTATCAAAGCACTCCATTCTTGTTTTGCCTCGGTCCGCTCCCCTTGCTATTGAGGCCATTGATGGCAGGCCCCTTCAGCCCGCACTCTTTACTCACGAAACTGCTCCATTGTCCATGGCTGTTGGGGCTCTCCATTTTGAAACCCTCCAGTTCCAGGTGATAAACTCTCCGCATTTTCCGGTTGTTCTGGGTTATCCCTGGCTCCAAAAGCACAATCCCAGTCTCGACTGGCACAGGTCTGAAATTTTGTCGTGGTCCCCGCAATTTATTTCCACTTTTATTCAGAAACCAGTTAAAGTATTGTGCACTTCTTCGGTATCTCAATTGCCAGAGGAGTACCAAGAGTTCCTAGAGGTTTTTGACAAGGTGCGTGTCGGCACGTTGCCTCCTCACAGGTCTTACGATTGTGCAATAGACCTGCAACCCGGAGCCATTCCTCCTCGGGGCCGGGTGTACCTTCTATCTGTTGCAGAGAATTGTGCTATGGAGGAGTATGTTGCCGATGCTCTGTCACAGGGGATCATCCGCAAATCCTGCTCTCCTGCAGGGGCTGGCTTCTTCTTTGTGAAGAAAAAGGGTGGCGAGTTAAGACCATGCATCGATTATAGGGGTCTTAATTGTCTTACCATTAAGAATGCTTACCCTATTCCGCTCATTACGGAACTCTTTGACCACCTCAAGGGAGCTACGGTCTTTACTAAACTTGATTTGAGAGGAGTGTACAATCTCGTTAGGATTAAGGAGGGCCATGAATAGAAAACAGCATTTAACACTAGGAGTGGGCATTATGAGTATCTTGTAATGCCCTTTGGCCTATGTAATGCTCCTGCTGTTTTTCAGGAATTTATTAATGATGTCCTATGATATATGTTGCAACAGTGTGTACTTAGACGACATCCTCATACACTCACCCACACTTGAGGCTCATTGTTCTGATGTTACACGGGTTCTTCAGAGACTACGTGAGTACAGCCTGTTTTGTAAACTCGACAAATGTGAGTTTCATCAGACTCAAGTAACCTTCCTAGGTTATGTTATCTCCATTGAAGGGTACTCTATGGATCCTGACAAGTTATCTGCAGTTCTGCAGTGGCCTCGCCCAGTTGGTCTTCGGTCTATTCAATGTTTTTTGGGGTTCGCCAATTATTATAGAAAGTTTATTAAAAACTTTTCTTCCTTGGTCAAACCTATCACAGACATGACCCGTAAAGAGAATGATCCACTCCATTGGTCACCTACTGCCATTAAGGCCTTTGATAGTCTTAAGACTGCCTTTGCTGCCGCTCCAGTTCTGGCTCATCCTAACCCTGTCCTGCCTTTCGTTCTTGAGGTCGATGCATCTGAGACTGGAGTAGGTGCCCTCTTGTCTCAACGTCCTACGCCTGACGGTTCCTTGCATCCGTGTGGTTTCTTCTCTAAGAAATTGTCTCCAGCAGCCATAATTTTGGCACTCAAGGAATGGAGGCATCTTCTCGAGGGTACTAGCATGCTAGTGCTCATTCTTACTGACCACAAGAATTTAACTTATCTACCTGAAGCAACCTCCTGAGAAACCTAGTGGTAAGTGTTTTGTTCCTGAGAATCTTTGAACTAAACTTTTGCACACTTACCACTATCCTAAAGCTGCAGGTCACCCAGGCAAAAACCAAATGATTTGGTCTGTCACTCGACAATTCTGGTGGACAGGTCTTCGTTCTGATGTTGCTGCATATGTTGCCTCCGACTCCTCAACGTCTTCCTGTGGGTCTTCTTCAACCTATTGCTAATGGTGAGCTTCCTTGGACACATCTTTCCATGGACTTCATTGTCGAGCTCCCTGTTTCCAATGGCAATACTGTTATCCTTATGGTGGTTGACCATTTTTCTAAAATGTCACATTGCATTCCCTTGATGAAGCTGCCTACCGCAAAGGAGCTTGCTTAAATTTTTGCCCGGGAGGTCTTCCGTTTACATGGGTTACCCAAGGAGATAGTGTCGGACTGGAGTAGCCAGTTTGTCTCCAGATTTTGGGGTTCCTTTTGTGCTCAAATGGGGATCCAGCTTTCCTTCTCCTCTGCATATTACCCTCAATCCAATGGGGCTGCGGAACGGTCTAATCAAGCTCTGGAACAGTTCCTCCATTGCTATGTCTCAGATCACCACAATAATTGGTCTGAACTGTTACCTTGGGCAGAGTTTGCTCGTAATAGTGCTATTAATGCTTCCTCCAAGTTATCCCCGTTCATGGCGAATTATGGGTTTCAACCATCCTTGTTGCCCGATTCATTCATGTCTCAGGGTATTCTGCCTTTGGAGGAGCATCTCCGGCAATTCCGTTCCACGTGGGTGCAGATTCAGGATTGCCTTCATCGTTCTATGCAGCGCCAAAAGTTCCAGGCTGATCGTAGGCGTCTGCCCGCACCTACCAGGTTGGTGAGAGAGTTTGGCTGTCCTCCTGCAACTTGAACCTTCATGTGCCTTCCAATAAATTGGCTCCCCGTTATGTTGGTCCTTTTCGAATACTCCGATGGGTTAATCCTGTGGCCTACGCTCTTGACCTTCCTCCTGCTATGCGCATCTCCAATGTTTTTCATGTTTCCCTCTTGAAACCATTGGTTTGTAATCGGTTTACCACTGTTTTAACTTGTCCCCGTCCTATCTTTGATGACAACCATGAGGAGTATGAGGTCAGCAGCATTATTGACTCTCGTATGTCCAGGGGTCGTGTACAGTATTTGGTTCACTGGAGGGGCTATGGTCCGGAGGAGCGTTCTTGGGTTCCCTCCTCTGATGTTCATGCATCTGCCCTCCTCCGTGCCTTCCATGCCCGTTTCCCCAATAAGCCTTTTGTCCTCCCGCAGGGGAGGGGTTGTTGAGGGGAGGGTACTGTCAGGGTTTTTCCCTGTTTTGTTTGCCATGTGCTGCTGGCAGCCATTTTTCTAACCTCTCTTGCTGACTATGTGCATTGTGGGGGATGCTGCTCATTTCCTGCACTTCCTTTTATGGCCAGACTGGTGTGCATCATCCGTGTGAGACAGGATGCAGTCTCAGAATTGGGATGTCATCACTTATTATTTAAAGAGCCTCTGTTCAGTATGCTTTGCCTTTGCGTTGTCTCAGACCTGTTTGTGAGCGTTCCTGTGTATTACCTGGCTGCCTGACGTCCTTCCTGGTTCCTGATCCCTGGCTTGTTCCTGACTCTACTGTTTTCCTTGTTCCTGATTCCGGCTCGTCTGACTATTTGCTTTGGCTCCTGACTCGGCTCGTCTGACTACCAGCTCTGGTTTTGACTCCTGGCTTGTTATTTGACTTGTGGACTTTTTATTATATTTTGCTATTAATAAAGGTGTGATTATTTTTGCTCAGTCTGATTCCTGGCACCCTGACAATAATATGTTGGAGATAGTTAATAAAAGGTAAATAGGAGAGTCTTATAAAAAGCTGTGCACACATGTATTGAATGAGAATGATTAAGGGAGGATATCCCGAAACGTCGCTTGTATTTATGTTGTTGTACCTGTGCAAGATGCTTCATTAAAAACAACATGATTATAAATGGTGCTGAGGATTCTGCATGTTTACAATTTAGTAAATAGTTATTTTTATAGAAATTATTATATAACAAACTATATTTAATGTAATGTCAGTGGGATACATATTTGAATACATTCATTATCATACAAACAAAATTAGGCTGGCACTGTTTTAGAGGGGAAGTCTACTACTAAAATAAACAAACTGTATTGTAATCCTTGCCCCCAGATTATTTAATCCTACAGCTCATTCCTTATCATTCCTTATGTATATGTATCCAACAATCATGTGTTATTAAAGATCGGCCATTTTAAAATCGCCGCCGGACTTCTCCTACATACTACGTTACAATGTATTTGGTTTCAGCTGCAAATCTGCAGTGTGCCGTGCACGGCGTGTCTTGCTCGTACTGACAGTGTGCAACTCCTGTGTCTATCAGACATTTATATTCCATCATAAGACTGTACAGAGAGAAGGAATAAAATATTATTACATAAATGGATGTGCTTCAGTTATGCAGGGGCTGTTGAATGAACTAGATTGCAGATGTGGGTAACTACTCCTAATGTGTTCTGCTCTTTTGGTGTTTATTAGAGTAGAGGGCACCTCTGAGGGTCAGATCTAGATATCAGGTATTACTTACATTTTGCCACCTTTGCATTATGCAAAATAGGTATTGTACATATACAGTCCAGTTTGGCATTGTCTATTGGAGATTGGAGAAAATAAATTTACAGTATTTGTTTATTATTTATTTTACCCCTATTTATCAATTTATTTTGATGTCATTGCAAACTTGTACATTTTAACCCAGATTTCTCACATGTAACTGTCCAGACATCAGTAATTTTTTGAAAAAGAAACAAAAAAAACCAGTTCCACACAATATGATCCCTTAGCTGCTACATGTTAAAATATCTGCATTTTGCTGATGTTATCACTGATATAAAATATACTCATCATTTGGATATGTATTTCAAAAGTCACAAAATTCACTGTGAGCTATCTTCATCCCGGCGGCGGTTGTCCATCTTTATTCCGGTGGCAGTGGTCTATCTTCATCCCAGTGGTGGTCTGCTATCTTCATCCATCTTCTTTTCTTCTTATCTTTGGATCTTCCGTCCCCGACCTCCTCTTTATGTGGTCAACAGCCGCACACTGAATTTTGAATGCAAGGTGCCCCCTTTATATAGGGGTGCCATTGCATTCCTATTGGCTGATTTTAATTTTCATATTCAAATCAGCCAATAAAAACAGCTTTCATTCTATTGGCTGATTTAAATTTGAAAATAAAAATCAGATAATAGGAATGCAAGGTTACTCCTATATAAGGGGGGTACCTTACATTAAAAATTCAGAGTGCGTCAAGTGAATGCACAAAAGATCCGAAGATAAGAAGAAAAACAGATGGACGAAGATAGAGGACTGCCAGACAGAAAAAAAAGCAAAATACACTTCTAAGGGCAATGCCCAAACAAATGCCCTTTTCATGGCAATTTTTAGAGTCATTTTTTTAGATAGCCTTTTTTTTTGGGTGGTGGGGGTTACTTGTTGAATTTATTTTTGTGAATAAGAGCTAAATCACTTTAGGGCACTTATATTCAAACCTGTCCTCATGCTTCCCTAACAGGTCAGATTTTCAGGATTGCCTTGTGTGAAAGCAGGTAAAATAACCATCAGATATCCTCAAAATCTGGCCTGTTAGTGAGACCTGAGGACAGGTTTGAAAACCAGTGCTTTAGGGCAACGCCCTACAAAAAGCTCTTTTAAGGGCTAATGCTATAGTTTAGTGTTAGTATATGCTTTTAATTTTGTGGTGGTTTTGTTTTTTAATTGGGGCTTTAGTTTAAGGAAAGGCATAGTTGTGTTTTTTTTATTTGTGGTAATTCGTTTGTTTTTTTTCTGTAATGGTAGGTTTTTTATTTTCTGTAATGGTAGTTTTTATTTCCTGTAAAGTTATATTTTTTTTCACGGAATGCTAGGTTTTGGTTAGGGTAACTAAGGGGGTGTTAAGCTAAAAGGGTTAGCTGGTTAGGGGGTTTAAATGTTAGTGGATATTTTGAGATGGGGGTTGTGGGGATTTAGGGGTTAATTGTACAGAGGGGTAGTTTGCGATGAGGGTTTCAGGTCACATTAAAAGTTTAAGCATTAAATGTGATTGTGTTCGAGCAATCACATTTTTTTTCAACTTATAATAAGAGTGGACATCGCTGCTCAACGCCACCCATAGAAAATGCGGGGAGCGTAAATTACCATGAGTTTACATAAAAAATGTTTGCGGTAATTTAAACAGTGCTCCGCTTGTAATATGGATTTGAGCATAAAACAAATCTCGTAATCATGCTTACGCTTCTCGCAAATCAGCTAGACTATGGAGAACAAAGATCACTGAGCATTTTTGTAATCCAAGACATAAACCTAAAGATCTAAGAAGATAAATAAAAACACTTAATATGCTGGGGATTAGAACTAGCATAAAGTGGTATACCTGGTGGCAATATAGAATTATAATATTTTTTTATAATTATGAGTTAACTTTGGATGTAAGACCAAACATTAAGGACAATACTTACATACTAGGGCCAAGATAGGTCATTCTACTATGGTTGTAGTTTTATTAAGAACTAATCTATATATTTAAATCAAAAGTTATTTAATAATATGTTTTCATACCTTTAAAAGTATATGTTTAAAGGGACAGTCAACACCAGAATTTTTGTTGTTTAAAAAGATAGATACCCAGTTTTGCATAACAACCATAGTTATAATAATACACGTTTTACCTCTGTAAATGCCCCTTTATTTCAGTTCATTTGACATACTTGCATTTTAGTGTGAAAAAGGAAAATTGGAAGAGCTAAAGGAGAAAATAAGATCCTGCTAAACTCTTGTGTTCCCCTCAAAGAAAACAAAAATACAAAATCGGTATATAAGTGTCATATCAGAGTTTGTTAGCAGTTGTTGTTAGAGTGGAATCATTGACAAGAGGCCACACCATAGGAAACTGCAATTTGATTTAACTATCAGTAGCAGTCTGAGTCTGAGAGAACAGACAAGACTGCTAGCAATAGTTGGTTAATTAAGGGTTAGCTGGCTAGCAGCTGATACTAATGTTGTGGGTAGATGTGAAAACATTATCTGAACACAGGGACTGCCTTGAGATTAATGGAAAAATAAACAATCTCTGTTTTAGATTAGTAGTTCATCAATAACAGTTAGAGACAAAGTTTGTTAATTGCAGTCCATTTAAGCAACAGGTTATAACAAGTTGATGGTTAGTGTGTGTGCTGTTAGCAAAAAGAACTAGTAAGATTTGTTGTATTACATATTATAGCAAGCACAGACTTTGTGAGAGTTAATGAGCAGCACACATAAGCATAGATTGTAAGGGAAACAACTTATCTTATGGAAGGAATGCAGTCTTGTATAGGAGATCATAAGAGCAGTGATTACCAGCAGTAATTCAGTAGTTAAGGTTAAAGGCTTTTCCAGACAGCAGGAGCGGAACAATGCAGCTTCAGTGTGGAGTGTCCTGCTGTTATAGAGAAACTGAAAGTGAATCCAGAAGCAGTGAAAAAGGCTGCAGCTCCTGTAAGTTAGCAGCTGATACAGACTGAGGAGCAACAGCAGTCTGTAGTTGATTGGCTTCAGTAAGTTGCACAGGAAGGAAACTCTCTGCAATTGAAGATACCTAAGCAGAGTGTTAGAGGAAGTGCTGGCTTAAATAGGCTGAAGGAGGAGGGCCATACTTAAAGGGGCAGTAAGTTAGAGCATTACAGGACCCCCCGAGTAAGGCAGACCTCAGGGCTGCGAGGGCTTGAGAGGGTAACGTTTGTGGAAGTCAGAACGAAGACGAGGGGCTCTCAGGTCAGAGGCGGGAATCCAAGAATCTTCAGACGAGTCATAACCCTTCCATCTGACTAAGTATTGGAGTCTCCCTCTACTCAATCTAGAGTCCAATATTTGATCAACCTCATATTCCAAATCACCATCTATCACAACTGGAGCAGGAGGAGGAAGAGATCTCCCAGGAAACTTGTTCTCTAGGTATGGTTTAAGGAGAGAAACATGGAAGGTTGGATGAATATGGAGATGTGCTGGGAGTGTCAAGCGTACAGCATTTTGGTTTATCACCTTAGCGATGGAGTAAGGACCAATGAATAAGGCGCTGAGTTTCTTTGAAGGAGTTCCAAGTTTTAAAGTTCTTGGTTGATAACCAAACCCTGTCACCAACCTTAAAAGTTGGCGGATGGCGTCGATGTAGGTCAAAGTATCGTTTTTGTCTTAACTGTGCTATTTTAATATTGGAGCGTATAACTTCGAATCCGGATTTGATGGTATTTAGGGTTTCTGTGACAGTCGGATTATAGCTGGAGTCAGGTTTTAAGAAATGAAAAGTTGGATGATAGCCATAGTTGGCATAGAAAGGCGTAAGTTTAGTAGTGGAACTGAGAGTGTTATTGAAGGAGAACTCCGCCAAAGGCAAGAATGTAGACCAGTCATCTTGTAAATGAGAACAGTAACAACGCAAGAACTGCTCCAACCACTGATTAGTCCTTTCTGAAAGTCCATTTGATTGGGGATGGTAAGCACTAGTGAAGTTGTTCTGGATGGAGAGGAGTCTACATAGCTCTCTCCAAAATTTGGAGGTAAATTGTACGCCCCTGTCAGAAGTGATGGTGCTAGGTAAACCGTGCAGACGTACAATATTTTCAATGAAAATGTGTGCAGTTTTTAGAGCAGTTGGAAGTTCGGTTAAAGGAACAAAGTGTACCATCTTAGTGAATTGATCAATAACCACCAGGATGGTGGTGTAATCTGCAGAAGGGGGTAAGTTAACCACAAAATCCATTGAAATGGAGCTCCAAGGTTTCTCTGGAATAGGTAAAGACATAAGAAGTCCATATGGAGGAACTCTCTGTCGTTTAGAGGTTGCACAAACTGTACATGTATTGATATAGTCATAAACTGTTTTGTACATATTTGGCCACCAGAAGTTCCTTTTTAGGAGTTCTAGGGTTTTGTAATGTCCAGGGTGTCCAGACAATGGGTTGTCATGTATTGTTTGGAGAATTTCAAGACGTAGCTCAGTTGGGATATATAATTTATCTTCCTTATAGAGTAACTGATCAGATCCTTTTGTAAGAGTATGTGAAGACGGAAGGGAGTGGTCATTGAGCAAAGCTTGTTTTATCCTTGAGGGAAAATCAGCTACGGGAGCTATAATCCGTTCTGTGGGTATTATAGTAGTTGTGGTGGCACAATGAGGCTTGGGAAACATCCTGGAGAGCGAGTCAGCTTTACCATTGGCACTACCTGGACGGTAGGTAATTAGATAGTTAAACCTATCAAAAAAAAGACTCCACCTAACTTGTCTAGATGACAAAGTTTTGGTGGTTTTGAGGTATTCTAGGTTACGATGGTCAGTGTAAATTAAAATGGGCAAGTCAGTGCCTTCCAATAGGTGTCTCCAGTTCTCAAGAGCGACCTTAATAGCCAGCAACTCCTTTTCAGCGATAGGGTAGTTCATTTCAGCTGATGTGAGAGTTCTAGAGTGATAGGCGACGGGATGCACTGGAGTACTGATGGAAGTCCTTTGGGAAAGTATAGCACCAATTGCGTAATCAGAGGCATCTACCTCTAATATGTACTGTAGAGTAGGGTCAGGTAATTTAAGTATAGGCTCAGAGGTGAAGGCATTTTTAAGTTTGTCAAAGGCATGTTGGGCTTCAGAGTCCCATGTGAATCCTGTAGTGGTACCAGTGAGTCTTGTTAAAGGTTTAACAATGTGCGAGTAGTTCCTTATGAATTTTCTATAGAAATTTGAGAAACCAAGGAAACGTTGTAGTGATTTCTTATCGATAGGAGTAGGCCAGTTGAGTATGGATTTAATCTTATCATCCTCCATTCGGATCTCACCCGGTGTAAGCTTATAACCTAGGAAACTGATATTTTGAGAGTGGAATGTACATTTCTCTAGCTTTGCATACAGACGGTGTGTTTGAAGCCTGGCAAGGACCCATCGGACGTGTTTAATGTGTTCTTCTTCTGAAGATGAATAGATGAGGATATCATCTAAATAGATGACGACACAAATATCCAATAGGTCTCGAAAGATATCATTAACAAAAAACTGAAAAGTGGCGGGGGCATTGCAAAGCCCAAAAGGCATCACCAAGTACTCATAGAGGCCATATCTAGTGCGGAAGGCTGTTTTCCATTCATCACCACTCTTGATTCGAACTAAGTTGTAGGCACCCCGTAGATCAAGTTTTGTGAAAATTCTGGCCTTTTGTAACCTCTCCACTAGGTCAGGAATGAGTGGAAGAGAGTACCTATTTTTTATAGTTATTTTATTCAGAAGCCTGTAATCTATAATAGGGCGAATGGTGGCATCTTTATTTCTCACAAAAAACATACCAGCCCCAGCTGGAGAGGTAGACGGTCTTATAAATCCCTTGCGTAGATTATCATCTATGTAGGTCTTGAGTTGAGCGAGTTCTGGTTCGGACAAGGAGTAGACATGCCCGTAAGGAACACTAGAGCCGGGTAATAGGTCGATAGGGCAATCATAAGGACGATGGGGAGGCAGGCTTTCAGCTTCCTTTTTACTGAACACATCATGGAAATCTTGGTACTGTTCAGGTAATACAGTAGTAGAAGGCTGTAGTAGTAGGTGGTGCTGTAGACAGGTTTTACTGCAGTAGTCAGAGTTAAAATTCACATGTAGGCTATCCCAAGATATGGAAGGGCAATGTAGTCTTAACCAGGGTAAACCAAGAATTAAAGGGTAAAAAGGCGAAGAGATAACGTCAAAAGTTATATGTTCAGTATGTCCAGAGGTAGAGCACATTTGTAATGGTATTGTGTTATGTGTAATAGGACCATTAGGGACAAGGGAGCCATCAAAGATTCTGAGAGACACAGGAGTAGATTTCTTAACAGAAGGAATTTCATTAACTTTTAACACAGATGAATCTATGAAGTTAGCAGAGGCTCCAGAGTCAATAATTGCTTCTAGATGTAGCAGCTTTTTGTCCCACTGTACAGACACGGGAAGTGTACAATAAGCAGAATGTGTGTAGAGAAACAAGATACTGAATGGAGGCAGGTACCAATAGTTTTTTTATTTAGGACTGGGCATGAGCGGACTTCATGGTCACTTGCAGCACAGTATAGGCATAGGTTTTGGAGCTTTCTCCTACGCCTTTCTTTAGATGTGAGAGGACCACGGATAACACTTTTTTCCATAGGTACAGGCGGATTGGCTTGAGGGGTTGAATCCTGGTATGGTCTTCTCTTTCTCTTATAGGACTGTTCCAAATGGGAATGTTCTGCTCTTCTTTCCCTGAGTCTTCTATCGATGATGGTAGCTGTTTTAATAAGTTCTTCAAGAGTGGGGGGTAGCTCTGTCCTTGAGAGTTCATCCTTGAGGTTCTCAGAGAGGTTAAGTCTAAACTGATTTCTCAGACTAATGTCATTCCACTGTGAGTCACGGGCCCATTTTTTAAATTCTATAACATAATCTTCAACGGGTCTTTTCCCTTGTTTGACTGCCCTTAGAGCAGTTTCTGCAGTGAATTGACTATCCATATCCTGGTATAATGATGACATTGCTGACAAAAATTGTTGCAAAGAATTTAGGATTGGCTCTTGGTTTTCAATAAAGGCGTTAGCCCAGGTTCTGGCATCCCCACGTAGGTATGATATGACTGTACAAACTTTAATGTGCTCAGAATGGTAAGTTTTTGGTTTCATCATAAACAATAGAGTACATGCAATTTTAAAATCTTTAAATTGGGATCTGTCCCCAGAGAATGTATCTGGGGGGCTAATTGAGGGTTCAGGGGCCTCTGGGATGTTGTGAGTAGAGGTTAATGTAGTAAGAGTTGCTTTTAAATTTTTGAAACTCATGTTGTAGGCCCTGCAGGCCCTGGGTAAGTATGTCAACTGTGTGAGTCAAATTCAGAATGTGTGTGTTCATTTCAGCAGGTTCCATGTTGCTTAAATATAAATTAAGAAAACACAATCCAAAAGTTTTTTTTTTTTTTTTTTTTACACAATGTATATATATATAAATATATATATATATATATTTTTTTTTTATTATTTTGGGCTTAGGTATTCTGTCATATCAGAGTTTGTTAGCAGTTGTTGTTAGAGTGGAATCATTGACAAGAGGCCACACCATAGGAAACTGCAATTTGATTTAACTATCAGTAGCAGTCTGAGTCTGAGAGAACAGACAAGACTGCTAGCAATAGTTGGTTAATTAAGGTTTAGCTGGCTAGCAGCTGATACTAATGTTGTGGGTATATGTGAAAACATTATCTGAACACAGGGACTGCCTTGAGATTAATGGAAAAATAAACAATCTCTGTTTTAGATTAGTAGTTCATCAATAACAGTTAGAGACAAAGTTTGTTAATTGCAGTCCATTTAAGCAACAGGTTATAACAAGTTGATGGTTAGTGTGTGTGCTGTTAGCAAAAAGAACTAGTAAGATTTGTTGTATTACATATTATAGCAAGCACAGACTTTGTGAGAGTTAATGAGCAGCACACATAAGCATAGATTGTAAGGGAAACAACTTATCTTATGGAAGGAATGCAGTCCTGTATAGGAGATCATAAGAGCAGTGATTGCCAGCAGTAATTCAGTAGTTAAGGTTAAAGGCTTTTCCAGACAGCAGGAGAGGAACAATGCAGCTTCAGTGTGGTGTGTCCTGCTGTTATAGAGAAACTGAAAGTGAATCCAGAAGCAGTGAAAAAGGCTGCAGCTCCTGTAAGTTAGCAGCTGATACAGACTGAGGAGCAACAGCAGTCTGTAGTTGATTGGCTTCAGTAAGTTGCACAGGAAGGAAACTCTCTGCAATTGAAGATACCTAAGCAGAGTGTTAGAGGAAGTGCTGGCTTAAATAGGCTGAAGGAGGAGGGCCATACTTAAAGGGGCAGTAAGTTAGAGCATTACAATAAGAGAGAGCAAGCGCTAAAAGCACAGATCTAATAGTATAGAAACAAAATATATAAAAACAATAATATTGCCTTTGCGGGGGAATATAAAACCTATATAGGGGAATACCCAAATGGCAGAAGGTAAGTAATATAAATCAAAACAGGTAATATATAGTAAAAGTACAACCTAGTGTTGTATATGTAAATAAATGGAAGCCTATAGAGGTAAATATGAGCCCATAGAGGTAAATAAGAATAATATCTAATACCAGATTATAAAATCATTCGTAGTTATTAAGGTTCTAAGTATAAGAAACAACCAACAGATATAAACTATTAAACAGTAACAAATTTAATAAAACAGCATAAAACAATGGAATATAAAATAATGGAATACAGCATAAAATAAAGGGACGTCTCCCTTAGTTGAAAATAAGCTCCTAAAAAATAAGCATAGCGTGTTGGAGCAAAAAGTCACTTGCACATAGAAAAAATATATATTACCAAGTAGCCAAGGCCTATGGCTGTAAAAGTATGATGAAGGAACCTTAAAATGTCTGTGGTAAATTCCAGTCAACACCTATGTGATGGAAAGAGAAGGACATTTGGTGATATTACCTTGGCAGGCCGATCTAACAGCTTGTGTTTACTTTGGCGTTACCGACCGTTAACTGGAAAGACTCACGTGATCCTTCTGACGTCACTGAAATGGAACTTGGAAATACTATTGTAGCGATATAGATGCAACACCTGTTACAATTACTGGAAATGTAGAGACACTGTGTGTTGCACGGGATCCCAATATAATCAGATGTTTGTATATTTTCAGATACGCATCAACAGTCCATATTCCCTATTCCTAATAACAGAAGGAAGTTCTGGGGGTCGATGGAAATTGGCTTGGCGGTCACTTGCAGTGACTAAACAATCATTGGTCACTTTGTGATGACTTAGTGAACTTGGCAGTGGCTTGTACTGGTGGGAGGCACTTAGTGGTTGCCTCTTGTAGCTTGTATCACTTGGCAGTCGCTATTAGCGACTAGATAGTAACTTATAGTGCCTGAATGGAACTTAAAGCAGGTTTCCATTTGCAGATAGTAGTTCTTCAGGTTAGAAAAGATCCTAATTGTTTGCACAATAGGACAAGGTGACAAAGAATGTCAAGGTCAATGCGTTTCGCCCTTAGGCTTTATCAACACATGTTTGTCTGAGTCACCTTCTGAGCTATTTAAACACTTCTAGCTCTCCTGATTGGATATACAGTTCAATTAATTTAAGGTGGAATGTAAAGAGATATGCTTAATTTTGATCTTAAGGTGGAAATTTATCATCCATTAACTCATATCAATAGAGGTGTCTCTTAAATGTTCTATTCAATTAATGAATTCATTCTAATTGTTAAGAATATAAGACCTATATAGGTACATTCTATACATACAAGAAATATAATAAACTGGATAAAATAATGGAAAAAATAGTAAAAGATGGAATATAATGTAATAAATAAAGAGGCTAAACGAGAACAGATAATAAGAAAGGGGAGATATCCAACTCAGAATTTAGTCCTATTGGATGTAACATATCCATATTATAGATCATCTGTGCTTCTAATTTTAGGAGTTGTTTTTCTAAATTGCCCCCTCTCCAATTTAGTTTAACTTTCGATAAGCCCCAAAATCTAAAATGTTTGAGATTGTTGTTATGGACTTCTCTAAAATGTGAGTATAAGTGAGTATCAAGGTTTCCCCTCTTGATGCATGAAAGGTGTTCCCTAATCCTTTCACGGAGGGTTCTGGTCGTTTCTCCTATGTCATATTTTTTACATGAGCATTCAATAATGTAGATGACTCCCTTAAATTATTGACATCTATTTCCTTCATTTTACAGCTGTATTTGCAAGACCGACAACCAAAACATGGAAAGAAGCCCATTAGTTTTTTCCCTTCTAAATTTTTCTCCTGACTATGTATTTTAATTGGTCTTAATTCACTTTGGGCTAAGGTGCTTTTCAAATGTTTTGCTCTCCTGTATATTATCTTTGAATATTCAGGTACTTTGACTCCTATTATGGGGTCTGTTTGTACTAAGTGCCAATGTTTTTTTAGAACTTTATTAATTAGTTTGTTATTGCAATTGTAGTTTGTAATGAAAGATGTATCTATTGTGTCTGGATTTTTTCATTAGTATTTACGCTTTGTTTGTTCTTATAGGATAAAATATTTTTTCGATCTACTTTATCTACTTCTTCCTTGGCTAAATGTATGACTTTCTCATCATATCCCCTTTCCTTAAATTTATTTTCTAAAATACAGTATTGCCCCTTAGGAATATTCTTTTTCCACCTCTCCAGATGACAACTTTTGTAGTGTATGAAGTTATTTGCATCTAATTGTTTGAAATGAGTAGATGTAATTAGTTGGTTTTCAATTACTTCAATCTCTAGATCCAAAAAAAATATCTTTTGTTTACTATATGTATATGTGAAATTTATATTCAAATTATTCTTATTCATATCAGCACATATCTCTTCCAATTCCGATATTTCTGCCTTCCACACAAAAATGACATCATCAATATACCTTTTATATAGTACAAGATTTGCACCCAGTCTATGCTGAGGAAAAAAGATTCCTCCCAATATCCCATAAAAGAGATTTGCATAACTGGGTGCAAATCTTGTACCCATGGCCGTCCCTGTCTCCTGTAGGTAGAACTTACCCTCAAAAGAAAAATAATTTTGGTTTAGAATAAACCTAATACCTTTCAATATAAAGTCTTTCTGTTCTTTTTTTTCGAACATTTCTTGATTCCTGCCTTTTTCACTAATGGGATAGAAGGTTGACTTAGGTTTCAATCCTGAATGTTTAAATCTTGGGGTATCATGGATAGACCCAGTTTGTATTGGATTTGACCAATTTCTCTCTATTGGATTTTTAAGGAAATACCTTTTTAGTGTAAGTTTTCTCACAAATTGGCTCACATTAATGTGAGTATTGAATTTATTTAATTTAACTGTAGGTGCGCAGCTAAGGCCTATGTTAAGGACCCTCTTTTCTTCCTCGCTTAGGATTGTATCACTAATATTGAAGATCCCAGTGAAAGGTGCTATTTTACTCTTTTTGTTTCCCTTTCTCTTTCTACCTCCTCTAATCCCTCTCTGGTTCTTTTTCTTAAGGGTGGGTCAGTGTTGTGTTCTATGTTTTTGGAGGTTCCTGGTGTTGGGAGATGTGACTCTAAAAAATGATTATCATTTCCTTGTTGGTTTTCCTCATTTAATGGTTGAAACCGGTTGGTTGTCTTAATCCTCCAATATCTATTATTTCTTTCATTTTCATATGTATGGTTATAATTTTGTGACCTATGATATCTTGGTTTTTCCCAATATGTGCCTGGTGGTTCATAATATTGTCTCTGATTTTCTAGATGTGTCCTATCATTATATCTATTATATGAGTTTGTCCAATCATTATATCTATTAAAATCTCTTTGTTCAAATCCCTCTTTAGATTGATAATGATGGTTATCTGAAGAAACAAACCTTTTGTTATCCATCTGTCTCTCACTATTATAATTGTATTGAGTCCTGTTATTCTGGACAAATCTATTATATGTTCTAGGTTCATAATGAATATTTGGTGGATATCTTGTATGGGATCTATTATTAGATCTAGGTCTGGGTCTGTGATCTGGTGTCTCTCTATACTGAAGGGCATTCATATTATTTATTGGTGCTAGTTTTAATGTTGTGTGTGTCCATGTTGTCATTCTCACTATTTTGTGTAGACTCTAGATTTGAATAGTCGTCTTTGTCTCTATTAAGTTTCCTCCATTTTACTTCTTGAAAATCATTATTTAATGTGGTTAATTTAGCCATAATTTCTCTTTGTCTAATTTTATATTCTCGGTTTTCTTTTTTATCTGATAATTGGGTTTTTAGTGATGTGATATTTTTCTCAATTAATTCTAGTGAGTTTTCACGTGATTTTTTAAAAATATTCAAAAGTGCCAGTGATGCTGTCTCTAATGCCACATCCCATTCTTTTTTTAAAGTGTCTTTTAATTCAAAAGTACAATTCTTTTTTAGTCTGAGCCCTCTTGGTATAATCTTCATAGTAATATATTTACCTAAGAAATTTAATTCAGTTTTCTGTTAAAGTTTGCTCATTAAATTTTTATCTAATTCTCCCATAACTGTGTTCAAATCACAATATTCAATGTATGTGTCATAATTTTCTTTTTCAGTGATTTCTTTAAGTGTTTTATCTCTCCACATAAATATATCGTCTTCCATCCTAAAGCTGCTTCTAACTTCAATGAAATGGATCACCTGAGAGGAAACGTTAGAGTGAAAAAGGAAAAGTGGAAGCACTAAAGGAGAAAATAAGATCCTGCTAAACTCGTGTGTTCCCCTCAAAGAAAACAAAAATACAAAATCGGTATATAAGAGAGAGCAAGCGCTAAAAGCACAGATCTAATAGTATAGAAACAAAATATATAAAAATAATAATATTGCCTTTGCAGGGGAATATAAAACCTATATAGGGGAATACCCAAATGGCAGAAGGTAAGTAATATAAATCAAAACAGGTAATATATAGTAAAAGTGCAACCTAGTGTTGTATATGTAAATAAATGGAAGCCTATAGAGGTAAACATGAGCCCATAGAGGTAAATAAGAATAATATCTAATACCAGATTATAAAATCAATTGTAGTTATTAAGGTTCTAAGTATAAGAAACAACCAACAAATATAAACTATTAAACAGTAACCATTTAATAAAACAGCATAAAACAATGGAATATAAAAAAAAAGGAATATAAAATAAAGGGACGTCTCCCTTAGTTGAAAATAAGCTCCTAAAAAATTAGCATAGCGTGTTGTAGCAAAAAATCACTTGTGCATATAAAAAATATATATTACCATGTAGCCAAGGCCTATGGCTGTAAAATTATGATGAAGGTACCTTAAAATGTCTGTGGTAAATTCCAGTCAACTCCTATGTGATGGAAAGAGAAGTAAATTTGGTGATATTACCTTGGCAGGCCGATCTAACAGCTTGTGTTCACTTTGGCGTTACTGACCGTTAACTGGAGGCGGCTTTTTATGAAAGACTCACGTGATCCTTCTGACGTCACTGTAATGGAACTTGGAAATACTATTGTAGCGATATAGATGCAACACCTGTTACAATTACTGGAAATGTAGAGACACTGTGTGTCGCATGGGATCCCAATATAATCAGATGTTTGTCTGGGGTCGATGGAAATTGGCTTGACAGTCACTTGCAGTGACTAAACAATCATTGGTTGCTTTGTGATGACTTAGTGAACTTGGCAGTGGCTTGTGCTGGTGGGAGGCACTTAGTGGTTGCCTCTTGTAGCTTGTATCACTTGGCGGTCGCTATTAGCGACTAGATAGTAACTTATAGTGCCTGAATGGAACTTAAAGCAGGTTTCCATTTGCAGATAGTAGTTCTTCAGGTTAGAAAAGATCCTAATTGTTTGCACAATAGGACAAGGTGACAAAGAATGTCAAGGTCAACGCGTTTCGCCCTTAGGCTTTATCAAGACATGTTTGTCTGAGTCACCTTCTGAGCTATTTAAACACTTTTAGCTCTCCTGATTGGATATACAGTTCAATTAATTTAAGGTGGAATGTAAAGAGATATGCTTAGTTTTGATCTTAAGGTGGAAATGTATCATCCATTAACTCATATCAATAGAGGTGTCTCTTAAATGTTCTATTCAATTAATGAATTCATTCTAATTGTTAAGAATATAAGACCTATATAGGTACATTCTATACATACAAGAAATATAATAAACTGGATAAAATAATGGAAAAAATAGTAAAAGATGGAATATAATGTAATAAATAAAGAGGCTTAACGAGAACAGATTATAAGAAAGGGGAGATATCAAACTCAGAATTTAGTCCTATTGGATGTAACATATCCATATTATAGATCATCTGTGCTTCTAATTTTAGGAGTTGTTTTTCTAAATTGCCCCCTCTCCAATTTAGTTTAACTTTCAATAAGCCCCAAAATCTAAAATGTTTGAGATTGTTGTTATGGACTTCTCTAAAATGTGAGTATAAGTGAGTATCAAGGTTTCCCCTCTCGATGCATGAAAGGTGTTCCCTAATCCTTTCACGGAGGGTTCTGGTAATTTCTCCTATGTAATATTTTTTACATGAGCATTCTATAATGTAGATGACTCCCTTATCCTGACACCTTATAGTGTCCTTAATTTTAAATTATTGACAAATATTTCCTTCATTTTACAGCTGTATTTGCAAGACCGACAACCAAAACATGGAAAGAAGCCCATTAGTTTTTTCCCTTCTAAATTTTTCTCCTATCGCCTAGATTACGAGTTTGGCGTTAGCCTTAAATAGCAGCGTATTACGAGTCAGGCAGGAAAGGGTTTACCGCTCACTTTTCTTCCGCGACTCGAGGCTACCGCAAATCCCCTTACGTCAATTGCGTATCCTATCTTTTTAATGGGATTTGCCTAACGCTGGTATTACGAGTCTTTGAAGAAGTGAGCGGTAGACCCTCTCCTGTCAAGACTCCTACCGCATTTAAAAGTCAGTAGTTAAGAGTTTTATGGGCTAACGCCAGAACATAAAGCTCTTAACTAAAGTGCTACAAAGTACACTAACACCCATAAATTACCTATTAACCCCTAAACCGAGGCCCCCCACATCGCAAACACTATAATAAAAATTTTTAACCCCTAATCTGCCAACCGGACATCACCGCCACCTACATTATACCTATGAACCCCTAATCTGCTGCCCCTAACATTGCCGACACCTACATTATATTTATTAACCCCTAATCTGCCACCCCCAACGTCGCCGCAACCTAACTACACTTATTAACCCCTAATCTGCTGACCGGACATCGCTGCCACTTTAATAAATGTATTAACCCCTAAACCGCCACACTCCCGCCTCACAAACACTAGTTACATTTTATTAACCCCTAATCTGCCACCCCCACGTTGTCGCAACCTAACTACACTTATTAACCCCTAATCTGCCACCCCCAACGTCGCTGCTACTATATTAAATGTATTAACCCCTAAACCTAAGTCTAAACCTAACCCTAACCCCCCTAACTTAAATATAATTTAATTTAAAATAAATAAATTTAACAAACTTAAATAATTCCTATTTAAAAAGAAATACTTACAGATAAAATAAACCCTTAAAAGGGCCTTTTGCGGGGCATTGCCACAAAGTAATCAGCTCTTTTACCTGTAAAAAAAAGAATACAATACCCCCCCAACATTACAACTACCACCCACACACCACTACTCTAAAACCCACCCAATACCCCCTTAAAAAACCTAACACTACCCCATTGAAGATCACCCTACCTTGAGCCGTCTTCAGAAGAGGACATCCAGACCGGCAGAAGTCTTCATCCTATCCGGGCAGAAGAGGACATCCGGACCGGGAGAAGGCTTCATCCAAGCGGCATCTTCTATCTTGATCCATCCGACGAGGAACGGCTCCATCTTGAAGACCTCCAGCGCGGAACATTCTTCTAGGCCGACGACTAACGACGAATGAATATTCCTTTAAATGACGTCATCCAAGATGGCATCCCTCGAATTCTGATTGGCTGATAGGATTCTATCAGCCAATCGGAATTAATGTAGGAAAAATCTGATTGGTTGATGCTATCAGCCAATCGGATTGAAGTTCAATCCGATTGGCTGATTGGATCAGCCAATAGAATGTGAGGTCAATTCTTTTTTACAGGTAAAAGAGCTGATTACTTTGGGGCAATGCCCCGCAAAAGGCCCTTTTAATGGCTATTTGTAATTTAGTATAGGGTAGGGCATTTTATTATTATTTTTTTTTATTATTATTTTATTAGGGGGCTTAGATTAGGTGTAATTAGTTTAAACTTCTTGTATTTTTTTTTATTTTCTGTAATTTAGTGTTTATTTTTTTCGTAATTTAGTTTATTGAATTTAATTGTAATTAATTGTAGGTAGTTTAGATAATTAATTTAATGATAGTGTAGTTTTAGGTGTAATTGTAACTTAGGTTAGGATTTATTTTACAGGTAATTTTGTACTTATTTTAGCTAGGTAGTTATTAAATAGTTCATAACTCTTTAATAACTATTGTACCTAGTTAAAATAAATACAAAGTTGCCAGTAAAATAAAAATAAATCATAAGCTAGCCACAATGTAACTATTAGTTATTTTACAGGTAAGTATTTAGTTTTAAATAGGAATAATTTAGTTAATTGTAGTTATTTTATTTAAATGTATTTAAATTATATTTAAATTAGGGGGTGTTAGGGTTAGACTTAGGTTTAGGGGTTAATAACTTTATTATAGTGGCGGCGACGTTGGCGGCAGAAGATTAGGGGTTAATTAATTTAATTTCATTGCGGCGATGTTGGGGGGCAGATTAGGGGTTAATAACATATAATGTAGGTGGCGGCGGTGTCCGGAGCGGCAGATTAGGGGTTAATAGTATAATTATTATATCTTTTCATGGGACAACACTGAAGAAATGACACTTTGCTACAATGTAAAGTACTGAGTGTACAGCCTGTATAAAAAAGTAACTCAACCCATAGCCATTAATGTCTAAAATCGTTGACAACAAAAGTGAGTACACCCCTAAGTGGAAATGTCCAAATTGGGCCCAATTAGCCATTTTCCCTTCCCGGTGTCATGTGACTCGTTCGTTTTACAAGGTCTGAGATGTGAATGGGGAGCAGGTGTGTTAAATTTGGTGTTATCGTTCTCACACTCTCTCATACTGGTCACTGGAAGTTTAACATGGCATCTCATGGCAAAGAACTCTTTGGGGATCTGAAAAAAAGAATTGTTGCTCTACATAAAGATGGGCTAGGCTATAAGAAGATTGTCAAGACCCTGAAACTGAGCTGTAGCATGGTGGGCAAGACCATACAGCAGTTTCACAGGACAGGTTTCACTCAGAACAGGCCTCGCCATGGTCGACCAAAGAAGTTGAGTTCACGTGCTCAGCGTCATATCCAGAGGTTGTCTTTGGGAAAGAGACTTATGAGTGCTGCCAGCATTGCAGCAGAGGTTGGAAGGGTGGGGGTCAGCCTGTCAGTGCTCAGACCAAATGCTGCACACTGCATCAAATTGGTCAGCATGGCTGTCGTCCCAGAAGGAAGCCTCTTCTAAAGATGATGCACAAGAAAGCCCGCAAACAGTTTGCTGAAGACAAGCAGACTAAGGACATGGATTACTGGAATCATGTCCTGTGGTCCGATGAGACCAAGATAAACTTATTTGGTTCAGATGGGTGTCATGGTCTGGGCCTGCATAAGTGCTGCCAGCACTGGGGAGCTACAGTTCATTGAGGGAACCATGAATGCCAACATGTACTGTGACATAATAAAGCAGAGCATGATCCCCTCCCTTCGGATACTGGGCCACAGGGCAGTATTTCAACATGATAACGACCCCAAACACACCTCCATGACGACCACTGCCTTGCTAAAAAAGCTGAGGGTAAAGGTGATGGACCGGCCAAGCATCTCTCCAGACCTAAACCCTAATGAGCATCTATGAGGAATCCTCAAACGGAAGGTGGGGGAGCGCTCCATGATTTCATCATGGAGGAGTGGAAGAGGAATGCAGTGGCAATCTGTGAAGCTCTGGTGAACTCCATGCCCAAAAGGGTTAAGGCAGTGCTTTAAAATAATGGTGGCCACACAAAATATTGACACTTTGGGCCCAATTTGGATATTTCCACTTAGGGGTGTACTCACTTTTGTTGCCAACTGTTTAGACATTAATAGCTGTGTGTTGAGTTATTTTGAGGGGACAGCAAATTTACACTGTTTTACAGGCTGTACATTCACTACTTTACATTTTAGCAAAGTGTAATGTCTTCAGTTTTGTCACATGAAAAGATATAATAAAGTATTTACAAAAAATGTGAGCGGTGTACTCACTTTTGTGAGATACTGTATGTATTACAGAAATCTTAATTTACAGCATGAAGGGCTGATTTAGTTGAATTCAAAGAAATTGGGCAAACCTCTTGAAAAGCCTATTTAGTCTATTTAAATTAGCTCATTCACTGCCCTCATTTAGGGACGAATATATGTGAGCTCCTACACTGAACAATCAATCTCTGTTTAGAATGTTGCATGGTCATACTTATGAATGCTTCACACCAGCCTTTTTAAAGCAGTGGAAAAAAAGTAAAGTTTACTTGTTAAGTTACAAGAAAATAGAAGCAAAATAAATAATAAAAGTACATACATACAATTTAAATGTAATGTTTCTTTTATTATAAAATGACTTACATTATTTTCTAGGTGTGGAAAGTTGGTACTTGGTGTGATCCTTTTTCTATAGATGCCATGTTAATTTAAGCAGCTTTTGCTTTGCACTTGCACCGCACGTTGTTCCAAAATGGGGACATCACTTCACAAGAATAAAGAAATAAAAAAATAACATTAATTAAGAATTTAAACATAACATATTTAATTTCCTGTATTATCTACTTGTAATCGTTGAATTACATAATAGACATGTGCATTTGGCTACAGATGAATACACTATTGGACTATTGGATGAAACTGGCAAAGATTGAATGATTGCTGGACCAAATTGATGCGTTCATGTGTTTATACTGTTAAGGGCCAAAAAAGGTGCAGAAAAGTGGAGAAGAAGCTATATTGTTTGACTGATCAGTTACTTTGTTTGTAATGATGCACAGAGGATCTGAAAATTCATGTGTCCGTTGTCCCCTATCCAGTCCTGCAATAGTATTTACTAATGATTGATATTAGGAACAGCCATTCAGGCATTAAATGTTGAATTTTAGTCATACAAGCTTGTCCAATCAATCCTTCATCTAAAATAGGGAGGTTGAAGACTAGGGGAAGCTCAGACATTTTCAATCATTTTGACTAGAGATATGCAGTTTGTGACTTCTATGCCTCTGTGAGCTAGTCATTAAATTTAAATGCAATCCACGAGTTGTATGTTATTATCATTGAATGATAAATTCTTTTAATTATTTGAATTCTATAATGTTTTATTTTTATTAAAATGAGTTGTATATATTTAATATTTCCATTAGAAACAGTGTTCCCTCTTAGGCTAGATTTTGTAAGTAGCCCAGCAATGAAGAAGTTAAAGGGCCATGATACCCACATTTTTCCTTTCATGATTTAGAAAGATAATGCATTTTTAAACATCTTTCTAATTTACTTCTATTATCTAATTCGTTTTATTCTCTTGATATTCTTTGCTGAAAAGCATAGCTAGATATGCTCAGTAGCTGCTGATTGGTTGCTGCACATAGAAGCCTCATGTGATTGACTCACCCATGTGCATTGCTTTTTTTCCAAATAAGGATATCTAAAAAATGAAGCAAAATAAATAATAGAAGTAAATTGTAATGTTGTTTAAATTTGTATATTCTATCTGAATCATGAAAGAAAAATTTTGGGTTTAGTGGCCCTTTAATTACTGCAGTTAGTAAACACTACACAATGCAGACAGCAATATATAGTTACCTTATTAACTGTTTCACTGTTGGGATGCTCACAAAATCTGGTTTTAGAGGGAACACTGCTTGGAAATAGCTGTAATGAATTTGAATCCAATATTCAGCAGAAATCTATACCCACATGAACGAATCATCTGAACTAAACATGGGGTAAAATCTACAACTAATCTTTTAGACAAAACAAATATTTAATCCGTGCACATCATAGCATTTATAATGTTTAAGGGATAGTAAACACAATGAGATTTTTGTTTATTTATGCATAATAAAGCATCTAGTTCCTCCAAATAGTGGATGGAGTTTGGCTATTCAAAAATAATTACAACAAAAACATGTTAATTTGTTTTAAAAATGTTTAGACTTGTCTGTTATGTTATTATTTAGCAAGATAAAAAAATGTATATTGTAATTACAATGCGTTTACTGTTCCTTTAGCAGCCTAAGAAGTTATAGTGTGATGAATGCTATATCCATGAATTACCGAATCATTTGCAATAAAGTTTTATGAATTCATCTTTATCACATGCTTTAAATAAATCTTATATATACCATATATAATATAAGATGTCTTCCATACTATTTTATAAACCATATATACCATCATCTCAATATAGATTGCTACAGAGTGTATTACAGAATATGGATGTTTTTTTTCTGAATCAAATTATTAATACATCTAAGATCATGGATAAGGATGTAGTAAATGAATGAATGTCTATAATATACTAATAACTCTTACCTATGGTTGCCACCCAGCCGGTATTTTAATGACATAGCTGGTAGTTTTAAGGTTCAGGTGAAAAGTTAAAAATACAAATTATATATAGAAAAAAAGATGCTATCAGGGTGAAACGTCTCCTGAGAGTGTTGGAGTCTAATTATAAATCAATGATCATTTAAAATCAGTCCTAGCAGCTTTAGTTTCTATGTTATGCTGTATAAATATTTATGCAAATGTATTCTAATGAGCAAGGTCAGTATTTTTTGTTTGCTTCTATTTTTTTACAGAAAAGGTGGCAACCCTACTTTTACCTTGAACACAGGCTACAAATAAGAGCACTAAGAAAATGATAGCACATTTTCTGTCTTTTGTAGAGTGTTTCGAGCCGATTTATCAAATTGGGCCAAATACCCTTGTTTCTGTGCGAGCCTTCAGGCTCGCCGGAAAGAGGAGTTAACCATATAATAGACAAAAAATGTGCTCCTTAACTCATACGCCTCCTCGGAGGCTGAGGACAACAATTTGTCCGATCTTGTACAATCGGGTTGATTGACATTCCCTGCTAGAGGCTGATTGTCCCCGAATCTGCAGGGCGCAGCATTGCACAAGCAGTTCACCAGAACTGCTTGTTAAATGTTAAATGCCGAAAGCGTATACTGTCAGCATACAGCGATGTCTGGCGGACATGATCAGCTATAGCATTGATAGACATTGATAAATTGGCCCCTTTGTCTTTAAAAATTAATTGAAAGTATCAGTAGTAACATAATTCCTTGGTATGTATATTTATATGCTGCTGGGCCACCACTCGCTCTTTTATTGTACCAATAATAAACACACACCTATGTGAAATAACAGGGAAAACCCAACAGTAATAATCCCTCATTCTCAAATTGCATCAAATCATTTCCAAAAAAATCTAAATGACAATAAAGAAAAGTCTCTTCCATGTGCGTATCTGTATCAGGAAAAAACTTCACAGTATCGCCTCTCCGCCTGTGGTGATATGCTCACAAGTGATGCAGCACTGTGTCGTGCTGCTAATGGCATTTTCATTGCCCCAGTTCACTGCTCCAAGAAAGCAGGAGACAAAAAGATACTTGCAACTTGCAGCTCATGTCTATGAGATTCAAACAATATCCCAAAAAGACACAGGCAAACAGGAATCAAAATCAGGACCGCTTGAATATAATATGATGAGAAATGAAATATAATTGGAAAAAAATGTATTTTTTAGTCCCTTTTACCTATTGACCCTATCTTCAAGGGTGGTTTATTAACTTCCTTTTTGTGTGATCATTTTCAAGAAATGGCTCGTATTATTGTAATACAAGTAGGAACTAGACAAGAACTTTCACTTGGGTGCTATTAAGCAACTCTCTTAAACAAAAATAATTATAATTGCTCTATTGCATTTCCAAAGTGTTAGTAATCCTTGGAACAAAGAGGCATTTTGTTCTTTGATTCATCTAAAGCAAGGCATTATACAATGTATTAAAACATTATTTGGTTATGTTCCTATCCTGAAAAAAATAAATATTGTCTTCAGGTTTGCAGAAGCATATCCCTCTGAACTAATAGTGTTGTGAGAGTTATCCATATCAGTCAGTGCCAGTTATTAGGAAATACAAAACTGATAATGATGAATACATTTAAATACAATCAGCTTTTGATAAAAAAAATAGGATTGTTTTTTTTTAGCATAAAATAGTTTTAAATATTTAGATGGCATAAAAACACACAATGTCCCTTTAACCAAAGCCATTTGTTTTCCAATATATATATATATATATACTATATATATATATATATATATATATATATATATATATATATATATATATATATATATATATATATATATATATACACAAACAAAGAGGTATCAGCGCACATCCATTTTCCAAAGCACAACATATTTTTTGAACTGCTGCAAAAAATTGCCTGCAAATACATCAAGAGACAACTATTCTTTTTTAAAAAATATTGGGAACTTAGTCACACAATATGGCCATATTTTGCTTAGCCAGTCACCACTTACAAGGTGCCCCAATTCGACTGGTCCTACACTACAGTCCTTTTGCCACAGAGGGCTGAAACATTCCTGCTTTTACTCTTCATAATAGAATGAGACTCCCTGGCTTTTTATTCACAACTCTATTACACTGTTATGAGCACACCTGAACTTGGGTGGGGTGCTTAAACCAATGGGAGATGGTCAGTCTCCCTGGTAATTTTAAATACAAATACAAATACAAAATTTGTTTTTTAGCACACCTTACAAAAAGTTTAAATCCACATCTGGGAGTGCTGCCAATATGACCCAGTAATTACACAAACAAAGAGGTATCAGCGCACATCCATTTTCCAAAGCACAACATATTTTTTGAACTGCTGCAAAAAATTGCCTGCAAATACATCAAGAGACAACTATTCTTTTTTTAAAAATATTGGGAACTTAGTCACACAATATGGCCATATTTTGCTTAGCCAGTCACCACTTACAAGGTGCCCCAATTCGACTGGTCCTACACTACAGTCCTTTTGCCACAGAGGGCTGAATCATTCCTGCGTTTACTCTTCATAATATAATGAGACTCCCTGGCTTTTTATTCACAACTCTATTACACTGTTATGAGCACACCTGAACTTGGGTGGGGTGCTTAAACCAATGGGAGATGGTCAGTCTCCCTGGTAATTTTAAATACAAATACAAAATTTGTTTTTTTAGCACACCTTACAAAAAGTTTAAATCCACATCTGGGAGTGCTGCCAATATGACCCAGTAATTACACAAACAAAGAGGTATCAGCGCACATCCATTTTCCAAAGCACAACATATTTTTTGAACTGTTGCAAAAAATTGCCTGCAAATACATCGAGACAACTATTCTTTTTTTAAAAATATTGGGAACTTAGTCACACAATATGGCCATATTTTGCTTAAGATATATGTAAGAAAAGATAACAGACAGGTAGGTCACACTAGTTGAGTATATATAGCAGTGTTCGTTGCACAATGTAACTGCCCTAGAGCCCCAATACAGCAAATGAATAAAGTCACTAATAAACACACTCTCAAGTAAGCAGGTATCAGCGTTGATAAATGTATAGATGTCGTAGGAGACAAAGGGAACGCTGGCGTATCGTGTGCCAGACTCACCTCAAACTAGTGGTTCCTCAGCTCACAAGGACGAAAGACTGTCGGCTGACTCGTGCTGAGCAGTGTGTAGTGAGGTCGCTGTGCAGTTAAAGCTGGCTCCGAAATCGTGCAGACCTCCAAGGGGTAGCAACATCCAAATCGGCATTCACCTCTATATCCACCTCCGTGTGAGTATATGGGAGGGATAAGAAATCCGATGGTGTCCAGCACAGCAGGTAGATCCGCAGGTAAGTCTGCAGCAGCGGCAACTTTGAGGAAGGGGGGGCAGGGCAGTTGCAAAGAGGGACTGGAGAAACTCAGATTCGGCAGCAAACCAGTGGGTCTGGGGCAATGAACATCAAGAAGAAAGAGTACTGGATGCTCCGATAAAATAAACAAATTTATTAATACTTCTTTAAAATAACAAAATCATGGAGAAACAAAAAGACACGTTTGCAGGCGCAGCACCAGGGCTTACGCGTTTCGGCTGTGAAGCCTTAATCATAGCATACAGGTGCTGTGCCTGACAGGTGTACTTAACACCTTAGGTTGATTCTCATTGGTTAAAGGAAAATTTAAAAGAAAAAGAAAAACAACCCGCCCGCTTGGAAGTGTCAAGAACTGAATATAGTATATGAGAAGCAAATACAACATCACAACTGGTATAATACAATAAGCAATGAATGGTGTAAAAGTCCATATGTATGCAAAAGTCTATACAATTATTGATTAGAACATAGACTAGGATAAGATGGTTAAAGGACAAAAACACTGAATGTAAGTCAAATAGGGGACAAAAATATTAGACAAAGGTACTGGGAATGCAGGGAGATGATGTATTATACACATCCACTTAATGATAATGTGAGATAAAGTACAATACCCAATACATATGCTAAAGTAAATGACAATGGGAAAATAATAATCATCAGAAAAATCAGGACTGCTGGTGCGAACATGCACAAAATGTACATAATAATATAAGGTATAGTGTAAAATGTGTATATTAACGCAACTGTATAATACAAATAAATAAAGTTCAAAACATTAACTAAATGTGAACTGGAAGTATCATCTGTATCTAACCTTATAAAATATGTTGAAATGATGAAAAAGGAAGAAAAAAGGGTTAAAATATAATATATAAGGAGTTATATAAAAAAGAGAGAAAAATGACAAGCAAAAAAGGCTATCTCAAAGTAGGCATTACACCTAGGGGAGATAACAAAGAACTGGAGTTATTCCCAGTAATTTATTAAATCATACCTAGAGTTGATGCTAAGAAGCTATAAATCCAAACAACTGGATACTATCAAAAAAGAGATCATGGACTTACAAGTCGAAATGGACAAACGTATTTTAGACCCTCAATTTGTCAAATTTGATTCTATTCTTAGGGGCATGGTAGCAAGAGGCAAAAGCCTAATAATGGAAAACAAGCATTCCAAATTCCTAAGAGATCGCTCTGATTATCAGAGTGACTCTGTATATATTTGGAATCGCAAGCAAAGGGGAGAATACAGACGCAATCAATTTCCCTCAGGTACACGGAGGGGCAACAGAGGACGTAGAAGACATAGATCCAATTCCAGAAATGTTTCTTTCTCAAGTAGCGATAATGACGGCTCCTCAGATGAGGGTAATAAACTCGCTACGTCTTCTGCTGCCCCTCCTACAATTAGCGACATCCCCATTGCTCAAAACATGCCATCCATTCCTACAGGCATACTCAAAAATAAACAGACATACACACCAGCCCTAGACAATGCAGCCATAGTGAGACATAAAGAGCAATACTCACAAGAACATACAAACAATCGTTATACTACAACAAATATGCCTAACGTTCCCCCCACTTTAGTTATACCAAACACCGGTATAGCCTCCAATGATCTGGAACAGGTTTTTCCACAGGCCCCAGATCAAACACACAATGGAGGATCAACCAAAGTTGGTCAAGCCAGATATCCTCGGAGGGGGAACAAACCACTGAGCAAATACAAATGATTACAAATGTCATTAACCTTTCATCTGTGAATTTAACACCACCACAACATTCTGTGTTAGCTTTAGGCTTAGGCTTTTCACCTACGAGCAGTTTCAATCTTTTTCAAACACTTATAGATGTAAATCGCCTTATAAGAAACTTGACCCTGAAAAAACATTTTTTCAGTACACACACTGCGTCAGCTGAACGAGCCACATTTACACCACCCATGACTAATAACATCAGTGATTTTGCAGAAATGTGTGACGTAGTTGCCCTTCAAACCCTAGCAACTGAGTCTAGCACAGAGACAGATCTCACCAACAGAGGTACCACACTTATGGAGAAATCTAGTTTCTATCCTATCATGAGTAGAGGCCAAATCTTAGAAACTTACCAACAGAGAGTTGAGATGGATTTAATTAAGCTTCACAAAGAAACCAAGAAAGTTAGACAAAACCTTACACTTAAACAGAAAAATGCCCTAGCTGAACTTAGGGGCAATAATCAGATAGTCATACGCCCCGCCGATAAAGGCGGGGCAGTAGTCGTAATGAATAGGAGTGATTATATTGCTGAGGCCAAACGTCAGCTTCACAACACAGACGATTATGAGAAACTTCACAGGGATCCTACCAACATCTTCAAATCACAATTGAAACACATTTTGGATGATGGCAGGGAACAGGGTTTCCTGGATGATAAGACTGTTAAATATCTTGATGTACAATTTCCAAGGATCCCCTGTTTCCATCATTTTCCAAAAGTGCACAAAAGTATTACACAAGTACAAGGCAGACCCATTGTGAGTGGGATTGACTCCCTTTTGGAGCACCTCTCACAGTGGGTAGACTCGATTTTACAACCTATGGTACTATCTTTAGTATCATATGTTCGTGACACAAAACATATAATTAATATTTTGGAGACGTTTCAATGGAAGGATGAATATGCATGGTTAACCATAGATGCAGTAGCCCTGTATTCATCTATACCTCATACACAAGGCCTGCAAGCAATTTCCTCCTTCCTCCAAAATTACAGTGACCTATCCCAAGAGTTCCAAAATTTTATTATCATTGTAATTGAGTTCCTTCTCACACACAATTTTTTCAGGTTTGAGGGGGATTTCTATCTCCAGAGATGTGGCACAGCCATGGGAGCCAAGTTTGCTCCCTCGTACGCCAACCTTTACCTGGGTTGGTGGGAGCTGTGCCACATCTTTGGAGATGGGAATCCCTTCAAACAAAATATCAAATTTTACAGGAGGTATATCGATGACCTCCTCTTGGTATGGTCAGGCAGACAGTCAGATGTGCCACTTTTCTTGGAATTTCTGAATTCAAACGATTTGAATCTAAAATTCACCTATGAGGTACATAACACGCACATAAATTTTTTGGATCTCACTCTCACAGGTGCTCAAGATGGTGGTGTCTCCATGAGCGTGTATCGTAAACCCATATCTGGGAATACCCTGTTGCATGGCAACAGCAGCCATCCCATACAGATGAGATTCGCTGTTGCCAAGGGACAATTTACCAGATTAAAGAGAAACTGTTCTGACAGAGTTACCTATGACAAAGAAGCTGATTCTCTGTCAGCTAGACTTCGGGAAAGAGGGTATCCTTCACACGATGTTACAAGGGCCAAAAAGTCCCTTGAACATATAGATAGGAAGACACTCTTACAAGATAAACCTAAGAGTGACAGATCAAAATCGTCCCAATGAGTGTACTTCGTTACACAGTTCAGCACAGAGTACAACAAAGTATGCAGTATAGTCAAAAAACATTTTGCCTTACTGGCTGCTGATGACAAATTAGTGACTACAGTTGAGAAGGGGCTAAAATGTTCCTATAGAAAAAGTAACACACTAGGGGGTATCCTAGCACCTACAGAACTCAAAAAAATTGAGACTAATCAAAGCTCTTGGTTGAGACACGTTGGGATGTTCAAATGTGGAAGCAGACGTTGCAAACCTTGTGACTTTGTCCAGGTCACCAATAATTTCACGTCTTATATTACCGGCCAAACATTTGACATCAAAACCTGTCTTAACTGCACAGCTAGCAATGTCATATACCTCATTTCTTGTACCGAATGCCATCTGCAGTATGTAGGACTCACCTCTAGGGATATGAACTCCAGATTTAGGGAACACTTGTCATCTTTCAATATAGGAAAAGCCACAACTCCATTGGTACTCCATTTTTATGGTAAACATGGCAATAACCTTACATCATTGAAATGGTGCATCATTGAAAAAGTTGTCCTGCCTAGCAGAGGTGGTAACCTCAGTAAATTATTGGCCAAACGAGAGGCATTCTGGATGTTTAAACTCGACACCAGAATACCCAAAGGACTTAACTCTAGGTATGATTTAATAAATTACTGGGAATAACTCCAGTTCTTTGTTATCTCCCCTAGGTGTAATGCCTACTTTGAGATAGCCTTTTTTGCTTGTCATTTTTCTCTCTTTTTTATATAACTCCTTATATATTATATTTTAACCCTTTTTTCTTCCTTTTTCATCATTTCAACATATTTTATAAGGTTAGATACAGATGATACTTCCAGTTCACATTTACTTAATGTTTTGAACTTTATTTATTTGTATTATACAGTTGCGTTAATATACACATTTTACACTATACCTTATATTATTATGTACATTTTGTGCATGTTCGCACCAGCAGTCCTGATTTTTCTGATGATTATTATTTTCCCATTGTCATTTACTTTAGCATATGTATTGGGTATTGTACTTTATCTCACATTATCATTAAGTGGATGTGTATAATACATCATCTCCCTGCATTCCCAGTACCTTTGTCTAATATTTTTGTCCCCTATTTGACTTACATTCAGTGTTTTTGTCCTTTAACCATCTTATCCTAGTCTATGTTCTAATCAATAATTGTATAGACTTTTGCATACATATGGACTTTTACACCATTCATTGCTTATTGTATTATACCAGTTGTGATGTTGTATTTGCTTCTCATATACTATATTCAGTTCTTGACACTTCCAAGCGGGCGGGTTGTTTTTCTTTTTCTTTTAAATTTTCCTTTAACCAATGAGAATCAACCTAAGGTGTTAAGTACACCTGTCAGGCACAGCACCTGTATGCTATGATTAAGGCTTCACAGCCGAAACGCGTAAGCCCTGGTGCTGCGCCTGCAAACGTGTCTTTTTGTTTCTCCATGATTTTGTTATTTTAAAGAAGTATTAATAAATTTGTTTATTTTATCGGAGCATCCAGTACTCTTTCTTCTTGATGTTCATATTTTGCTTAGCCAGTCACCACTTACAAGGTGCCCCAATTTGACTGGTCCTACAATACAATCAGCTTTTAATAAAAAAATAGGTCTCTAGATGCCTCCCTTTGAAACAGTCTCTAGATGCCTCACTTTGAAACAGTCTCTAGATGCCTCCCTTTGAAACAGTCTCTAGATGCCTCCCTTTGAAACAGTATGTAAGGTGCCATGGACCTTATGGACCGATCATTATGCTAAATTAACTACCATCTCCAAGATGAATATATTTATTATTTATGGCCCTCAGCCTCACTCTGACCACCACCAACGTATCAAGGTAATTTTGTAATTGTTGTTTTTTTTTCGTTTGTGTTTTTAATTACAGTGTCTAAAATATGAAGATGCAATATGTCCATTCTGTCACTTTATAAGATCAAAAATTTGTTTAGCATGTGGTTAGCACAACCTCAGAGCCCTGGTTAACTGTTTTGCAAAACATAAAAATCTCACAAGAAACATCAATGCACAAACAAGTTGTAAATGCTCAAAGATATGAGGTCTCAGGTAAAGGGCAAGGCAAAGGGCTTTAACATAGAGATACATACATACAATATATATGTCTAAAGATGTATATATATATGAATATACACTCAACGGCCACTTTATTAGGTACACCTATTCAATTGCTTGGTAACACAAATTGCTAATCAGGCAATCACATGGCAGCAACTCAATGCATTTAGGCATCTAGACGTGAAGATGATTTGCTGAAGTTCAAACCGAGCATCAGAATGGGGAAGAAAGGGGATTTAAGTGACTTTGAAGGTGGCATGGTTGTTGGTGCCAGACAGGCTGGTCTGAGTATTTCAAAAACAACTGCTGATCTACTGGGATTTTCACGCATAGCCATCTCTAGGGTTTACAGAGAATGGTCCAAAAAACAGAAAATATCCCGCAAGCGGCAGTTGTGTGGATGAAAATGCCTTGTTGATGTCAGAGGTCAGAGGAAAATGGGCAGACTGGTTCGAGATGATAGGAAGGCAACAGTATCTCAAATAACCACTTGTTACAACCAAGGTATGCAGAATACCATCTCTGAATGCACAACACGTCAAACCTTGAAGCAGATGGGCTACAGCAGCTGAAGACCACACCAGGTGCCACTCTTGTCAGTTAAGAACAGGAAACTGAGGCTACAATTCACACAGGCGCACCAAAATTGGACAATAGAAGTTTGGAAAAAGTTGCCTGGTCTGATGAGTCTTAATTTCAGCTGCGATATTCAGATGTTAGGGTCAGAATTTTGCGTAAACAATATAAAATCATGGATCCATCCTGCCTTGTATTAACGGCTCAGGCTGGTGGTGGTGGTGTAGGGGATGTTTTCTTGGCACACTTTGGGCCCCTTAGTACCAACTAGCAAGGTGTACCTAATAAAGTGGGTATATACTGTATATATATATATATATATATATATATTAGGGTTGCACCGATACCATCTTTTTAAGACCGAGTACAAGTACCGATACTTTTTTTCAAGTACTCACCGATACCAATTACCGATACTTCTCTTTTAATATCATGACAGTTTTCCAAGCACAATGCAGACTAATGAATTAAGATAGCTTCTTTATAATTATGAACTGTAACTCAAAAGACATTTTGAAATAATAAAACAGTTTTATTTGTTGTCACAAAGTTCACAGAACATGTTTATAAGTAAAAAAATATTACAATCAAATATATTAATAATGACAACAATAAATAACAGCTGCAGCAGCTGTGGCTGGAAAGCTACAATTTAAAGGGGTGATTACTGGAAGCTATTGGGTTGTATGGTGCCTATATAACATCAATCTGACATTTGTATTTAATACAAAGTAATATAATTTAATTCTGGAAAAAATATTGGGAAAGGAGTGTCCCAGTAATCCCCTTTGAGAAAAATGGGGTATTTGAATTCTTCTGACTCAACAGAAAATAGGACTGGTCTTCATATTTTTCCAGGGCTGCTTTTTATTCCCAGTCCTCAGAGTACATTATGTTTTGAACATACTTGTTCAAGATGAGAACTAGCAGTATAACAGGCAATCTAGCTATTTGAATATTTTTTAAAGGTTAGTGGCAAGTTCTTTTTAATGAACAGAAGCATCTCTGCATGTTCAGCTATAATTCTGTTTCTGCTATCAGTAAGGACGTTTGACACTAAGCTGAACAGTCTTTCACTTTTCACACTACTGCATGGGGCAGAAATATATTTTTGGGCCATTTTAGCCAGAGCTGGAAATCTCAGTTTATTAACTGCCCAGTACTTCAAGGGTTTGCCTGAACAAGGTGTATAGTAGCGGCTTTTGGAGCACTGCTCTGACGTATAATAATACAAATAACAGCAATTTGTATTGGCAGAACAGAAGTGAACAAGTTTTAGTTAAGTTTCCACTCCAGCTTAAATGAAATGGGAACATGCAGTTTGAAAAACGGCACAAGATGATGTATGGGTAGGAAGTGGAGGTATCGGTTTAAGTATCGGTGCATTTGCACGAGTACAAGTACTCATGCAAATACTTGGTATCGGCACCGATACTGATACTAGTATCGTATCGGTGCAACCCTAATATATATATATATATATATATATGCAGGGCCGCCATCAGGGGGTGACAGAGGTGACTCCTGTCAGGGGCCCAATGGGCCAGGGGGGCCCCATGAGGCAAGAACTTAAAAAAAAAAAATTTTTTTTTTTTTTTTTTTTTACATTTTGGCAGCCACCAGTGGGTACTACAGCAGAGTGCTAATTGAGCATGGGAATTGCTATTACAAGGAGTAAAGTATCAGCATTTAAGAGGATTTCTGAGTGTGCACTAAACCACTATGCACATAAACATTGTCTGTTCCTTTTTAGGACATTTTGACCTTACTACTGATTATTCACATCTTTTTACAGACTTTGAGACTAATAAGACCTTTCCGGAAATCACCAATCCACCATTTAACCTTTAAATTATAGTTTAGGCAGTTCAGAGCCCTTCCTTTCAGCCACTGCATGCTGTTGTCATCATTTAGTTGGCATCTTCCTTTGCAAAAAATATAATCATATTTTGTTTTCTAAATCTCTCATTTTTTCACAAAACTGTAGTTTACCTCATTACTTGTCAGGTCAATGTAAACAAGTGTTGAGTGTCTGTGTCTGAGTGTGTTTCTTTGCGTGTCTGCTAGAGTGTCTATATGTGAATCCTTATGTGTGAGTGTGTGTGTGTGTGTTTCAGTGTATGAGTTTGTATGTTACTACCTTTACAACAATTCCAATTTAAATAGACACTTAAGAATAAAGTGCATAAACGTTTTAGTCACTTGGTCAAAAATGTGCACGTCAAAGGAGGGGGGGGGGGCCCTGATCAATGGTTAAGTCAGGGGCCCCAAAATTTCTAGTGGCGGCCCTGTATATATGTGTGTGTGTGTGTTCAAATGTATTTATGTTTTATATGTGTATATATGTATTTACAGACATATATACATATAAACACATAAATACATATGTACACATATATATAAGTGCATTGGAGGCCATTGCTGTTAAGTAGATGAAAACAGGAAAAGCATATTTATGCAATATTCATATTTAATAAAGTGTTATACCATGTATTTACTGTAAATATGTCACATTCCAACGTTCTGCACATAACAGAATATGTTCCCAGTATTTGTTAAAAGATATTCATATATATATCTGTTTATAGCTATACCTATATATATTCATGTATATATAAGTATATGTATATATATATATATATATATATATATATATATATATATATATATATATATACATAGAGAGAGAGAGAGAGAGAGAGAGAGAGAGAGAGAGAGAGAGATGTTTTAATATATATTTGTGCAAAAAAAACATCAGATATATTTAGAAATTATGAATAAATAGAACATATTCTCCTATTTGAAGAACATTGGAATGTGAGATATTTACATTTTCATGTCGGGTTTGCGCACTTGAGACTATGCAATTGGGTTTGTGCGCAAGAAAGGTGTTAGTTTTTTTCTTACATTTTTGCTCTATTAACTTCTATGGGGGAATAGGTTTTTGCACGCAATATTATCAGTTTCGGCTGTTTAAGCGCGTCGGGTTAGCGCAAGAGCAAAAACTATTTACTTTCAACCCGACACACAAAAAGCTTACTTCTAGGGCAGTTAACACTTGAGCTGGAAAATTAAAAAGCACTCCGCTTGTAATCTAGCCTTATATATGAAGAGTTATTGCCGTAAGATTATTTTAATTGTATGGAAGGCTGTGTCTCCTATCCCCTAAATACAGCATACAACACACATACTTAAAATACTGCTCACATAAAAAAAAATATATACATATATATATATATAAAACATGGAAGGGAACTGCACTCCAAGACCGAATCAGGTACACATCCTGTGACTCAGTAACATCCAGCCCTGGGTGCTAAATAGCACTCCAAAAAAGCTGTGATGTCACCAGAGCCACAGGCAGTTAACCCCATTCCGGAATGGGTGCAAGAACCAAGGGAGATTACAAATAAAAAGTAATACAACACATAGAAACACCCAGCACTCACCAGCTAGCTCACAGCTAAGATAAAATCACAACTGGAAAGGTTAGTCACCGCATCTGGCCAAATGGGAAAGCTCAGGCACCACGTCAAGGTCCTTTCCTTAGCCTGAGTCCCTAACACAGGCACACCATCATGCGAGCTCACAAAGCTAAACAAACTGAGAACAAAGAAGGGGTGCACAGGTGGCTGTAATCACCCATAGAAAATACAAAACATGGAAGGGAACTGCACTCCAAGACCGAATCAGGTACACATCCTGTGACTCAGTAACATCCAGCCCTGGGTGCTAAATAGCACTCCAAAAAAGCTGTGATGTCACCAGAGCCACAGGCAGTTAACCCCATTCCGGAATGGGTGCAAGAACCAAGGGAGATTACAAATAAAAAGTAATACAACACATAGAAACACCCAGCACTCACCAGCTAGCTCACAGCTAAGATAAAATCACAACTGGAAAGGTTAGTCACCGCATCTGGCCAAATGGGAAAGCTCAGGCACCACGTCAAGGTCCTTTCCTTAGCCTGAGTCCCTAACACAGGCACACCATCATGCGAGTTCACAAAGCCAAACAAACTGAGAACAAAGAAGGGGTGCACAGGTGGCTGTAATCACCCATAGAAAATACAAAACATGGAAGGGAACTGCACTCCAAGACCGGATCAGGTACACATCCTGTGACTCAGTAACATCCAGCCCTGGGTGCTAAATAGCACTCCAAAAAAGCTGTGATGTCACCAGAGCCACAGGCAGTTAACCCCAGTCCGGAATGGGTGCAAGAACCAAGGGAGATTACAAATAAAAAGTAATACAACACATAGAAACACCCAGCACTCACCAGCTAGCTCACAGCTAAGATAAAATCACAACTGGATAAAATTATATATAGGTATAGATACAGTATATACATATATAAGAATGTATATTTAAAATACTTAGAATATATTCCCCTATATGAAGAACATTGGAACGTGAAATATTTACAGTACAGGCACAGTTAAATACTTTATTATATATGAATATTGCATAAATATGTTTTTTCATGTTTTCAGGTACTTGACTGCAAAGGCCTTCAATGCACTTGTATTATAATCCACTGGAATAAGTACACTCCCACAGACAATAGATTCCAATTTGGCCAGGGTTCTATAGAAAGATCAATATCAAGGTTGTATCAAATATCAAGTACACTTGTTTGTATATGGAATAAATAGTTTTTATTTATCCTTCTTCAAGTCCAGTGAGTGCTTGTGCTAAACCTTGATATCTACATATGTATTTATGTGTGTATATATGTCTGTAACTACATATATACACATATAAATACATAAATACATATGTATATATATATATATACATACACACAAATACATATATAGGCATGCATATGTATGTACCGGTATCTCTTTGTTAAAGTCCTTTGCAGGCTTTTTTTTGTTCTAACACCTGGGACTTTATATCTTTGAGCCCTTATAACTTTCTTAGGCAATTTTTTTACAAATATTTTTTATTAGACCATGAGTGTAACTGTACTGTGAAATGTATTTTTGATGCGGATACAAATGTGGAACTGACACATTTCATTTCCCCCCTGGATTTTTAAAAATGTAACTTTTATATGGAGGAGTGCACTGGAAAAATTAGTAGTTACCGGTAATTATTTTCCCTATTAACCCTTTATATCTTGACAGTACACATTTAAATCATTATGCATCAAAATCCAGCACACTCACAACCTATGACACTTCTTCTAGTGATCTGGTATGTTAGCAGCCATTTCTGATATACACATAAAATATATCATTTGAGCTATTCTCGATTAAGATTGTTTTAATGTAGAACACCACTTCAACAAAGTTTGCAAAGACTCTAGGCCTCTCTCCCAATGTACCACAAATAAATATTTATCAGATTGTTTCTTGATTGATAATTCCAAAGACCATTACAAAAAGTAGAATTGTAAAATAAACAAATGCATAATAAAAAAGCAATGCAACAACACTTCATTTGAAATAAGTAGTAGATTTTGTTATGACAGATTTCAGTTTTCATAATTTCTTCCCTCTGTATCACGTAAAAGCTATGGTGGGATTTAGCCTGTTCTCACCAGTTCTTAAAGGGACCTTCAAGTCAAAATTAAACATGCTTTTTTTAACAACTTTCCAATTTACTTCCATTAACAAAATGTGCACTGTCTTTTTTATATTTACACTTTTTGAGTCACCAGCACCTACTGAGCATGTGCAAGAATTCACATAATGCATTTGTGATTGGCTGATGGCTGTCACATGATGCAGGAGGATTAAAAATAGACATAACTGAAATGTGTTAGAAAAAAATCTACTAGTCATTTGAAGTTTAGAATGAAGTGTTATTGTTTATGCAAACCTAATGTATTTACTGGTCCTTTAAGAACATGTTCCTAAAATTTAGAAACTGTGTATTATAGAGAAGTTAGAGAATCTGTTGCTTAAATTTTAGAATCCCACACCAGAACCTGTTTTTTAAATTTCAGAATCCGACCACAGTGTAAAAGCAATTGGCAAGTTACAGACACATGTACGTATATACTTTTGTACATATTCAGTAGAAAGAGGGCATATTTAAATACTTGATAAGGGAAATAAAAAATCATGAAAGTTTAATTGTAACTTTAGTGTCCATTAGCGATTTATAAACTCTAGAAATGGGTCTCTAGTGAGGACAGACATATTTCCCCTAAAACTGTTATCATGGATTGAGAAAAAAAAAATAATCATTTTTTTATCTTAAATTCTAAATTGAAACCTGGATGTCCGGTCTTTGATGCAGGTATTTATAAAACTCTGTACTTACTTTTTAAAAAGAGAGTGAAAGCAAAAATAATGGAAACATAAAATGTCTTTTTATTGAAAATATTTACATATATAATTCTTTGTTTTAAATAAAAACATATTTGCACTTAAACTTTAAACATTTAAATGGGGTTCATTCTTCTACAAAAATATTTTTCTAAATTATCTACATAATTTTCCAGAACATTTATTTAAAAAATGTAATGAAAAAAAGAAACAAATATTATTTTTTTTCAAATCTATGTGTTGACATTGATTTTCAGTTTTTTTTTGTTTTTTTTTAATCTGCATAAAGTTTTCAGCTTTAATAAATAAATTATTTGTATTATTTATCTTAGTTTTTCATGAAACATTTTCAGATTTCATTAAATCTCAATCTTCTTGTATTTTTGATGTTTTGTTTTAATGTTCTTCTAATCGTTCTTACCTGTAAAATAAATAAATATAAATAAATACCTGTACATGTATTTTACTACTTTTACCATTGTTATTTCCTTAAAGGGACATGGATCTCAATGTTTTTATTTCATGATTCAGATAGAGAATAACATTTTTTAAAGTTTCCCATTTACTTCTATTATCAAATTTGCTTAGTTCTCATGTTATTCTTTGTTAAAGAAATATCCATGTCTGCAGCACTACATGATAGGGAATAGTGCTGCCCTCTAGTGCTCTTGCTAATGTACAACATTGCTGCAAAACTGCTGCCATAGTGCTGCAGACACGTGCATGCTCCTGAACTTTCCAACAAAGGATAACAAGGAAACAAAGACTTTGATAATAGAAGTAAATTGGAAGGTTGTTTAAAATGGAATGTTCTATCTGAATCATGAAAGAAAAAAATTGGGTTTTATGTCCCTTTAAGTGATGGAAAACATATAAATACTGTACCACATAACTTACAGGGATCAGTGGTTTAGTTATTTGTCGCTAAAGGTTCACCAGATTTAGCTCATGTGTAAACACAGTAATCCTCTATCATGCAATATAAAAGAAACAACTTAAAATCACTTAGAAAATAAAAGGCCTATAGTTTCTATTAAAAATTGGTTTGATCAGATCACTGGACTGGAGATAAATATTTAAGTCCCTAAAGATTAGTTAAGTGGCACAAATATAACACCACACATAAAGGCATCTACTACAATGGCAGAATAGTGCAAAAGGAAAAGCAATTATCTGTCAACTATTTTTCAGAGTAATATTGGCTCTAAAGGTGACATTACCCCCCCCCCCCCGCTTCACACCAGTGATCTCACTTTTGAAATCAGATAATTGTTCCCCATTTTTTTAAATTGGAGATCAAAAGCCCAGGTTCTTTTTCTTCCCATGAGATAAATGGGATGAGAGTGCACAGTTGACTCTTCAAAAATAGTTTTTTTTAGTCTCTCTCTATCTGTCAGGTGACTGACAAAATAATGGCAAATACTAAAACATAAAATAGTAATAAACATAAATATTTCATAATGCCAGTGATTTCAGTAGTAACCCAGGGGAACTATTATTTTCACTACAGCAATACAAACATTGATATTTCTTAGTAACTGCTAAATATGTCAGTATGTGGGCATAGGTAAATAAATACAAAATAAATATATTTTAGTTATTTTTTTTTTTTTAAAAAGGGGGAGGCACAATTCTAAATACCTTCTTTGGAAAGGCAATTGATAAATAATGTGAAACCATTAGGGTCTGATTGCAAAGTGCACAAAAATGGCATGCATGGTGTTGTTTGTCATATGTGTTACTGACATTTTATAAAGCCATTTTGTTGCATTATACAATTGAAAGTACATAATCAGCTGAAAAACAACATATGATTTTATGGATAACCCATGGGAAAAAAACACTCAAGCTGGCATTTAAATGAAAAGGTGAAAAGATGTGAATTATCAAGAAATAGATCAGTAGTAAATATACATGTTAAATACTTACATTTCATGTGGCACAATGCTGCCTGTTTGTCACACTTTTAAAGCTTGACGTTTCTTCTTAATTGTAAAAATTATTTTGTTGACTTTTCTGGAATTTGGTTTGAGACAAATTTCTACTCCCGTCTTAATTGTAGCACTGCAACCAAAAAAAATATATATATATATATTTTTTATTTTTCTTTCTTGCTATAAATGTTTGTTACTTATGCATGTGCATATTACAATTTATGCAGAATGCAGCTAAATGAAAAGTGACACATGCTAAGTTTACAAAATAAATGTATTATTCAGTATAGTTAAGGGGACATGAAACTCAAAAATTTTCTTTCATGATTTAGGTAGAGCATTGAATTTTAAACAAGTTTCCAGTTTACTCCTATTATCAAATTTGTTTCATTCTCTTGGTATCATTTGTTGAAGGAGCAGCAACGCACTAATGGTTTCTAACTGAGCACATGGGTGAGCCAATGGCAAATTGAATATATATGCAGCCACCAATAAGCAGCTAGAACCTAGGTTCTTTGCTGCTTCGGTGCTTTCCTAGATAAACCTTTCAGCAAAGGATAACAAGAGAAGGAAGCAAATTAAATAATAGAAGTAAATTGGAAAGTTGTTTCAAATTGTATGCTCTGTCTAAATCATGAATGTCTAATTATGACTTTATTGTTCCTTTAATACACAGCACACTCACTCCATCAGTTTTATAAAATAATTTGACTGAGGATATATGTATATTATTTTTTTATTTCCTCTGTTACCTTTATATCAAAACATTAACAGTTTTTTTTTATATAGCAACACATTCATATCCTGTATAACAGCTATTGCTGAAGGCTGAGCAATTTTTGACAAGACATTATTTTGTCTTTTGTTGAGTAATGAGTGAGTTTTGGAACTTGAAATCATATACATTATAAGACTATATAAAATTATTTGTGTGTGTATAAGGAAACCCTTAAAGGGATGTTAGATAGTCTGTTTCATTGTTGTAATACAAAAAGCAATCATTGCCATATGTATTATTCGTCAATTTAAATTGAATTTACTGTATATTTATTATTTTACACTACATTTGTGCTTCCTGTCAAGTCTACAAGGAGGAGGAGACCTTTACAGGAAGTTTTATCTTAGCCTTATGTCATAAAACTTCTAGTCTAGTGAATAGACTAGATAAAAGGGAGTCAGATTTGCTCATGCCTAGAATTGACAGAATAAAATCTCTCTTAAAACACTGGGGGCAGGGGCTACACTGAGAATTTCTAAGTGCTAATTTTGCAAGAAAACCAGTAAGTTATTTGCTGTTTTTTTACACAATCTTTTTAGATTTATTTTGATTTAACATATTTTATCTTACCAAAGTAGCACTTTTTAATATCCCTTTATTGTTTTTTTAATTTAAACCAAGAAGGTAATTAATATTTATTTAAAGGTATTTATCCTACCTTTAAAAGTATATTTAAATTGAGTTATCGAAGCTCAGAACACTGTATTTAGTTATCAATACCTCAACTGCTACTTCCTCAATTTCACAAAATAGTAACATATTACCCAACCAAACAGGATGTTCATCACTAAGTGCTTTTTCTGGAAAGGAACAATCAAGCTTAAAGGGATAGGAAAGTCAAACTTAAACTTGCATGATGCAGATAGAGCATGTCATTTTAAGACACGTTACAATTCACTTTTTCAAATGTGCTTCGTTCTCTTAGTATCCCTTGTTAAAAAAATAATACGCACATATCATACACTAGTGGGAGCTGCTGCTAATTGGTGTCTGCACACATTTGTCTCTTGTGATTGGCTAAATAGATATTTTGAGCTTCCTGTCAGTAGTGCAATGCTGTCCCTTCAGCAATGGATAACAAGAGAATAAAGACAATTTGATAATATAATTAAATTGGAAAGTTATTTAAAATTGTATGTTCTATCTGAATCATAAAAGAAAATTTGGGGGTTTACTATCCCTTTAATTCTTTTAAATGAAGGATATGTATCTATTTTAAAGATGTGTATGCTGTATCAGAACAAGTAATATATGGATATTTTAATTCACAGACATTTTGTGAATAAACACTATAATTTCTAAAAGGTAATTTTAAATGTGTTGTAAAAAAATGAGAGGTGCTGGTAAAAATAAAAAAATAAAAATTACATAAAATATATATTGCATTGTATTGCTGTTTCATTGTTTCATATTGTTTTATTTTATTTCTCTATTGTTTAACTTCATTATTACATATACATTGAAACATATTTATTTCTATTGCAATCTAATTTGAATCCAAAGAAACTGAACATACACCTTTAAAAAAAATTCACAATATGTTTATCTTATCTCATTTGCTGCTACTAATTAAATTATCTTGTGCTCTGAACAAGCATCAATATAAAGAATGTTGCAGGGTCAGTATCTGAATACTGCATGATGCCCTCTATCCTTTCTGGGCAGTTGGAACCCCATACACACAATTCAATTACAAACACATTTCAACATTTTTCTAAGGCAACAAAATTAAACATTTTATGCAAAGCCAATTTGAGTTTAATGTCTCTTAAATTTTAGAAAACACTTACATTATTTCTGCACGTGGACAGTTGGTTGTTGCTGGAAACAGTTCTACTTTTGCTATAGATGCTAAATTAATTTTATCAGTTCCTCCATCTCTACACTTGCACCGGCCATTCCCAAATGGAGACATTCCTTAAAAAAGAAAAAAAGCAACACAATTATTTCATTGTTATAAAAAATAAATATTGTGTTTTTTATTGTTACAAAGTTTGTCTATTAGTTGTAACCAATATATGTTTCCTTAATGCTGTAGAATAATAAGGACATTGCAAGATAAAATAATGAACTGAAAAATGTATTTCAATTTACCACTTGTGATATATTATTTAGATATATGATTTAGATTTTTTTCTCAATTCAGCCTATTGTGTAATGACTTCTTTGTGTTTGTGTTACTGAATTATTTTCAATAAAGTTTTATGAATTCACCTACCTGTAGCACAGATTTAACACCTGCTATACATTATTATTAATAATAACAATAATATATCAGCATCTCAATTATGCTTTTTAAAGTCAGCTATAATGCTACACTTTGAATTACAGTATATATTTTTTTTCTTCATATACTAAAGTATTGAAAAATCATTGACATGAATGCTGTAAAATTAATCATTTCTATAATATACAAATGACTCTTACCTTGAACACATGCTCCAAATAAGAGCACTGAGCAGAATACGATGACAAATGTTCTGTCCATTGCTGGGTTTATGTCTGAAAATCAGTTTTCAAGTACCAGTGGTAACATCATTCCTTGGTGTGTGTATTTATATGATGTGACCACCCACTTCTTTACTGAGCAAGGACAGACACCTCCGTAAAATATCAGGGGAAGTCCCTTCATAATGATCATTGGGGCTTTCACAAACTGAATCTTGGCATTTTCAAGAAATGAATTATATTATTGTAATCCAAGTAAAAAGCAGACATGAAGATTCACTTATATGTTATGAAGCAACTTTGTTAAATGGACGTTTGCATTAATGAAGAGAATGCATTTTCAGAGCATTAGTAATCCTTGCAAAAAACTATATGTTAAACAATATCGCATGAACTTTTCATTTTTATTGTAAACAATTGTTTCTTTTTTAATCATCTAAAAGGGGAATTTTAAAATTGTACTAGAAAAATGCACATTCTTGTCCTCAATAAACAATGCTTGCTGCCACGGTCTTTCTCTATGAATAGCACGTCAGAAGTTCGTATCAGTCAGCTTGGTGGGAACTAAAAAAAAACTGCTAACAATGAATTAGATTAAAATGAATCAACATTTCTAGTATAGACTTCAGGTAAACTATATATATATCCGAAATTTCATGGGGATTTGCACTCTCACCTCTTAAGATACGAGCCAGGGTGTCAGGAACAGCAATATCCAATTCCAAGTAATAGATCCGCACTCGCTGGACTTTCAAAAAACAATAGTTTATTGTGTACAATGACGTTTTCTGGGAGCCAACTGTCCCCTTCATCAGACTGATGAGATGGACAGTTGACTCCCGAAACATCACTGTCACAATAAACTATTGTTTTCTGAAAGTCCAGCGAGTGCGGATCTATTACTTGGAAATATATATATACAAAAGTATGTTTGGATGGTACTTTTTCATATGTATCATAGAAAACAATTATATTCCACATTTTTGAGGAGACACATGACATTTTTTTTTTACTTGCAGAAATGATGTTGATCAAAGCTAAATATATAGTGAAGCATAGTTCCTCATGAACACGTTTCCTATGCACCAGAGTCCAGTAGCAGTGCGCTTTAAACCATTGTTTCCCAACCGCAGTCCTCAAGTACCCCCAACAGTCCAGGTTTTCATTATAGCTGAACCAGTGCACAGGTGAAATAATCAGCTGATGGGTGAGAGCAACTTTGTAACCATGGCGTTACTGCTCAGCTGATTACTTTACCTGTGCACTGGTTCAGCTATAATGAAAACCTGACCTGTTTGGGCTACTTGAGGACCGCGGTTGAGAAACACTGCTTTACACCACTCATGTGTCTCAGGCTTATGTACAGCATTTTGGACATGAAACCTGTTTCACGAAGCTCCCGATGCACTGTTCTTAAACTTTCATGATTCAGATAGGGCATGCAATTTTAAACAACTTTCTAATTTACTTTTATCCTCAAATTTCCTTTGTTCCCTTGGTGATATTTTTGAAAAGCTAAACCTAGGTAGGCTCAAACTGATTTCTAAACCATTGAAAACCGCCTCTTAGCTCAGAGTGTTTTTCAGATAGACAGTGTTAGTTCATGTGCATCATATAGATACCATCGTGCTCACTCCCGTGGAGTTATTTAGGAGTCTGCACTGATTGGCTACACTGCATGTCTGTCAAAAGCACTGAGATAAGGGGGAAGTCTGCAGAGGTTTATATGCAAGGTAATCACAGAGGTAAAACATATATTAATATAACTGTGTTAGTTATGCACACTGGGCGATGGTTAATAAAGGGATTATCTATCTTTTTTAAAAATAAAAATTCTGGTGTAGACTGTCCCTTTAATGCTGCTTCCAGAGGCTGTTTGGAACTCTATAGTGAGTAATGCAACATATGATAGATCACTTGTACTTGTTTGGTGCTTTAGCACCAAGTGGTGCTGCTTTGTGAGTTTGCCTTGTCTACCACTTGATGGCTGGGCAGTTGTTGCTGATAGACGCTTCCACTTCACAATAATAGCACTTATAGTTGACCGGGGCAGATCTAGTAGGGCAGAAATTTTACAAACTGAAAGGTGGCATCCTATGACAGTACCATGTTTAAAGTCACTGAGCTCTTCAATGTTATACTCAATTCACTGTGTTCTTATATAAAAATGTTGTTATAAGACAGTGCAACAAACAGTTCTCCAGCTAACGCTCAATAAAAAACACACTAGTAAATAAAAACATACAATAATATAAATTATCATATAGGCTAAATCTATGATATATAACAAAGTCAGTAAAATACTATTAAAATATTTAAATCACCTTATAACACTAGATTTATTTTTTTTAATCTGATAGTTTGAAAATACAAAATATTTATCAAAGTGTAATTATCAATATTATCTTTTTAATATTGAATGACACATCAGTTACAATAGTTTTCACAGTGAAACTTTGCAATGTTTGATCAGTTTTTATAAAGTATATATATATATATATATATATATATATTTATAAAGTATATAAGTATTAAAAGTATAAGATTTAGTATTATACATTTTTAAATTTTCAGGATTATTGCATTTTTAAAAAAAAAAAATTAAAAATTATATTAATAGCAATTTACTAAGGGTAAAATAGAAATAAAATTAAATATGGGAGGGGTTGATATTTATTATTAAACTTAGGCCTAGATTTAGAGTTCGGCGGTAGCCGTGAAAACCAGCGTTAGAGGCTCCTAACGCTGGTTTTGGCCGCCCGCTGGTATTTGGAGTCAGTGATTAAAGGGTCTAACGCTCACTTTTCAGCCGCGACTTTTCCATACTGCAGATCCCCTTACGTCAATTGCGTATCCTATCTTTTCAATGGGATCTTTCTAACGCCGGTATTTAGAGTCGTTTCTGAAGTGAGCGTTAGAGCTCTAACGACAAAACTCCAGCCGCCGGAAAATAGCAGGAGTTAAGAGCTTTCTGGGCTAACGCCGGTTCATAAAGCTCTTAACTACTGTACCCTAAAGTACACTAACACCCATAAACTACCTATGTACCCCTAAACCGAGGTCCCCCACATCGCCGCCACTCGATTAAAAATTTTTAACCCCTAATCTGCCGACCGCCACCTACGTTATACTTATGTACCCCTAATCTGCTGCCCCTAACCCCGCCGACCCCTGTATTACATTTATTAACCCCTAACCTGCCCCCCACAACGTCGCCGCCAGCTACTTACAATAATTAACCCCTAATCTGCCGACCGCAAAGCGCCGCCACCTACGTTATCCTTATGTACCCCTAATCTGCTGCCCCTAACACCGCCAACCCCTATATTATATTTATTAACCCCTAATCTGCCCCCCTCAACGTCGCCTCCACCTGCCTACACTTATTAACCCCTAATCTGCCGAGCGGACCTGAGCGCTACTATAATAAAGTTATTAACCCCTAATCCGCCTCACTAACCCTATCATAAATAGTATTAACCCCTAATTTGCCCTCCCTAACATCGCCGACACCTACCTTCAATTATTAACCCCTAATCTGACGACCGGAGCTCATCGCTACTATAATAAATGGATTAACCCCTAAAGCTAAGTCTAACCCTAACACTAACACCCCCCTAACTTAAATATAATTTAAATCTAACGAAATTAATTAACTCTTATTAAATAAATTATTACTATTTAAAGATAAATACTTACCTGTAAAATAAATCCTAATATAGCTACAATATAAATTATAATTACATTATAGCTATTTTAGGATTAATATTTATTTTACAGGCAACTTTGTAATTATTTTAACCAGGTACAATAGCTATTAAATAGTTAATAACTATTTAATAGTTACCTAGTTAAAATAATAACAAATTTACCTGTAAAATAAATCCTAACCTAAGATATAATTAAACCTAACACTACCCTATCAATAAATTAATTAAATAAACTACCTACAATTAACCTAACACTACACTATCAATAAATAAATTAAATACAATTGCTACAAATAACTACAATTACATAAACTAACTAAAGTACAAAAAATAAAAAAGAACTAAGTTACAAAAAATAAAAAAATATTTACAAACATAAGAACATTATTACAACAATTTTAAACTATTTACACCTACTCTAAGCCCCCTAATAAAATAACAAAGCCCCCCAAAATAATAAATGCCCTACCCTATTCTAAATTAAAAAAGTTAAAAGCTCTTTTACCTTACCAGCCCTGAACAGGGCCCTTTGCGGGGCATGCCCCAAGAATTTCAGCTCTTTTGCCTGTAAAAAAAACACATACAATACCCCCCCCCAACATTATAACCCACCACCCACATACCCCTAATCTAACCCAAACCCCCCTTAAATAAACCTAACACTAAGCCCCTGAAGATCTTCCTACCTTGTCTTCACCATCCAGGTATCACCGATCCGTCCTGGCTCCAACATCTTCATCCAACCCAAGCGGGGGTTGGCGATCCATCATCCGGTGGCTGAAGAGGTCCAGAAGAGGCTCCAAAGTCTTCCTCCTATCCAGCAAGAAGAGGACATCCGGACCGGCAAACATCTTCTCCAAGCGGCATCTTCGATCTTCTTGCATCCGGTGGAGCGGGTCCATCTTGAAGCAGGCGACGCGGATCCATCCTCTTCTTCCGTTGTCTCCCGACGAATGACGGTTTCTTTAAGGGACGTCATCCAAGATGGCGTCCCTTGAATTCCGATTGGCTGATAGGATTCTATCAGCCAATCGGAATTAAGGTAGGAAAATTCTGATTGGCTGATGGAATCAGCCAATCAGAATCAAGTTCAATCCTATTGGCTGATCCAATCAGCCAATCAGATTGAGCTCGCATTCTATTGGCTGATCGGAACAGGGACGCCATCTTGGATGACGTCCCTTAAAGGAACCGTCATTCGTCGGGAGACAACGGAAAAAGAGGATGGATCCGCGTCGCCTGCTTCAAGATGGACCCGCTCCGCACCGGATGCAAGAAGATCGAAGATGCCGCTTGGAGAAGATGTTTGCCGGTCCGGATGTCCTCTTCTTGCCGGATAGGATGAAGACTTTGGAGCCTCTTCTGGACCTCTTCAGCCACCGGATGATGGATCGCCAACCCCCGCTTGGGTTGGATGAAGATGTTGGAGCCAGGACGGATCGGTGATACCTGGATGGTGAAGACAAGGTAGGAAGATCTTCAGGGGCTTAGTGTTAGGTTTATTTAAGGGGGGTTTGGGTTAGATTAGGGGTATGTGGGTGGTGGGTTTTAATGTTGGGGGGGGGTATTGTATGTTTTTTTTTACAGGCAAAAGAGCTGATTTTCTTGGGGCATGCCCCGCAAAGGGCCCTGTTCAGGGCTGGTAAGGTAAAAGAGCTTTTACATTTATTAATTTAGAATAGGGTAGGGCATTTTGTTATTTTGGGGGTCTTTGTTATTTTATTAGGGGGCTTAGAGTAGGTGTAATTAGTTTAAAATTGTTGTAATATTTTTCTTATGTTTGTAAATATTTTTTTATTTTTTGTAACTTAGTTCTTTTTTATTTTTTGTACTTTAGTTAGTTTATGTAATTGTAGTTATTTGTAGCAATTGTATTTAATTTATTTATTGATAGTGTAGTGTTAGGTTAATTGTAGGTAATTGTAGGTATTTTATTTAATTAATTTATTGATAGGGTAGTGTTAGGTTTAATTATAACTTAGGTTAGGATTTATTTTACAGGTAAATTTGTTATTATTTTAACTAGGTAACTATTAAATAGTTCTTAACTATTTAATAGCTATTGTACCTGGTTAAAATAATTACAAAGTTGCCTGTAAAATAAATATTAACCCTAAAATAGCTATAATATAATTATAATTTATATTGTAGCTATATTAGGATTTATTTTACAGGTAAGTATTTAGCTTTAAATAGGAATAAGTTATTTAATAAGAGTTAATTAATTTCGTTAGATGTAAATTATATTTAAGTTAGGGGGGTGTAAGTGTTAGGGTTAGACTTAGCTTTAGGGGTTAATCCATTTATTATAGTAGCGATGAGCTCCGGTCGGCAGATTAGGGGTTAATAATTGAAGTTAGGTGTCGGCGATGTTAGGGAGGGCAGATTAGGGGTTAATACTATTTATGATAGGGTTAGTGAGGCGGGTTAGGGGTTAATAACTTTATTATAGTAGCGGTGCGGTCCGCTCGGCAGATTAAGGGTTAATAAGTGTAGGCAGGTGTCGGCGACGTTGAGGGGGGCAGATTAGGGGTTAATAAATATAATATAGGGGTCGGCGATGTTAGGGCAGCTGATTAGGGGTACATAGGGATAACGTAGGTTGCGGCGGTTTACGGAGCGGCAGATTAGGGGTTAAAAAAAATATGCAGGGGTCAGCGATAGCGGGGGCGGCAGATTAGGGGTTAATACGTGTAAGGGTAGGGGTGTTTAGACTCGGGGTACATGTTAGGGTGTTAGGTGCAGACGTAGGAAGTGTTTTCCCATAGGAAACAATGGGGCTGCGTTAGGAGCTGAACGCAGCTTTTTTGCAGGTGTTAGGTTTTTTTTCAGCTCAAACAGCCCCATTGTTTCCTATGGGAGAATCGTGCACGAGCACGTTTTTGAGGCTGGCCGCGTCCGTAAGCAACTCTGGTATCGAGAGTTGCATTTGCGGTAAAAATGCTCTACGCTCCTTTTTTGGAGCCTAACGCAGCATTTGTTTGAACTCTCGATACCAGAGTTAAATTTATGGTGCGGCCAGAAAAAAGCCAGCGGAGCGTTAACAGCCCTTCTACCGCCAAACTCCAAATCTAGGCCTAAGTTTCTTTATGTGGCAGAACATTATGAAGAATCATTAGTAATAAAATGAGTACATATAATACAAATTATATAGGTTACATCTTCTGTAAAGTTTAGAGTGGGTCTGTGACAGGAGGAATCAGGTCATAGGTATGGTTGGGTAGATTCATAAAGTGTTGTGGGAGGAGCTAGTCTGTCCCTAATGTTCTATGATGGGGGACATTGTGGAAGGGACAGAGGGCAGAGTTCCTAACCCATTACAATGCCACAACATCCCATACAGTTGTAAGCTATGCAAATGTATGACAAATGCCTATGTTCCCTATGTTTTGCTATATTAAAGGGACATGAAACCCAAAATGTTTCTTTAATGGTCCAGATAGATCATACACATTTAAACAACTTTCCAATTTACTTCTATTATCTAAATTGCTTTGTTATCTTGGTATTCTTTGTTGAAGAAGCAGCAATGCACTACAGTGATCTAGCTAAAGGCATGATGGATTTATGTGCAGCCACCAATCAGCAGCTCCTGAGCCTACCTAGATATGCTTGTTAACAAAGGATACCCAGAGAACAAAACAAATTAGATAATAGAAGTAAATTGGAAAATTGTTGAAAATCACATGCTCTATCTGAATTATAAAAGAAAGATAAAAGTGGGTTTTATATCCCTTTAAATATAATCATCATCATCTTACTATACAGTGGATATAAAACGTTTACACACCCGTATGAAATTGCAAATTAAAATGTAAAGATAGTAAAAACAATAAAATATCAAATGTTTTGCATCTTTAATCTGATATTATAAAAAACATAAAAACCAGAGAAAGAATTGTTAATTATTAGGAACATTTTAAATATAAAAAAGCAACACCCTTATTGCATAAGTTCGCACACCCTTTTGTAGTAGGGTCTTTAGCTGTGTTCAGAATTAACCAATCACATTTATCTGTAGGTAAATAGCATACAACTGCCACCTGTCAGCTGTTGCAGGATGATTTGCTTGAATGTTTGGGGTTGCATCGTACTGGGAGAGCCTCGGTTCACAAAGAGTTACCAAATGAACGAAAAACAAATTATTAAAAACACCAGAGGGATATAGAAGAATATTGAAAGCACTGTACATGCTTAAACTGGGGTAAATTCAATAATAGCCTATCTAGTTTTAACCACTCAAGGGTCACCAGTCTCATAATTCTGATTCATTAAAGAAGGGAGAGATTGGTCTCTAACGAATAACATTTGTATTGTTGAGGCTGGGGAGACTGAAGAGGTTGTTACGAAAGGAGGGGTTGCTAATGAATGTTTACTTGTCAACTTAGTGTCAGACTTCAAACTGAATCTGCTTAATAAAAGGATCAAATTTGCAGATTAGAATGTATGTTTCATTCAATTTCAGGAAATAAAGTGTTTTGTACCTGAACAAATCATTAAAACTAAAATTCTGTTTAGTCATATGATTCATCTAGGATTTAATTTACCACCTTGTAGTTGTATGTTGTTTATCTTTAACTAACACAGAACTTCTGTGTGGTATTCTAATATATTGGAATACATATATTTGCAATGTCATAAAGAAGTATCGAATACTGTAGCAGAGTATGGTATGGCAACAAACAAATAATACACTCTAGGATGATAGAAACTTCCCTGTAGATAATATTATCGTAAGATGGTACATTTGATACAGCTTGCGTACTTTAGAGTAAAATATGAAACAACTTGGTCAAGTTCCAGATTGAATTAACTCCAAATCCAGTAAGTGAGAATTAATAACGGAGTACAAAGAAAGTCATAGACAGATCAGATGTAAGTTCGTTATCCAAAGCGGTAAGTACTTACACGCACAGATGAGAGGGAGAGGAGCCTCAGGCTGCAGCAGCGGCACTAGTGTGTTTGAGCGCGAAGTCCGTTCAGTGAAGGAGGCAGTGCTGAGGCGGAGCGGTCAGGTGTGAGCGTAAGCTGTCAGAATGCTGAAGACAGGAACAACCACAAGGAGGAGGCTTGAAAGAATTCCAAAACTGAATAGGAGAATCTTAATTACAAGCAATGAAGCCATGAACAAAGGCTCCTTATAAAGGGAGCTAAAGAACCAATTAAAGGTACAGTGTAATAGCGAGTCAATATATGACAGGTCCCCCACCCAAGGAAAACCTCCAGGTTTTCAAAAAGAGGGTCTATCCGGATATCGTCTATGGAAAAGTTTCACCAAACGGGGGGCAGAGACCTGTGAAGCAGATTCCCAAGAGTCATCATCTGGTGAATAACCAGACCAGCGAATAAGATACTGTAAGTCCCCACGATACACTCTGGAGTCTAGTATGTCAGAGACCTCATAATGCACCTCCGATGATGAAGTATCAGGTGGTAAAGTCAAAGGAACTGGTTGTGACCGAACAGGTGTGTACGGTTTCAACAGTGAGACGTGAAATGAAGGATCTATACGGAAATTCTCAGGTAACTGCAAGGTTACTGCATTAGAATTAATAATTTTACTAATCGGAAATGGACCAACATATAATTGGTTAAACTTTGCTTTAGTAGCCGGAATTTTCAAATGACGGGTGGATAACCATACTAATTCTCCAACTTTATAGTTAGGTGCTGGTCGCCGTCGTAGGTTGTAATAATGTTGTTGTTGGGATTGTGCCTTTTGGATATTTTCTTTTAAAAGGTTGAAAGATTGTGCAATTGAGTTAATCAAGTCATTAACTACAGGACATGGTACATGAATGTTATCATGAAATTCATATTCCGGATTAAATCCGTAATTTGCGAAGAACGGAGTCAACTGAGTGGAGGTGTTCTTAGTATTGTTATAGGCAAATTCAGCAGTTGCTAGAAAATCTGCCCACTTCTCTTGTTGTTGAGAACAATGAATTCTCAAATATTGTTCCAATGCCTGATTGGTACGTTCACACTGTCCATTAGTTTGTGGGTGATAAGAAGTGGTTAATTTTCTTGTAATATTCAACCTTTGACAAAGTGAATGCCAGAACTTCGAAGTAAATTGACTTCCACGGTCAGTTAAAACACTAGTTGGAAGACCATGTAATCTCACTATATGATTCAGAAATAACTCAGCTGTTTTTGAGGCAGTAGGTAACGATTGTATAGGTAGAAAATGTGCCATTTTAGTAAAAAGGTCAATTACCACTAGAATTGTGGTGAAATTTTTTGATGTTGGTAACTCTACAATGAAGTCCATTGCGACTTCCTTCCATGGACGCTCAGGAATGGGTAAGGACATCAAATACCCATATGGTCTTTTATGTTCCTTTTTATGTTGAACACAAGTTGTACAGGTGTGAACATATTCTTCAACTGATTTCCACATTTTGGGCCACCAGTATTTCCTTTTTAGTAGATGATAGGTATTTTGGACACCCGGATGACCATTTAGAATCGAATCATGGTTTTGTTTTAAAATACTTCCTTGTAAAGATGGAGGTATGTACAATAAATTCCCAAAATAGTACAACCCATCTGAACCTTTCGTAAGGTTGAATCTTTCTGAGTTGCAATTACCTCCCTGTGAATATTCTTTTTCTTGTTCAGAACTCAAAGTACAAGATATGAAATGTCCAATTGGTAGGATAGTAGTAGGTGAAGATTTTTTATTATCTGGCAATTTCTGTCTTGATAAAGCGTCTGCTTTTCCATTCCTTGAACCAGGTCTATATTGAATGTGGAAATTAAACCTGGAGAAAAACAAACTCCATCTGAGCTGTCTAGATGATAAAGTCCGATTAGTTTGTAAATATTCTAAATTTTTGTGATCTGTAATAACCAAAATTGGTGTCTCAGTCCCCTCGAGTAAGTGTCTCAAATTTTCAAAAGCAGATTTTATGGATAGGAGCTCCTTTTCTCCAATAGGATAATTAATTTCCGCTGGAGACAAAGATCTTGAAAAATATGCCACAGGATGCATAGGATCTAACAGACTCTTCCTTTGAGATAAAATAGCCCCTAAAGCACAATCAGAGGCATCTACCTCAAGTATAAACTGCTTATTGGGATCTGGGAATTGAAGTATGGGTGCTGTAGTAAAACTACGTTTCAAAGTATCAAATGCTTGTTGTGCTTCTGTACTCCAATTGAAAGGTATATGTTTACCTGTGAGTCTTGTCAATGGTTTGACAATATGTGAGAAATTATTAATAAATTTTCGGTAAAAGTTTGAGAATCCTAAAAAACTTTGCAATTCCTTTACAGTGGTTGGTCTTGGCCAACCTGTTATAGCTGATATTTTTGTATCTTCCATATTGATACCTTCAGCTGTTATTTTGTAACCTAAAAAAGAGATATCTTGTGTGTGGAAGATACATTTTTCAGGTTTAGCATAAAGTTGATTCTCTCTGAGTCTTGTTAAAACTGTTGTAACATGTTTGATATGTTGTTCTAAGGATTCTGAATAAATTAAAATATCATCCAGGTAAATTATTATACAGACATCCAGTAAATCTCTAAATAGTTCATTTATAAAATACTGGAATGTCGCGGGGGCATTACAGAGCCCGAATGGCATCACAGTGTATTCGTACAATCCGTACCGAGTACGGAATGCTGTGAGCCATTCGTCTCCTTTTCTTATTCGAATCAGATTATAGGCACCCCTTAAATCCAACTTAGTAAAAATTGTTGCATTACCCAACCGTTCTATTAATTCTGTTATTAAAGGTAGGGGGTACCGATTCTTTACTGTAACTTTGTTTAATTGTCTGTAATCAATGATTGGCCTGAGAGTACCATCTTTGTTACGTACAAAAAACATTCCAGCTGCTGCTGGAGAGGTGGATGGTCTAATAAAGCCCTTTCTTAAATTATCATCTAAATATTGTTTAAGATGTGTGAGTTCAGGTTGTGAGAGGGGATAAATATGACCATGTGGAATTGGGGAACCAGGTAACAATTCAATTGGACAATCGAACGCCCTATGAGGGGGCAATGACTCTGCTTCCTTCTTGTCAAAAACATCTTGAAAAGAGGAATATATTTTTGGTATTTGGTTAGATGTTTTGTCAGAATCTGCTTGTATAATGCAGATCTTAGACAGACATCTATTTCTGCAAATATCAGAGGAAAATTGAATTTTATTTGTGGACCAATCTATAATTGGTTGATGTTGTTGTAACCACTTTAACCCCAGAATAATTGGGAATAAAGGGGAAGGTGTGATGTCAAAAATTATGTTCTCGTTATGTCCTTCTTGTGTACTCATAACTAAACTATGTGTTTGATGTGTGATTGAACCATTTAAAGCTTGGCTACCATCAAAAACTCTTAAAACATAAGGATGTTTAATGTCTTTTATTGGTATCTCATGTTTACACACCACATGATAATCAATGAAGTTGCTTGTTGCACCGGAGTCAATGAGTGCCTTCAAAGTAATCTTTTTTGAACCCCACTGTAATGAAATAGGTAAAAAACAATAAGTTGAATTACCACTACTCTTATCTAAAGATCTTGGTATATTATGTTTCTCACCTTTCTTTGTTTTCAAAAGTTTAGGATATTCCTTGACCTCATGTTCTTTTGCAGCACAATAAAGGCAGAGATTGTTGTCCCTTAATCACACCTATTTCCATAGGTTCTTCTGGTGTTTTATACTGTTGAGAACTAATAGGATTAGTTATTCTCTTTGTTACTGTTTCCTGACTAAACCTTTCTCTCTTTCTTTCCCTTAACCGTCTATCTATATTGATGGATAAAGACATCAGATTATCTATAGTTTCTGGTATATCAACTCGTGAAAGTTCATCCTTCAATGCATCTGACAACCCAAGTCTAAATTGATTGCGCAATGAAATATTATTCCATTGTGAATCCTTAGACACTCTCTTAAATTCTGCTATGTTATCCTCCACAGGCCTTTTCCCTTGTCTTAGTGCTCTCATAGCATTTTCTGATGTTATCTGTTTGCATGGGTCATCATAGAGAAGTGCCATAGCTTGAAAAAAATCCTCCAGACTATCCAAAATTGGGTCATTTTGTTCGAAATAGGAGTTTGCCCATGTTCTGGGTTCTCCTCTAAGATAAGATATTACTGTTAGAACTCTCTGTTTGTCTGTGGTATAGGTTTTAGGTCTTAGGGTAAAGAGTAATAAGCATGAGTTTTTAAAATCTCGAAATTGACTTCTGTCACCAAAGAATTTCTCTGGTGGTGATGCATTTGGCTCATTAGTTGAATCCACAGTTAACTGTTTAGGAGTTACAGTGTCTTTAAGAATGTCTTTTAGAGTCTGATTCTCTAATTGAAGTTGTCTTAGCCCTTATGAGAGCTGATCAACCCTCTGGGATAAATTATAGACATGTGAAGGTAATTCTGCTTGATCCATCTTTTTATGGCTTGTAATTCTGTCAGACTTCAAACTGAATCTGCTTAATAAAAGGATCAAATTTGCAGATTAGAATGTATGTTTCATTCAATTTCAGGAAATAAAGTGTTTTGTACCTGAACAAATCATTAAAACTAAAATTCTGTTTAGTCATATGATTCATCTAGGATTTAATTTACCACCTTGTAGTTGTATGTTGTTTATCTTTAACTAACACAGAACTACTGTGTGGTATTCTAATATATTGGAATACATATATTTGCAATGTCATAAAGAAGTATCGAATACTGTAGCAGAGTATGGTATGGCAACAAACAAATAATACACTCTAGGATGATAGAAACTTCCCTGTAGATAATATTATCGTAAGATGGTACATTTGATACAGCTTGCGTACTTTAGAGTAAAATATGAAACAACTTGGTCAAGTTCCAGATTGAATTAACTCCAAATCCAGTAAGTGAGAATTAATAACGGAGTACAAAGAAAGTCATAGGCAGATCAGATGTAAGTTCGTTATCCAAAGCGGTAAGTACTTACACGCACAGATGAGAGGGAGAGGAGCCTCAGGCTGCAGCAGCGGCACTAGTGTGTTTGAGCGCGAAGTCCGTTCAGTGAAGGAGGCGGTGCTGAGGCGGAGCGGTCAGGTGTGAGCGTAAGCTGTCAGAATGCTGAAGACAGGAACAACCACAAGGAGGAGGCTTGAAAGAATTCCAAAACTGAATAGGAGAATCTTAATTACAAGCAATGAAGCCATGAACAAAGGCTCCTTATAAAGGGAGCTAAAGAACCAATTAAAGGTACAGTGTAATAGCGAGTCAATATATGACACTTAGACACTATTTAGGCTTATAAAGAACTGTGGGTGGAGTCATGGTAACCTGTGGATGAAGTTGGGCATCTTGGGGGTTTGGTCTGGGGTTCTATGAATAATGTGGGCAGAATAAGAAATACGAGAGGTTAAACCAGAATGGTTTTAGGGAAGGAGTACTACAGAAGGATCAGCAAATCAAAAGTCCCAAAGGAGAAAAATCCTGCAAAATGTAAGACAATTGGCAGGTTTAGTGAATATTATAAAAAGATCATACAACTCTCATAGTCATGCAATAAACACATAAAACGCAAAGATTTTTTTTCAAGACCAATTTACGTTTATTATCAAATTGTGCACAAATATATGCACAATTTCTGTGGCACCAGCTCCTACTAAGCATGTACACGAGAACACAGTGTATATATGAGTCTGTGATTGGATGCTCGCTGTCACATGATACAGGGAGCAGGGAAATGGAGGTCATTTTTAAGTATGAATGAAAAAAAAATCTACTTCTCATTTGAAACCTAGAGTAAGTGCTATTGCATTATCTTTTTATAATGCATTTGTGCATTAAGCAAATCTACTGTATGTACTGGTCCTTAACCCCTTAAGGACCAGCGACGTACCCTGTACGTCGCTACAGTCCTGGGCTTCTCTCTGCCGCGATCTCGCTCAAAATAGCGAGATCGCACTATTTCTGCATACCCCATGAGTGAGGCACTGCAGAAATAGAATTGCAGAGTTGTCGATGCAGAGAGGGCATCTGCATCGGCAAGTGATGGTGCCGATCGTTGGTGGGAGTCAATGCAGGGAGGCGGGTGGGCGGCCCATCGCCGGTGCATGCTCCTGATCCTGTGAATAAAGTGTCCGTGAGCACGCAAGGGGGCGGAGGCGGGTCTCGGGAGCATGCATGTAAGTGCGCGCACGGCCATTATACTAAAGGAAAGGAGGGAGAGGGGAAAGGGAAGGGGGGTAGGGTATTGAGGGGGGAAGCTACACTACAGAAAAATAGTTTTTTTTATTTTATTTAACAAACAAACTGGGTACTTGCAGACAGCTGCCAGTTGCCAAGATGGCAGACAATAAGGTAGAGGGGGATGGTTAGAGAGCTGTTTGGGGGGATCAGGGAGGTTGGGGGCTTAGGGGAGAGCCTAAAAGAAAGAATAAATATAAAATAAAAAAAATAAAAAAATAAAAAAAGTATTTTATTTTAGTACTGGCAGACTTTCTGCCAGTACTCAAGATGGCGGAGGTTAGAGAGCTGTTTGGAGGGATCAGCGGGTGGGATGTATCAGGTGGAAGGCTGATCTCTACTCTAAAGCTAAAATTAACCCTCCAAGCACCCTCCAAGCTACCTAATTAACCCCTTCACTGCTGGGCATAATACACGTGTGGTGAGCAGCAGCATTTATCGGCCTTCTAATTACTCAAAAGCAATGCCAAAGCCATATATGTCTGCTATTTCTGAAAAAAGGGGATCACAGAGAAGCATTTACAACCATTTGTGCCATGATTGAACAAGCTGTTTGTAAATAATTTCAGTGAGAAACCTAAAATTGTGAAAACTTTTACGATTTTTTTATTTGATCGCATTTGGCGGTGAAATGGTGGCATAAAATATACCAAAATGGGCCTAGATCAATACTTTGGGTTGTCTACTACACTACACTAAAGCTAAAATTAACCCTACAAGCTCCCTAAAAAACCCCTTCACTGCTGGCATAATACACGTGTGGTGCGCAGCAGCATTTAGCGGCCTTCTAATTACCAAAAAGCAACCTCAAAGCCATAGATGTCTGCTATTTCTAAACAAAGGGGATCCCAGAGAAGCATTTACAACCATTTGTGCCATAATTGCACAAGCTGTTTGTAAATAATTTCAGTGAGAAACCTAAAGTTTGTGAAAAAGTTTGTGAAAAAGTGAACAATTGTTTTTATTTGATCGCATTTTGCGGTGAAATGGTGGCATGAAATACACTAAAATGGGCCTAGATCAATACTTTGGGTTGTCTACTAAAAAAAATATACACATGTCAAGGGATTTTCAGGGATTCCTGACAGATATCAGTGTTACAATGTAACTAGCGCTAATTTTGAAAATAAAAATTTTGTAAATAGCATAGTGTTACTTGTACTTATTGCCCTATAACTTGCAAAAAAAGCAAAGAACATTGGGTATTTCTAAACTCAGGACAAAATTTAGAAACTGTTTAGCATGGGTGTTTTTTAGTGGTTGTAGACTGGGTTTTTTCAATTTTTTCATCATATTTTATAAAAAAATTTATAGTAAATTATAAGATATGATGAAAATAATGGTATCTTTTGAAAGTCCATTCAATGGCGAGAAAAACGGTATATATAATGTGTGGGTATAGTAAATGAGTAAGAGGAAAATTACAGCTAAACCCAAACACTGCAGAAATGTAAAAATAGCCCTGATCCTTAAAGGGACATTAAACCCAATTTTTTTTCTGCCATAATTCAGATAGAGAATACAATTTTAAACAACATTCCAATTCACTTCTATTATCTAATTTGTTTCATTCTTTAGATATCCTTTGTTGAAGAAATAGCAATGCACATGGGTGAGCCAATCACACGAGGCATCTATGTGCAGCCACCAGTCAGCAACTACTGAGCCTATCTAGATATGCTTTTCAGAAAAGTTTATCAAGGGAATGAAGCAAATTAGATAATAGAAATACATTGGAATGTTGTTTAAAATTATATTTTCTATCTGAATCATGAAAAAAAAAATTTGGGTTTAATGTCCCTTAAGGGTAAGAAATTGAAAAATGGCCTTGTCCTTAAGGGGTTAAATGTGACATTTACTTGTGTCACAGTAAATATGACATTTACTGTGACACAAGTAAATGTCTGTGGAAACTGACAGCGGAAACAGTGCTTTTAAATGCATCTAAATAAAGTTTTTCCATTCAGTATGTTTCTATGCTTAGCAAACAAGAGACTTTTAAATTAGAACTTTATTAGACATGTATTTCCTTTGAAACTACTGACTAATGAGTGTGTAGGAAACAGTTTAAAATGATGTTATTAGTGGAGTCAGTTTCACTTCAGTAAGAGACAGTGTTGCCAGTTTGATAAATCATATATATAAAAAAAAGTCTGCAATATACTTTCATTATTTAATTTGTCACATTTTCCTGTAATTCCAGTCTGACATTGTAAGCTTTTCAGTTCCTGTTAGAAATGGAAGTGCAGAACACATATACAGTATATTCCACACAACCATTGGCTGCATACTCTAGTGAACTATTTATAAATGTCCCCAATTGGCCACAGCAGAGAAGGTAACCTAAGTTACAACATGGCAGCTACCATTGTTTTATAGACACTATAACTTTATACTTATTTTGTCAATATTTAAACAGCTAATGAATCTTTAAAAAAATACATCCACATATTATTCTCAGACTAATATTTTTTTAAATGCATCATTGTATCTAGCATTTATTTAGTGTTTAATGTCCCTTTAAAGTTAGAGAATTTAATTAGCCCGAAAAATATAAATGCATAATTTTTTTACTAGCAAATTCCAAATAAAATGGTGAAAAACAAGTGCATTTTGATCTGCTAGCAAAAGAGGTCAAAGACTTCAAGACTTGCATGTTAGCTTTGTATAGTTCTCTCTTTGAGAGGAATGCTTTTTTTTTTTGCAGACTTGCATTTTTAACTTTTTAACCCCTTAAGTACTGATAATGACATATGGTCACTAGAGTATGGAAAAAAATACACACACATACAACCTTGTTTATTAAAAATATATATATATTAGAACTTATTAGAAATATAATTTTTTTCACACATTTTTTGTGAGTTACATAGAAACATAGGCCTAGATTTGGAGTTTGGCGTTAGCCGTGAAAACCAGCGTTAGAGGCTCTTAACGCTGGTTTCTTACGGACTCCGGTATTTAGAGTTCATTTACCGACACTCAAAAATCACCCAACGCACAAATCTCTACCGACAGCTCAAACCCAGTAGTTAACATATACCGACAAAATAAACATCCACGAATCACAAAACAAATATTACACAAAGTACACTTACACTCATACAAACACTACACTATATGTATTTTTCAGATTTAATAATTTGTCATCAAAATACAAAGGATCAAAGTTGCGAGATCTCGGGTGTTAGAAAAAAAACAACACAAATCCATTTTCCCATTGACTTACATTGACACACGGGAAAAGACCCTCATATACCTACATCTAACTAATAAGATTATCACAAATATACACTCATCGATGCATACAAACAATATACACCACATGACATACAAAAAAAAGTTATTTATTACAAAATGAACACGATTTTGTTACTTTTTCACACAAGCTCATGACGTCACTCACTTTACGAGGAAAACCAGTCTTTGAAAAAAAAAATTACCAAAATTTAGAGCCTCCATTGACTTCTATGGGGAAGACGTGCTCGTGCACGCGAAAGACAGATTTCCCTAACACACGCAAATAGCGTAGACCTAAAAACTCCAAATACCAGCTCTAGAAAATACATGTTTTTCTGCGTTAGACCCAGCTATGATAAATAGATCAAGAAATGACTATTTCCCTATGGTGGACTTATGGATTGTACTTATTGAATATTCACAACACCATTAAATTGTTTCAGACTTTTATATTACATCAACTACAAATCAACATCACTAGTAACAAACTTTTTTTTTCAAAATATTACATTTAAACGGACACAAAAATAATTTAAACTTTTCAGGATTCACAAACAGTACACAATGGGAAACACCTCTCATTTACCTTTATTATTGCATTTCATTTATTCAACTCATATGCTTGCAGCAACAGCATATCTACATAGGCTTAACACATGATCAGTTATGGATGCACATACATTACTTTTACCATTCACTCATACATGTGCATTCAAATGATGGGGGAAAAACACATTACATTCTCTATAGGAATCACAAAACAGAACATATGGATTTTAATGTACTTTTAACATCATGATTCCATCACAATAAACCATTAGGAATTACGTACAAGAAGAACATCATTACACCAGATTACAGATGTCACTTTATGGGAAGGAACAACAATGCCAGACCGCTACATAGAAGTCAGCATATGTGGGACACAATCACAATATATACGTACATGTACATAACACGCATCACCCATCACGCAACCACAAAGCACACATTTCGATTTTATTCCGCACACAATAACAATGTAGCACAATACAACAACACAATGAGGATTTCTGAACTACATAGGCAGGGTAATAATATGATGACGTCATTAGAAGATTCAACCATACACATCACAGATTCACGACTGTACCGCCCCTTTCTGAACTTTAACACTCAATACTACAATACAACATATACGTAAATAACAGTTTGGAACAGCATTATTAGGGAGATTTGAATGGGACAATTAATAAATATTGTCAGATCGCAAATCACTTATATATATAATACTACAGATGACAGCCGGAAGTTCTTCAGTATTAGTGCCATTTGAATGGGACGCATACAATATTGATAGCTCGGCAATCACTTATATATACAATAATACAGATGACAGCCAGAAGTTATTCAGCATTAGTGCGATTTGAAAGGGACGCATACAATATTAACATCTTGGCAATCACTTATATATACAATACTACAGATGACAGCCGGAAGTTATTCAGCATTAGTGCGATTTGAAAGGGACGCATACAATATTGACAGCTCGGCAATCACTTATATATACAATACTACAGATGGCAGACGGGAAGTTCTGAATTATTATTGCGATTTGAAAGGGACGCATACAATATTGACAGCTCGGCAATCACTTATATATACAATACTACAGATGACAGCCGGAAGTTCTTCAGTATTAGTGCGATTTTAATGGGACGCATAAAATATTGACAGCTCGGCAATCACTTATATATACAATACTACAGATGGCAGACGGGAAGTTCTGAATTATTATTGCGATTTGAAAGGGACGCATACAATATTGACAGCTCGGCAATCACTTATATATACAATACTACAGATGACAGCCGGAAGTTATTCAGTATTAGTGCCATTTTAATGGGACGCATACAATATTGACATCTCGACAATCACTTATATATACAATACTACAGATGGCAGATGGGAAGTTCTACAGTATTAGTGCCATTTTAATGGGACGCATACAATATTGACAGCTCGACAATCACTTATATATACAATACTACAGATGACAGCCGGAAGTTCTTCAGTATTAGTGCGATTTTAAATGGACGAGTACAATATTGACAGCTCGGCAATCACTTATATATACAATACTACAGATGGCAGATGTTACTTTATCGTTTACAAACAATGTTGCAGCAACATTGATCGATCACATTCGATGCACATTATACACAACTATGCACTTTCATTCATGTTAGCCTGGACGTGTGCTTGTTACTATAAGATCGCGTTTAAGAAATATTGATTACGCATATGATCAAACATTACAAACATGCACTGTATGTGTGATATTTGACACTTTCACATTGAGATTCATTGGGGGAAAACAACATTTCAGCAAACAACAAAAAAACGCCCACTGTGAAAGCATTCGCGCTGCTCACATACAAACAAGTGAATACAATTAGCAATCATTACAAACTCACTACCATTGGTCTAATTGTACTATAAATCCACCAAACAACATGGCCAAAGCATCACTTGTGATCCACATCAGATCAAGTGCATACCTTGTTACGCTGTTTTGAAAGATGGATGACGATGACATGGTAGACACTGCTGGTGCTGCTATTGGCAAACTAGCTGTTGATCGAATCAGGCAGCCTCGGCGGCTCAGACTGAGACAAAGGGGTCATCTGGTTCGCGGTCCTCGTGTCTACAGGGTGAGACCCACCTTGGAAAACATGAGCGACTTTGAGGTTTATGATAAGTATCGGCTCAGTCGCGAACAGCTCATTGGCCTTTACGATCTTCTTAAACCTCATTTGGAGCCACGTATAAGAATAAGGACTGCTGTTCCCGCCATGAGTAAGATGCTAAGTTGTCTATACGTCCTGGCCTCCGGGAGTTTTCAATCCGGAGAAATGTACATGCATGGCCTGGCTCAAGGTACATTCTCTGTGGTGTTTGATAACTTTCTGGACGCCATGGTACGTATCAGTAAGCAATACATAGGATTCCCACAGAATGATGGTGATTGGAGGCGCCTGAAGCGGGAATTCTTTGATATTGCTCAATTGCCCAATGTCTTGGGAGCCATAGATTGTACCCACATTGCGCTGCGTGCTCCAATTGATGACTTGCCCTTCAGAAATCACAAACATTTTCATAGCCTCAACGTGCAGTATGTTTGTTACACACAGATGAGGATTATGCATGTGTGTGCGAATTTTGGAGGGGCTAGTCATGATGCCCGCATCCTCTCTCTGTCGTCCCTGTGGAGACCGTTTGAGGAAAGACAAATGCACCCTGGTTATCTCGTTGGTGAGTATTTGTGCACAACATGGTTAAATAGTTTGACAATTGCCACTGTAGTTTTAAAATGTTAGCGTAATGTTCAGCTATAGGATGCAATTTAACCATTAATTTTATTTTTCCGCTAATGTCTACTTTTAGTTCAATGCAGATATGTAGCATGTCTTACCTTAAATGCTCAGAGAATGCAATGTAACCATTTAGTTTGCATTTTACACAAGTTTTGGTTTAGGAGAAATACGCATATGTAGCATGTCTTAGCTGAAATGGGAAGATATTAGCTAATGCAATTTAACCATGTCATTGTCTCTTTCCGCTAATGTCTACTTTTAGTTCAATGCAGATATGTAGCATGTCTTACCTTAAATGCTCAGATAGAGAATGCAATGTAACCATTTAGTTTGCATTTTACACAAGTTTTGGTTTAGGAGATATACGCATATGTAGCATGTCTTAGCTGAAATGGGAAGATATTAGCTAATGCAATTTAACCATGTCATTGTCTCTTTCCGCTAATGTCTACTTTTAGTTCAATGCAGATATGTAGCATGTCTTACCTTAAATGCTCAGATAGAGAATGCAATGTAACCATTTAGTTTGCATTTTACACAAGGTTTGGTTTAGGAGAAATACGCATATGTAGCATGTCTTAGCTGAAATGGGAAGATATTAGCTAATGCAATTCAACCATGTCATTGTCTCTTTCCGCTAATGTCTACTTTTAGTTCAATGCTGATATGTAGCATGTCTTACCTTAAATGCTCAGATAGAGAATGCAATGTAACCATTTAGTTTGCATTTTACACAAGGTTTGGTTTAGGAGAAATACGCATATGTAGCATGTCTTAGCTGAAATGGGAAGATAGAGAATAAGATTGAACTAGATTATTCTTTTAAAAAATAAACATTTGTTAGTGGATTATCGTGTACAAAAACATTTATTGGAATCAAAATAATATTTTGAGGATTCAGTTTGAATTATGTTCTGTTCATAATTTATAGGTGATTCTGGGTACATGAGCCGGCCTTGGCTTATTACCCCCTTACGTAGCCCGACTGATGTGTCTGAGGAGCGCTACAATAGGGCTCATAAGAGAACCAGGGCGGTGGTTGAACGAATGTTCGGGCTCCTGAAGATGAGGTTCAGGTGCCTTGACTGGTCAGGAGGAGCCCTCCAGTACAACCCAAAGAAGGTGGCTAAGATCGTTGTAGCCTGTAGTGTCCTGCATAATATTGCACAGCGGGCTGGGATGCTGCAGGGTGTCCAGGCGCAACGAAACCTCCTCAGAGATGAGGAGGATGATCCTGTTCTAGAGGGGCCATTCCGGGACGAGGGGCTCAATGTCAGAGCAGACATCATCAACCGCCACTTTAGACGGTAAATAATAGAAGTTAGACTGGAGTATTGTCAATAGATGTGAACTCTAGGGAAATGACAAGTAGAGAATTGTGCAAACATGTTAGGATTGTTCATCAAATGCTAAAAATGTGTTTCATTTATTAATATAGGTGATGCTCTGGTCATTGGGTCCTGTAGCGAGTCTTTGCCACCTGGTTTTTAAAGAGGACATCAGCTGGTAAGTATAAATGTATGGACTGTTGCTGGCATGAATTGTACACAAATACATCATATGGCATACATTTTCAAAACTAGTATTTAGTTTACACATTACTTAAAATGTACATACTCAGAAAGGGATCCTCTAGCATAACTATCCTCTAGCATGACTATGGTTCAATGTCACACATTAGAGGTTCGTTCTGCTCAATATGACTCATCTTCACACTTGATAGAACATAACACAAGATGCTACACACGCTTAGTAAGCTAGTGACAGAAATTTATTCTGAAATGGGGGGTGGTAGAGGGGTACAGAACTGATTCACACACTTGTAGTAATTTTTATTAAACTTTTTCTGCCATTAGGGAGCTGACTTAATCTAAAGACTGAATGGGAAGAATTAGAAGCCTGACAGTGAAGATTGCCCAGTCTGACAGTGGAAAAAGCCATGATTGAAATTGAAGTATACCAATGGGATCATGTCTGGCATTATCTTTCCAATCTGCTGACCTTGAAAAACATACAAAGACATGTTCACATGGTAAGTGCCAACTATTTGATAGAATAAGGCTGTGGAGGCATCCTATTGGAGACACTTAGATTATTTTCTAATTTTTAGATGGTATTTCACAGTCCTCTATTTTTTAAATGATGAATAAGGCACCTATTGAAGATCAACTGTTTACCCCTGAATTGACTTTCAAAGACCATGCATTATCCAGGTTGGTGTACCAATGCATGCTAGTTAAGAATCACAGGAAGAATGTTGAATATTAGTAGCTTACATACATTAGTCATATTTAGTTCATAATTAGATATTTAGGGATCACAATCAGACACTTAGATGATTTTACTTTTTTAGATGGTATTTCAGTCCTCTATTTTATGAACTGATGAATAAGACACCTATTGAAGATCAACTGTTTACCCCTGAATTGACTTTCAAAGACCATGCATTATCCAGGTTGGTGTACCAATGCATGCTAGTTAAGAATCACAGGAAGAATGTTGAATATTAGCAGCTTACATACATTAGTCATATTTAGTTCATAGTTAGATATTTAGGGATCACAATCAGACACTTAGATGATTTTACTTTTTTAGATGGTATTTCAGTCCTCTATTTTATGAACTGATGAATAAGACACCTATTGAAGATCAACTGTTTACCCTTGAATTGACTTTCAAAGACCATGCATTATCCAGGTTGGTGTACCAATGCATGCTAGTTAAGAATCACAGGAAGAATGTTGAATATTAGTAGCTTACATACATTAGTCATATTTAGTTCATAATTAGATATTTAGGGATCACAATCAGAAAAAGGAATACATATTATAGTTGATATAGAGGTATTTGAATGGACATGAAATATTACATTTATGTTTGTCATACATATATATATTATTGAAATGTGATATACATTATTATGTATAATTAGAAATTCAGATATTTAAATTTAATTTTTATTACACAATATAATGGTGTATGTTTATTTTATTTATTTTTAAATTTAATTAATAAATATCTTGATAAAATGTTGAACAAAGTTACACAAGATGATTGTAAATGTATTTTATGAATATTTGACAACGTGTGTATTAACTTTGTTAAATATTTTTTTTTTAATTTCAGATTGTCATCTGATGACTTCCAGGAATATTTTTTTGTTTTGGTTTCAAAAACTTTTTATTTTTTAAATGGTAATAATAAACATTTTATTATTAAATACACTCTTTTGAACAGATTATAATAAATATCCATATAATCTGTCAATAAAAAACAATTTGACTCCCATGACTGGTAGTTGTCTATTTGACAAGCACATGCATAAGATCAAATAATGCATTAATTTTAGAAAATCCACTGATTCAGAGAATATTAAATTAAACTATCTTTTTTAAATTAATTGGGGAGTGAGATCCATCGATGCTTTTCTTTTGAAATTCTTAGATGTTAAAATAATTTCGGATATGTAGTCAAAATATGACATAAATTATTTTGTTTCACTTTTAAGAAGGGGAAGTGGTTCAATTACATTAAAGTGACAGTGTTGTTGAATGTAAAATTAATTTTATAAGATCTTGTATCTTCCTTAGGTATCTCAAAACATTATTTTCTTAAATATTTAAATTTTTACATTTATAAATGGTAGGTCATTTAACTTCATATTTTTCACAAGCTAGTTATTGGATGCCAGGTTAATAGATTTTATTTTCTAGTGGAGTCATTTAAAGGGACATTTAACTATAGTTATTAATATTATGTAGTTTTTAAAATCTTACCTCTTGGGTTAGACATCACATATCTATATATAATTTTCATTCCCCTTTAGTTTCTTTTGACAATGTTAAATCAACATTCCAAATGTTTTGAACCTTAAAGGGACATTCACAAAGTATATTGTGTATTGATTTTTAAAAAATCATAAAAGAATTTAAACATATTTAGAAAGTACTATAGAATTGCATTCAGTCTTTAAATATACTTCAAAAAATATACATCAATGCACATATCTTAGTCAATTACATAAGGCATATATGTGCAACCAACAATCAGCATCAAAATAGCCTATGTAGATATGTATTTAATCCAAGAATATATATAATTACAATCTAATGATTGAATACCAAAACATATTAAGTTGTTCAAATATTATAATCTTATCCAAAATGCATACATAACATATAGCTTAATGTCCCTCTAAGCTGAAGACTGCGAAATACATCCTTTACAATATATATTTCAGTCAGTGTGTAAAATAATCCAGAAGTTAATCTAAATATGCTTTACTCATATGTTATACTAATTTAGCAAAAGGAAGGTGCCTAGGTTTATGATTTTTCAAGCATTATTGTGAAATGTCTCTTTAAAGGGACATGAACTCAAAATATACTTAAAGGGAGACAGTTAAAAAATTAATGATTTATACATTCTGAATGAGTATTCTATTTTAAGCAACTTTAAAAATTGTCTCATATTATGAATGTTCCTCGTGATGTTGCTATCATTACTTTAAAAATAAGGCATTAAATAGATAATTTATTTGCTTCAGTACTCTGGACAGAACTTGTTTTTTTTGGTTGGATTAATTTATCCAACAATCATCAAGGACAACCCAGGTTTTTTGCAACAATTGTCCGTAATCTAAAATATCATTATTGATTTGCAAAGAAAGATAACAAGATAATTCTTAACATTTGAGAATCGGATTAAATTATAAAGTTGCTTAACATTTCATGCTCAATCTGAATCACGAACGCTAAATTTGTTTGGACAGTGTCCCTTTAAGAGATTTAAAGAGTGTATTTACTTCTCTTCTTATCTTGACATACTTTGCTTGAAAAGCATATCGAGATAGGCTCAGTAGATGAAGATTGGTGGATGCACAGAGATGCCTTATGTGATTGGCTCAACCATGTGCATTTAAATTTCTTCTGTTGAGGATATCTAAATACTAAGATAAATTGAGTTACATTTTAAAGTTTAAACAATTTTCTATCTCTACAGATCATTTGATACAATTGTTTGTTTGTAATGTCTATTTAAAAATAAAGACGCCATTGCACAATAACATATATGAGCAGTTCAGACAAATACAAGCTCGAGGTTTATTTACTAATAACAAACAAACCTGTAGTTTAACATTTATAAACAGATTATCCAAGTTACTGACATTATAACCTGAATTTGAACATTCAGAAATATTGCGTGGGAAACGGATCTTGAAACACCAGATTTGCATCTTTAAACATTAGAGTCTAATGTCACGCAATAGCACACAATCAATGTGCATTATGAAATACATTTAATAGAGCAATATCAATACTTCACAATAAGTCAACAAATTGATTTTATGAACAATAAAGACATACAATATTAAATGTGTATTTGTATTAAAGAAACAGACCGTTATTAAACCGAAAAATGTATACAACATTTAATAATGTGACAGTATTAGATTTTAAAGAGAATTTAAACATTAATATTTAACGGATCACGGATATTAAATCTGCGTCACACATATCCGCATGACAGGCCCATGAGTTACAAATAAGTCTACATGAAAAATGAAGTAACAGCACCACCAGGAGGTATGTGTAAGGAAGTTACTAAGATATGAAACATTAAGGAACGGCCAATCAGAGTTCATCACACAAACACAACTTGAGTCAGGATGGTCTCACAGACATTCTAACAATATTTCAAACTTTTATCCAATCAGATGTACAGATAACTTGTCCCATGGTGCATCTCATGTTTACTTCACCATATAAAAGTCCATTACACGTTGCCATCTTTGTCAGTTCTCTAATGCCTGCAGGCAGTATATATTATTTTTTAAAAAATATATTCTACAACCCAGCAGGCATGTCACCTCCCAGGTTCACCAAGCAGGAGAGCGCTGCACTGGTCCACGCCATCAAGGACTTTTATCCCCAGCTGTTTGGGAACAAGAGGAGGTCGACAGATGCGCCTGTTAAGAAGGCCCTCTGGGAGTCTATCACCAATGCGGTTCAATTGGTGTGTGACGTCCAGAGGAGCCAGGATCAAATCATGAGGAGATTCGGAGATATGAGGTTGCGCTTAACAAAAAAAGTCAACCTCATAAGGGACTGGGTACAAGCCCGTAAAAGAGGGGGCCAAAGAAAGGCCCCGCGGAAACTATACCTACTCCCTTATGAGGTGACTTTATGCGAGCTCCTCAATCTCCGGGTCCCCAAGAGATTTAGATCCTCGCCATCCTCGGCCTCCTCTTCTTCCCTCCCAGCTGCGGGATCTGAAAGTCCTGACGCGGGGGCCAGGGCAGCTGCTTCTCCGTCCGGTGGCCTGGGAGGAGCTGATGGAGAATCTGAACCAGGTAACTATCCAACTTCATATAATATCTTAATATTTGATTTTTTTTTAAAAAAATGTGTATATAGTCAGATATTAAACCTATACAGATCTCACAACATACACTACATATGATGTTTAGATATCTGATTTTAGATTAGTGACACATGAAATAGGAATGATGTTTCTTGCGCTCTACAGAATATGCGTCACAGAGCGAAAATGGAATTGTGCATACACGTTAACATGGGTTTGCTGTAAGTGGCATTGCTTTATACATGTTGGTCAAATGACGGATGCGTAATTCCGCTTGGAATCATTGCGCAATGGTCGCGAAAATGGAATTGCGCATACACGTTAACATGGGTTTGCTGTAAGTGGCATTGCTTTATACATGTTGGTCAAATGACGGATGCGTAATTCCGCTTGGAATCATTGCGCAATGATCTTGAAAATGGAATTGCGCATACACGTTAACATGGGTTTGCTGTAAGTGGCATTGCTTTATACATGTTGGTCAAATGACGGATGCGTAATTCCGCTTGGAATCATTGTGCAATGATCGCGAAAATGGAATTGCGCATACACGTTAACATGGGTTTGCTGTAAGTGGCATTGCTTTATACATGTTGGTCAAATGACGGATGCGTAATTCCGCTTGGAATCATTGCGCAATGATCGCGAAAATGGAATTGCGCATACACGTTAACATGGGTTTGCTGTAAGTGGCATTGCTTTACACATGTTGGTCAAAATGAAATGTGAATTATTATATATGTGAAGAATACAGTATTCTTATTTTCAATATTATACATAATAAAAAAAAAAAAAAGCAGAATCCAAATAAATTATAACATATGCCCATCAATTGATGAGAATGAAATAACACAAAAAAATAATTTAAGCTACAGTAAACAACACAACTGATTGAAAATAAGAGTACAGGATATATTTATCATGAATTTAATTGAGGAAACAATTAACTCATGGGACTACCAAAGGATTAATAGTTTTTAATTGATTTGCTAATAATGTAAAGATTTTAAACATGGCATGATTTGTATTAATGATATCCAATCCTCATTTAATATATTACAGATCTGGATGTTGGTGCTGGATCCTCAAGCCAGGGCTTGTCACAGTATGGTATGTCTCATTTTAATTGACATTTGTCTTAGAAACATGGACAGAACATTACATACTAAATCCACATTGTTCAATATTTATATGTATCTGCAAAATGGATTTTAAAACTTTTTGCAAATAAGAATAAATAAAACCAAAAAATAGGATTACATTGTAAGACTACTCTGATTTTGTTTGGAATTTAAGATATCTTATCTATTCTGGATGTCTTAATTTTAATGTAAGATTCTTTGAATGTCCAATTTATATTCTTCCCTTGTGTATTGCTTAATCTTATTTGTATACATTTTTTAAAAATACACACACTTTTGCATATGTTTAGATTTTAAAAATATAGATTCCATTTTTGAAATTGATCACGTCATTTAAGGGACATGCCAACTAAATTTTACATAGAATGATTTTTAAACGTGATTTTATTGTTTTGTTTAAACATTTTATGAGCTACATTGCTTCAGTCTATTGTTTTAGTTCTTAAAAAAAAAAAAAAGGATTTTGGTTTAGGTTAAACAATGCATTACTGGTGTTATCCGGCTGTTTTTTTATGCATAAATTGGCATTTTGCCAAAAGTTAAAATCATGTGTTCAGATAACAGTAGTACATAGTTTCAAAAAGTATACAATTACACATTTAGAGCTTCATGTCCCTTTAATAGATGAAAATTAAATAATTCTTAGGATATCCTTAAATAACATATTAGATTGGAATTGCATGCTCAATCCCATTCATTACATCAACATATGGAGTAGAGAATTCATTAACACCAACATTGTCAAATCAATATATTTTTATATTAAAGGGACACTGAGCTAAAATTATTAATGTTGTCATTCAGATAGAGCATGCAATATTAATCAACATTTAAATATAATACTATAATCATATGTGAAATATTCTATTGCTAAATGTATTTTAAAATCAAGAATGTACATTTATCTGCAGCTCAATTTTGGTTGACCAACCTGGGTTTTTATTGATGATTGGTGGATACCTTCAACAAACAATATTTATTGAATCCAATATTGCTTATCTGCCTTTAAGATTAAAATGTAGCAACATTCCAATTATAATAGGAGTCAATGTTAAATCATTTGGAACAGTTTGAACAGTGAAATCAATGATTGAAATAAATCATGTCAGTGTCCCTTTAATAAACAATAGATTCATTCATCTTTACATTCTTTGGATTAGACAATATTGATATATAATTCACATATTCACTGTTGGAGTTACTTTATAGATATCAGCATACTCTAGCAGCACCATGATTACATATTTGTACCAATCAATTTGGTTTGGTATTGTGATCAATATGAGTTGTGTCCTAAACAAGATTACTGTACATTGCACAAATGGCTCGATGTGCCACATGTCTTTGTTTATATTTGTCAACAGCTGTTATTCAAAATGTGGTTTGTGTGTATTCTTTTAAGAACATTGATCAATGGGTATATTTAGATATGCAATAGCATCGTATGAGATGAGTTTGATGTCTAATATAGTCAGAAATTAAACATATGTTCAATACATCATTTTTAACAGAATCCCCTTGATTCAATCAAGCATTTTTTTGGATAATGACTGCTCTATTCTTCACATTTTCAAGTGTTCACTAATATATATCTATATCATTCATAGAGAGAGTTGGTGTGGGGAGCCCAGAGGAATCCAGCACTGACACAGAGCCGCCTTTGCGGTCTTCTGGTAAGTCCATTGATTCATTTATATGTCATTGAAGGTGTATTGGTATATTGGTAATATTTTTAATGTCATGCTCTATCTGAATCAGTCAATTAAATATTTAGGTTCAGTGTCCCTTTAATTTGATATCACTACATATACCAATCACCACTACTTGGATCCAACAATGTATGTACAAATGTTGATACATTATCTCTTGTTTAATCCAGTGGGAATTTAATTTCTTCAGGTTGCTATGTTTACACAGCTTGTCCTCAACGCCAAAATGTTTAAGGATAGGTGTGCCTACAACAGTATAATTAAAATATTTAAATTGCTAATGTAAGTACAATGTAAATCCTTTAACAAGATTTTATATACTCAAGCTGTATAAGTGGATCATCGAAAACCAATTAAAGGGGACAACATGTTTGAGTAAACTGTCCCTTTAATGATTTCGGTCTGTCTGAATAACATATTTAATGTGTAAAGAATCAATTTCAACAAATTGATGTAAAGAATGATTTGTCTTTATGATGACAATGTATCTTTGCTTATTTTTTCTTCTGTTGTGTAATTATCCTTAATATTTTATTGATTCTTTATTTTAGGCTGTGACTCAACATGGCTCATGCTAGAAGGTATAGCACGTGTAGAGCAGGCCGTGTTGAGGAACGCAGCTGTCCTGAGAGGGATGAACGACACCATGCAGGCCCAGCTCCAGGTTCAGCATTTGACTCTGTGGCAGATCATGCGATTAAATTCAATGCCTGAATCTGGAGCTGGACATGCACAGGACGATGAAGGGGATGACCAGTAAGTGGAGGATCTGGAGATGCTCCAAGGGCGCAGATAAGAATCCTCCGTCCACATGTTGATGTTTTTGTTATGGTTGCCATTTGGCCTTTTTTTCTGTTTATTGTTGTGCCTGTTGCACTCTTTTACCTTGTCATATGTCTCCAATGGGGCTATGCTGGCCCTTGGCAACTCTCTTCATGGACTGTGATGCACTGTTACCTTGTCATATGTCTCCAATGGGGCTATGCTGGCCCTTGGCAACTCTCTTCATGGACTGTGATGCACTCTGTTACCTTGTCATATATCTACAATGGGGTATGCTGGCCCTTGGCAACTCTCTTCATGGACTGTGATGCACTCTGTTACCTTGTCATATATCTACAATGGGGCTATGCTGGCCCTTGGCAACTCTCTTCATGGACTGTGATGCACTCTGTTACCTTGTCATATGTCTCCAATGGGGCTATGCTGGCCCTTGGCAACTCTCTTCATGGACTGTGATGCACTCTGTTACTTTGTCATATATCTACAATGGGGCTATGCTGGCCCTTGGCAACTCTCTTCATGGACTGTGATGCACTCTGTTACCTTGTCATATATCTACAATGGGGCTATGCTGGCCCTTGGCAACTCTCTTCATGGACTGTGATGCACTCTGTTACCTTGTCATATCTCTACAATAGGGCTATGCTGGCCCTTGGCAACTCTCTTCATGGACTGTGATGCACCCTGTTACCTTGTCATATGTCTCCAATGGGGCTATGCTGGCCCTTGGCAACTCTCTTCATGGACTGTGATGCACTCTGTTACCTTGTCATATGTCTCCAATGGGGCTATGCTGGCCCTTGGCAACTCTCTTCATGGACTGTGATGCACTCTGTTACCTTGTCATATATCTACAATGGGGCTATGCTGGCCCTTGGCAACTCTCTTCATGGACTGTGATGCACTCTGTTACCTTGTCATATGGCTCCAATGGGGCTATGCTGGCCCTTGGCAACTCTCTTCATGGACTGTGATGCACTCTGTTACCTTGTCATATGGCTCCAATTTTCCTGATCTTTACCATATTATTTATAAACGTTGTTGATGTTTTCTGACATACTAATAAAAGACGTCATTGCACTATTCTTTGTCCTCCTTATTCATGTCATTGATTGAAATCTCTAGTTTATCTTGTTGATCCTTAAAGGGACCTACCAAAAATAATGTTGTTTCCTGAATCATATATGTAATACAATTGTAAATGACTTTAAGATTAACATCTCCAATGTAATGTTTATTTTTGTCTTTATATTTTTTTATAAAAGCTTTATCATTGCATGATTATGATTAGCATAGTAATTATTTTATATATGTATATATAGATTGTTATATATGTATATTTCAAATTTCACATCCATGTGTGTATTTATAAACTCTGCATGAATTGATGCACCTTTAACAAATTATCTGAGGATTGATACAATGATATAATCCCTGTAAAGTGTTCATTTTATTGAAATAGTATTGTCTCTGTGTATCCTCTTTTTATAAATAAAAATAATGTCCCTTTAAGTGATGGTGAGCACAATTGTTAATGAATGTATTTCCATTTCTAAAGCGTTTTTGTCCTTTTTACATGAACAAGGACATATAATCTTAATAATAAACAATCTTATTGTAATGTTGACAGCACATGTATTTCATTTTCTATTCTATATTATTGTAAAAGTGTAACCATATCAATCTCTGTGTGTAATGCGCATATTTTAGATGAGGAATATGTTTTTCTAAATATTGTTAAAAAATACTTTTCCTCCCATATATGGCTATAGGTAGGCTGACCATATTTCAACTTGAATAAATGACACGTTTGATCAATACATGTGTCATTATTGTTATTCCAAAACAATCTAAACATATCTTAAAACATCAATGGCATATGTATTTCTCATGTGTATATTTTAAATGTTAAAGATATACACCATAGCTATAGTTAAAGGGACAGTCAAGTCCGAAAAGATGATTCATGATTTCGTGACATTCCTAGATAGCAATCTAGACACATACTAGTTCCAAAAATATAAATACGTTTCTTAGTGATATGCCAAGCTGTCAACTGAGTCCTTGTATTGGCTGCATTTTTCCTGCGATCGCGGATGCGCCATGTTGCTTAAGACGTCACCTGCCAGGCTGTCCAATGATTCCTTGCATTGACTGACGTTTTTACGCGATCAAGGATGCACCTTTTATTGGATGGCGTTTTTACGCGATCAAGGATGCGCCTTTTTTTTGTTTGCGTTCTTACGTGATCAAGAATGTGCCTTTTATTGGATTGCGTTCTTACGTGATCAAGGAAGCGCCATGTTAATTAAGACTTCACATGCAAAGGTAAAAAAACGTCTGATTGTATTACGTAGTCCCGCAATATTTGTTTGTGCACGTTAAACATGTTTGTGAATGAAGCCAAGTTTAAAAACATTGCGAATATGGATTGTTTGCATCATGTTACATTGTTGACCCATAGCTGATAAAGACCACCACATTCTCTTTTGCTGGATGTCTGGTTGAATAAACGAACGAAAGCAAAATGTTTTCATGCATATGATATTTCGAGGCAAGTGCAAATCTTTGTAGTCCATGTTGTTTAATATGTTTGTCAACAATATATTCCTTTTTCTGAAAAATGACTGTTGTGTTTAATGTTATAGATATCTAATTCATAAATATGCGCTATTGTGTTAGAATAAAGTAATCAATATGCATTTATCTTTATCATATGCTAAATATATGATGCCGACTTCTTCTAAATGTAATTTTGTCGTATATTTTATTAAAGGTTCATTAGACACTCACATTATAAATCAAAATATTTTATTTTGTCTCTAGTTAGATAGTCCATTGTTTAACAAATACACGTTTAATTTTGCTTCTGTTCAAATAAAATGTAAGTAATTTTCAGACTCCTCGCCAAGCCTCTAAGTTTCATGTGAGTACCATCTCCAGCTTTCTCCTGTTTGTGTAATGGGTCTTTTCATATGTTAATGATGGGGTATTGTCTTGTTTTACGGTTGTAATGGGGGTTCATCTATATTTTCAATAGAGCTAACCCGATTTTCTTTGAAAGTGTTTAAAGCTTTGTAATATTGATATCAGTATATGTTAATCTTGTTGTTTCTAGTAGTGTCTATTACATACAGTTCTGTTAAAAATATAGTATGCAAATGTTTATTTTTGTATCATGTATGAGTTCCACATTGGTTAATCTCCAAATATATTATTGTTAGCATATTTTCACCCCCCACTCCTAAAAGGACTTTAAACCATATTAATTGTTAAAACAAATGTCTTTATAAAAAAAAAAATAACACAATAATGTCTCTTTAAGAAAATAGACTTTATTTAACACGTCAATATAAATCTGTTTTCAATATTTATTGTTTGAACAAGTACATGTAGATATACCAACAATCTGCAAATATATGTTAGCATATGTAATTTTGTTAAAGGGACAGTTTAGAAAACAAATAATGTTTTGCATTATTATAAAAGTCAATTTTGTAATATCAATGATATCAAAGGTTTCTCACCAATTAATCATTTGTCTGTGTTTATTTTAATTTGCTAGCTAAACCTATGAGGTTCGTGTGCTAATTTCTTAGAGCTTGAAGAGTGCATCTAATCATTATGTAATTTGACCACTAGAGGGCATTTGGATAGCATTTGTATATCTAAAACCTTGTGCTCATACAGCATATTATTTACCATGTATTGATCATTGATGTCTAAAATGTTGTTATGTCAGAACAACAAATAAGTGGTCATTTTTCATAGTCATGGATACAAGGGTAAGCACATAAGTCACACGTATTTCTCCATGTTTTGTTGTTTCCAACTTGATAATGTGTAATACAGTGTTTTCTTTGTAATCAATAATTTTCTGACTGTCCCTTTAAGCTGTGTTATTGGCATTCAAACAGTAATATGCCATCATGGATAATTGTAATGGTAATTTTGTTTGCGATTCGGGAAACAGTTTGGACATCACATCACAGAAACCAATCAATATCAGGAACAAGGATAGGTATGTGATGTGGTTTTCACACACTTATAACCCACACTCTGTAAACAATCTGCCTCCATGGACCCGGTCCCATAGAAGTAGATTATATACAGAGTGTGGTCCACAAGTGTATGAAAACCACATCATCACATACCTATCCATTACACATTAAATAAAAATAACATTAAACATGAAAACAAATACTTACTTCCTCTTCCTTCCCCTCTTCCCACGGGGCTGAGGCTCTTGGAGGGTCAACTGCCGACTCCGACGAGTTCTCATTGGATATGTTGTGGGAAGAGTGGAAGGAAGAGTACTGGGACGACCAAGGTGAGGAGGAGGAGATGGCTCGGCAGGAGAAGATGGCCCAGCAGCAGGAGGCCCAGCAGCAGGAGGCCCAGCAGCAGGAGGCGGACCAGGAGGCAGACCAGCATGCGCCTCCCGGAAAAAATTAAACATCTCTTGGTGTAGATTAAAGGTTCTGTTTTGCCCTTCTTCTATTCTAGTAAGTATGTTTATTATTTGGTTTTGGCCTTCAATTATTTTGTTTTGTCCTTCAAGAATTCTAGTTCGGCCTTCTATATTTTGTATCCGGGAGTTACGCATCTGGTCTATGTAGTCTAGTAGAACCCGCACCTCCGCTATTTCCTGTTGTTGTGCTTGGCGGGGTGCCCGTGTACGGCGGGGTGCCCATGCACAGCGGGGTGTGGGTCCTTGAGGGGCCTCTGGTTCCGCGGCCTCCTCCTCTGCTTCCGGGGCCTCTTCCTCTGCTTCCGTTGCCTCTTCGTCACGGGGGGCCTCTTCCCTCCGAAGTGGAAATTCCTCCCCACCACTCTCATCCCGGGGAAAAGGAGGAGGCTGTATTTGCTGTGCTGCCTCCTCCCCAGACTCTGTATATTTGAAAAAGAAAGAAATGTATATATTAGCATATTTCCAAATAAAGCTTTAAATGACTTAGCTTACGATACAATTACAAATGCAGAATCATTAATCCACTTTGAAATCTAACAATCAATACGATTTCCGCATTTTCTAAACCGTGTTTGTGATATGTCTGTTAAATCTGAATGTTTTAGCGTTTGTTTTCAGTCTGTTTAAATGCACACCTAACCTAGATACTGATGTAACCGCAAAGTAATTGTGAATGCGTGTAAACAACGTTATAGCATTAATCTGATCCTTAAAGGGACATTAAAACCAATGGTTTATCTTTCATGATTTCGAAGCATACAATTATAAACAACTTTCTAATGTACTTTTCTTATCTAATTAGCTTCATTCTCTGGATATTCTTTGCTGAAAAGCATATCTAAATATGCTTAGAAGATGCTGATTGTTAGCTGAATATAGCTGCCTCCTGTGATTGGTTCACCGTGTGCATGGCTATTTCTTCATTAAAGTATATCTAAAGAATGAATCAAATTAGGTAATAAAGTACATTTGAATGTTTTGTCAAATTGTATTCTCTACCTCAATCATGAAAGTAAAGGTTTGCGTATAGTGTCCCTTGAAATACATTCGTATGTGAATTTATTCTTAAATGAGCTTACCGTCAGATGAGAATGGCAGGTTCCCGGTATCAATTCCTCCGATACCGACTACATCCACCTCGGAGATGCTGGGACGCAACATTTCCTCCCATCGGCAGTACTCGATTTCCAGTGCAGGGCCGCCACCGGTTCCTGCGGAATGTCTGGCCTCCAGGCTTAACTTTTTCTTGAGATCCATCTTGCAGTCCCGGTATCGATGTTTTATAGAGTCCATATCTCTATTCCGTCCACCCACTGCATTGACTGCATTCCTTATCTCATGCCAGAGCTTCCTCTTCTCAGTCGGGGTGGTCTTCTGGTGCTGCAGCCTCCTATACCTGGCCATATAGGCCTCTACGAGGGCCTCCTTCTCCTCCATCGAAAACCTTGCCTCCCTAGTCGCCTTGGCCTTCCCCTGTGACGATGCCCTCTGTTTCCCGGACTGTGAAGCCCTACTCTGTCCGCCACTGGGCCCAGCCACTTGTTCATCTTGAACCAAGTGGCTGGGTCCACCCACCGCTTCCACCCCCGCTTCCTGCCCCCCTTCCTGTCCTGTTCCTCTCCCCCTCCCTCTCCTCCCCCCTCTACCTCTCCCCTGACTAAGCTCCTGCCTGCCCTCCATCTGTTCCCTAAACTAAACCCCAAATAATAAAAAAAAAAGTGAGTGTGATGAAATGAAAGGGGTCAAAATAAAGAACTAAAAAGACAAAATAAGTGCTGAAAGTGTGAGAGGGATCTAAAAAACAAAGAGGGTAAGGAGTATTTAAATAAACCAAAAGAAGAAGAAGACTAAAAGGAGGATATGTAAACTAAATGTAACTAGGGGATGGGTATGGGATAAAAGTAAATGGGATGAAAGGGAATGGGACTACAGGGAATGGGGTATGGAGTGTAGTATGAGGGGGTATGGGGTATGGAGTGTATGTAGTGTTATTGATAAGTGTATGTATGTATTGAATGTGTTTGCGTGTAAATGTGTTAAGTGTACAGAAAAATCACTCGCTCGCTAACTCACACTACTACTAATTCTCACTAACTCACACTACTACTAATTCTCACTAACTCACACTACCAGTAACTCTCAATAACTCCCACTAACTCTCAATAACTCACACTACCACTAACTCACGCTCCCACTAACTGACTCTATCACACTACCACTAACTCTCACTAACAACTCCCACTACCACTAACTCACTCACGCTCCCACTAACTGACTTTCTCCCACTACCACTAACTCCCACTCCCACTAACTACCTCACGATAACACTAACAACTGACTCTCTCACACTAACACTAACTCACTCACAATAATGCACAAACTCTCTAATCTTAAACCTCCAATCTCCAAAGACCCACCAGCAACACAGTCAAAGAAGCCATGCTTGTGTGGTGCTTATATACCCTGTGTAAATGTTTAATGATGTACCGATTTCCGTTGTAAATTGTGTTCAGGTGTGCTTTATTAGCAATTAATATTTGTGCAATGTGTATTAGTTGTGTGAATTTGCGCATGCTCATTTGGAGTTAGTATTTGTGGAATGTGTAGAATGCGATGATGTCATAGTGCTCGTTTTCTATAACATTGTCCAATAGTATTATGTTTAAATGTGAATTTGCGATGGTGTGGTATTAGTGAAGTGTTGTATATGTATGTTTGTCCTAATATATAGTGATATTGAATGCGATTATTTTGCTAGTGTATGTATTTTTTTTATTTTCCTTGTTGTTATTTTGCGTATTTCCGCATCTTAAAGTATATGCGTATTCCTTGTATTAAATTTTATTAAAATTCCCCCCGCTTGTGAATGTGTAATGCTTATGTGCTTTGTTGAGTGATTGTTGTTGTGACATTTGCGGCGTGTTATTGTTGTGCATGATGTGGTATGCGTCATATGACCGAACAGTGCATATTTCTCGCGAGATCGAGTGTTAGGGGAAAAAAGCATGTTTGTTTGTTTTTCCATTGATCTCTATGGGAGACTGTCTAACGCGGGCAGGATTCCGCGTGTGAAATACACGCGTTAGCAGTATCGTTAGAAGGTTTTGTTTGAACTCTAAATACCGGAGTCAAACAATGCCGTGCGTTAGACATAAACCACGCGTAGCGTTAGCAACCCATCTACCGCCAAACTCCAAATCTAGCCGATAGAAACTCCTGAATCTACTACCCTTCAGCATAAGATCATGACCCCTTGTTCTTGAATTTTCCATTTTATGTAAAATACCCACAGCATCAGTTTTACTCGACTATCTCACCGCTGACTTAAGCAGCGCTGGTATTGGAGTGCGGTAATGAGCAAAGTTTTGCGCAATGCTCACTTCTTGTCTTTTAACGCCGGGTTTGTAAAAACCTGTAATACCAGCGCTGTAGGTAAGTGAGCGGTGAGAGAAAACTGCTCGTTAGCACCGCATAGCCTCTAACGCACAACTCGTAATCTAGCCGTTTATTTTCTGTCCTTAAAGTGAAGGTAAATTTAGATGAATTAGTGCCCGGTTTTTAACCCCTTAAGGACAAGGCCATTTTTCAATTTCTTTCCCTTAAGGACCAAGGCTATTTTTACATTTTTGCGGTGTTTGTGTTTAGCTGTAATTTTCCTCTTACTCATTTACTGTACCCACACATATTATATACCATTTTTCTCGCCATTAAATGGACTTTCTACAGATACCATTATTTTCATCATATCTAATAATTTCTATAAATTTTTTTGATAAAATATGAGGAAAAAATGGAAAAAAACACACTTTTTCTAACTTTGACCCCCAAAATCTGTTACACATCTACAACCACCAAAAAACACCCATGCTAAATAGTTTCTAAATTTTGTCCTGAGTTTAGAAATACCCAATGTTTACATGTCCTTTGCTTTTTTTGCAAGTTATAGGTCAATAAATACAAGTAGCACTTTTCTATTTCCAAACCACTTTTTTTCAAAATTAGCGCTAGTGACAATCCCATAATATTCCTTGACATGTATATATATTTTTTTAGAAGACATCCCAAAGTACCATTTTGGTATATTTCATGCCACCATTTCACCGCCAAATTAGATCAAATTAGATCAAATTGTTCACTTTTTCACAAATTTTTTCACAAACTTTAGGCTTCTCACTGAAATTATTTGCAAACAACTTGTGCAATTATGGCATAAATGGTTGTAAACGCTTCTCTGGGATCCCCTTTGTTCAGAAATAGCAGACATATATGGCTTTGGCGTTGCTTTTTGGTAATTAGAAGGCCGCTAAATGCCACTGCGCACCACACGTGTATTATGCCCAGCAGTGAAGGGGTTAATTAGGGAGCATGTAGGGAGCGTCTAGGGTTGATTTTAGCTTTAGTGTAGTGTAGTAGACAACCCCAAGTATTGATCTAGGCCCATCTTGGTATATTTCATGCCACCATTTCACCGCCAAATGCGATCAAATAAAAAAAAGCGTTCACTTTTTCACAATTTTTTTCACAAACTTTAGGTTTCTCACTGAAATTATTTACAAACAGCTTGTGCAATTATGGCACAAATGGTTGTTAATGCTTCTGTGGGATCCCCTTTGTTCAGAAATAGCAGACATATATGGCTTTGGCTTGTTTCTTGGTAATTAGGAGGTCACTAAATACCGCTGCACATCACACGTGAATTATGTCTAGCTGTGAAGGGGTTAATTAGGTAGCTTGTATGGAGCTTGCAGGGTTAATTTTAGCTTTAATGTAGCTTTTCAAATGAAAAAAAACATTAAATTTTTCACAATTTTAGGTTTCTCACTGAAATTATTTACAAACAGCTTGTGCAATTATGGCCCAAATGGTTGTAAAAGCTTCTCTGGGATCCCCTTTGTTCAGAAATAGCAGACATATATGGCTTTGGCTTGTTTCTAGGTAATTAGGAGGCCGCTAAATGCAGCTGCGTACCACACGTGTATTATGCCCAGCAGTGAAGGGGTTAATAAGGGAGCTTGTAGGGAGCTTGTAGGGTTAATTTTAGCTTTAGTGTAGTGTAGTAGACAAACCAAAGTATTGATCTAGGCCCATTTTGGTATATTTCATGCCACCATTTCCCCGCCAAATGCGATCAAATTAAAAAAAAGTTCACTTTTTCACAATTTTTTTCACAAACTTTAGGTTTCTCACTGAAATTATTTACAAACAGCTTGTGCAATTATGGCACAAATGGTTGTTAATGCTTCTCTGGGATCCCCTTTGTTCAGAAATAGCAGAAATATATGGCTTTGGCGTTGCTTTTAGGAAATTAGAAGGACGCTAAATACCGCTGTACATCACACGTGAATTATGTCTAGCTGTGAAGGGGTTAATTAGGTAGCTTGTAGGGAGCTTGCAGGGTTAATTTTAGCTTTAATGTAGAGATCAGCCTCCCACCTGACACATCACACCCCCTGATCCCTCCCAAACAGCTCTCTTCCCTCCCCCACCCCACAATTGTCCCTGCCATCTTAAGTACTGGCAGAAAGTCTGCCAGTATTAAAATAAAAGGTATTTTTGGAAATTTTTTTTAGCATATTTACATATGCCTCGGTGTAGGATCCCCCCTTATCCCCCAACCTCCCTGATCACCCCCAAACAGCTCTATAACCCTCCCCTCTACCTTATTGGTAGCCATCTTGGGTACTGGCAGCTGTTTGCCAGTACCCAGTTTACAAAAAAACCCTGCTTTTTTTATATTTTATTATTTTTTTCTGTAGTGTAGCTTCCCCCCAGCCAAAGAGCAACCCCCCACCCCCTCCCAGATCCCTTAGATGTATTTTTAAAATTATTTTGTACCCCACTCTAACTTATTTTTTTTAAATTTCTGTAGTGTAGCCGTTCCCACCCGTTTCCACCCGTGCACGCGCCCGCCCCCACCCTCCCATGGACGTGCGTGCGTGTCCGTGAGCGCCCCCAACGGTCACGCCCGTGATCCCCCTCCACGTCATAGCTAACATCGATGGCCGCCCACCCACCTCCCACTGCAGCTCCCACCCACCAACAATACCGGCCATCGATGTCCGGTGCAGAGAGGGCCACAGAGTGGCTCTCTCTGCATCGGATGGCCAAGGGGTGTTATTGCAGGATGCCTCGATATCGAGGCATCACTGCAATAACCGGAAAGCGGCTGGAAGCGAACAGGATCGCTTCCAGCCGCTTTAAACCCCTAATGTCGTACAGGGTACGTCGCTGGTCTTTAAAGACCAGGTTGTGTGCAACATACCCTGTACGACATGCGTCATTAAGGGGTTAATAATCCTATTAAAAACAAGCACACTTTAATTAATCAAAATTGACATTTCACTTGTTTTCTTCTAAAACTTACCTTTTAATCCTGAGAGCTGCTCCAGCAATTCTCCCGGCTGTCAGAAGCCTCTTCTTATGTCAGAAATGATGAACCCGGCTTCCTCCAATTACGGCTTCCCCCTGGGGGAATCATGGCCTGAGGCAACACCATAATTGGAGGAAGCCGGATTCGTCATTTTGGACCCACGAAGAGGGCTTGCGACGGGCAGAGGAAGCGCTGCAGCGGTTGTCAGGATTAAAAGGTACGTTTTTGAAGAAAACAAGTGAAATGTCAATTTTGATTAATTAAAGGGACAGTTAACACCAGAAGTTTTGTTGTTTTAAAAGATAGATAATCCCTTAATTACTAATTCCCCAGTTTTGCATAACCAACACAGTTATAATTATACACGTTTTACCTCTGTAATTACCTTGTATCTAAGCCTCAGCAGACTGCCCCCTTGTTTCAGTTCTTTTGACAGACTTGCATTTTAGCCAATCAGAGCTGTCTCCATGCATGAGCTCAATGTTATCTATATGAAAAACGTGAACTAACGCTCTCTAGTGGTGAAAAACTATCAAAATGCATTTAGATTAGAGGTGGCCTTCAAGGTCTAAGAAATTAGCATATGAACCTCCTAGGTTTAGCTTTCAACTAAGTATACCAAGATAACAAAGCAAAATTTGTGATAAAAGTAAATTGGAAAGTTGCTTAAAATTACATGCCCTATTTGAAACATGAAAGTTTTTTTTTGGACTTGACTGTCCCTTTAAAGTGCCCTTGTTTTTAATAGGATTATTAAAAACTGGGCACTAATTATTAGTTTATTGTGTGGGACGGTGTCAAATGATTTGCTGAAATCTAGATATCCTACATCAACTGCTCCACCTTTGTCTAATACTTTAGTTACATAATCAAAGAAGTCAATTAGATTAGTCTGACATGATCTCCCTGAAGTAAAACCATGCTGATTTTGGTCCTCTAAATTGTTTGTCTTTATGTTAGTCATAATTATTTTTTATAAGAGCCTTTCCAGTAATTTCTCTACTCCTTATGTTAAACTAACTGGCCTGTAGTTACCAGATTCATCTCTACTGCCCTTTTTATGAAGAGGTATTACATTTGCTATTCTCCAATCATCTGGGACAGCTCCTGTTAATAGTGACTGATTAAACAGATCAGTTAATGTGACAGTTAGCACTGATCGAAGTTCTTTTAAAACCCTTGGGGGAATATTATCAAGACCCACTGCCTTTTTAACATTTATTTTTGATAATGCTAACAAAACCTCATCCTCTGTAAAAAGATTAGTGCTAAACTTGTTTCTAATTTTCGTAGCATCTCTTAAAGGACCAGTCAACACAGTAGATTTGCATAATCAACAAATGCAAGATAACAAGACAATGTAATAGCACTTAGTCTGAACCTCAAATCAGTAGTAGATTTTTTTCTGACAATTTTAAAAGTTGTCTTTTTCCACTCCCCCTGTACCATGTGACAGCCATCAGCCATTCACAATTGCATACACGTACCATGTGACAGCCATCAGCCATTCACAAATGCATACACACTTATTCTTGCACATGCTCAGTAGGAGCTGGTGACTCAAAACGTTTAAATATAAAAAGAATGTGCACAATTTGTTAATGGAAGTAAACTGGAAAGTTGTTTAAAATGGCATGCTCTATCTGAACAATGAAAGTTTAATTTTGATTGAGTGTCCCTTTAATGTAGACATTTTATCTTCACAATTTTTTGTGAAAACAGAACAGAAGTAATCATTGAGACTGTAATTCTCTCCTTCTATTATTCTACCCATCAACTGATTTAATTTTTACTATTCCTATCTTCTTTTTTCTTCTTTCACTGATATATCTAAAGAATGTTTTGTCCCCATGTTCACAGGAGTACATTGGTGCACTGGAGCTGATTTTATCTATGGGGTTGATCACATTTTTTTAGAAGAACTACAGAAATCTCCATAGACGTTCATGGTATTTTTGCTGAAAATTATTAGATATGTTTTTCTAAAGGATTGTGATCGACAAGGGTTAAACACATAAAGCATTTTTTTTTAAAAAAATTAAATTTTTTTTATTGAGGTTTCTAAAACATACAATACATATTGAAAGTTCAATTACAATTGTTCTCAAGAGACATGTTATAATGAGTTAATGAACCAAAATAAACGAATAGAAGCATATTATTCAATAATCCCCCCGTTAACTGGAAAGAAATATAACTTAACATCAAACATAATAAAATATTAGCCTGTCATCTGCTTGTAGACAAATCAAAATGAAGAAACTACAGTCTACCATCAAACTAAAATACTCTTATTAATATCATTAACAGTGAAAAAAACTATTAGTCTACGACATAGTTTATGTTATAGAAGTAATACCTCGTTTTTATTTATTTTTTCTGGTATAACCTCTCCTTAGATCAAATATGGTCACTCATGGACCTAGGTACTCAAATGGGCCAAGACAGAGAGATTAGTGAATGAAGTGGCCTTTCTTGGGCTTTATTGCTTATGAGAATAATCTTGCATCTGATCCTTAATGATATTTATTTATAGTAGGTAGCAAACTCTAGTGTGTTAACCTTGTAGGTCTGAGATAATATAGAGCTTAAAGACTGTTACCAAGTTCTTTTGTACCTTTCACCGGCCATAGTATAACTTGCTATATAACTTGTGGCATACACATACATTTTAAAAAAATTAAAAATTAGCTTAGGGTAACATTCTAGGCATATTTGGTCAGCAAAAACAGTACAGACCAATATAATAACCCACAAAACTATAGGTGTATGGAAGATGTAAAGACCAACAATTTATTCTATGTATCTAATCCTAGATACCATATCTATAGAAGCAGTGGAGGAATCATTCTCTGATCATATAATACACATTAGGTATTATTAAACAAATAGGAAGGTTAGTAATTTCCACATGAGGTTTATTTGAAGAATGAACTTTACATACTGGTATAACTATATATTACTGCCACATGCGTTTACATGGTTTCTGGAGGACGCAAAAACATGGGTTGAGTATGTCTCAGAATAATTAAATAAATTGAATACAGGGACCTTAAGTACGTAAAAATATGCAATTCTGCACATGTTTACACTAAAAGTTATAAGCGCTAATGACATTATTGAACCCCATGTGGGGAGATAAGAGAAGGCTACGCAGTAGGTTATCATAGCCTATGTTAAAACATTTCCATCTTACACATATATTTAGTTTGCATGGTAGCTCATCCACGAACATAAAATAGACTAATGCATCATACCTTAGTTTAAACAGATTTTTACATCAGCAAACCTTAAACAAAAAACAAGAAAAAATAACTCCACTTGGTGCTATAGGCAATAAGAGGTATAAGAGCAAATATCTAGACTAGTATATCAGGAAAACAATCGTCTTAGAGTCCTGTGTCTATAGAATAATACACATAGCCAATTTTATCTTGGTTATAGCACGCAAAGAGCGCATATGTTAATACATATACACCGGTAAGGGTTTTATTCAGCCTACACCTAACCTCCAGGCAAGACGGCTCACATTAGCTGTAGGCCTGATAACCGATAACGAACGATGTGATAATAGTGTCAGTTTGTCGCTTGAGGTTTTGGCCCTGCAAGGGGAGCCACAGAGCTGCGTAAACATCGTAGTGGCTACCAGATTTGTGAGTTTATTAGCTGAGCTGTAGGTTTCGTTTGTAGCCGTTAAATCTAACAGAGTCCAGTCACCATACATAACATTGAGATCAGCGTCATCTCTCTTGGCACCCCTATCAGCCATATCCTTACTTGTAAAGGTGCCTACTTCAATGTAGCGATCCACTGAGACAGATGCAAGGATCTCGGTCCTTGTATTTGCATGCTGTTTGAGAGGGCAGGAAGCCGACCCTGGGGCCCCAAAGCGCCGCAACCTCCCTCTGTCGCCGGAGCAGGGACTGTTTGTAAACAATCATCAGCGTTGTCAACCACAGGTACTGTAAATGCGGTACGCAAATCTTCTATCAATTCGGCTTGACAAGTATCTATAAGGCTACTGAGCTCAGCCAAAAGACGGACCGCCGCCTCCATGCTGATCATAGGTAGTCACTCGTATATGTCTCAGGATACTATGGTCAGTGTTGCGGGATCTGGGTGGTGCTAAGGTTAGTGCGTCTCTCTTTAATAGAGCTGCTACCTATGTTATTTTATATAGGTTAGCTATACTCAGGATTTTTAGTTCAGCATATATAGCTGCGCTGCCTGAAACTTCAGGAAAGTGGAGGGGTGGAGAGAGATACAGGCCGCAATCGGCCTCTGCTGCGTACCTCCTCGTTAGAGGTCTGCTAGGCTGAAATTATAAATAGAAGTTGCAAGAGTCTTTTACTCGAGAATCCGTCTTCACTATTTCTCATATAATATATTTGGATTGTCACTCAGATGGGTGATAAACAGCAGATTTATCGACTCCAGTGGTCAGCCGTTTTGAAAGAGCAGCCATCTTGGTCGTTGGTCGGACACGCCCCCCATATAGCATTTTTTTACTGTGCTGTTACTTGCATATAACAAACATAGCATTTTATTTTGGCATTTGTATGGCTCTTTAAGTAAGTAATTGAAAAATGACAACTCATTGTGAAGTTCAGACTGAAAGTGCACATTTTCACTTATTTTGAGCTTTTTCCCCTTTTGTATAACTTCCTTGAAAAAACCCCATTTAAAAACAAGTTAGAATTAGCAAGCATTGAATCCATAACTCAAGGTATAATTAGGCCTATATGTACACTGCTGCAAAACAGCATAAATCTCAGATATTCTGCATTTTGCAAAATCAATCCTATCCCACTGTCCTATCTCAATTAATGACCTGGTTTCACAACCCTAAAAAGCCCTGGTTTCCCAGATAAAACAACAATTTCAAAAGTAATAAAACACCCGGAATTATTAAAAATAAAAATAAATTTAAAGCAAAATTGCCTTGAATTTTAATATTACAGAAAATCTATACATATAAATCAATAATTTAATACCAATTAACACAATCTATCTCAGGTTTGAGTAGCCTAATGCCCTGACACTCCAGTACTACAAAATAAAGTGTATTTTTCAGAACTAGGGTGGATTTTTTCCATTCCTATGATATTGGTTTTTTTTATATAATGCATATAGTGTTTTATCAATAATAAAAATATGGAAGTAATGAAATAATAATCTGTATTTTTTTTTTTGTCCTTCCGACAATGGGTAGTATTAAAAAAAAATTAAAGAATGAATCCTAGTATAGACCATGAAGCTTACATGCATATATATAAATTTCTATATATCTATATACTGTATCTATCTATCTATCTATCTATCTATCTATCTATGATATATATATATATATATATATATATATATATATATACATACATATACTTGGCTTTATATATATATATATATATATAATATATATATATATATATATATGTGTGTGTGTGTGCAGTATATGTGTCAATCATATTGTTTTGCTAAACATCACAAGCAGCAAGGAGAGATCTATACATAAGCAGTTCTGCTATTCCCCATATTATTCAACACCTTAAAGGGACTGTAAAGTTAAAATTTAACATAATTCAGATAGGGCATGTTCTTTTAAACACGTTCTGAATATAGATTTTCCACTTCTGTGGCATGTGTTGTGCAATTCATTTTATATGATTTTGTGTACATTTAGAATTAAAGGGATAGTAAATTGAAAACTGGACCACCTGATGTGTTCAGCTAGCTCCCCATAGTGCATTGCTGCACTTTCAACTAAGGATACCAAGAGAATGAAGCAAATTTGATAACTTAAGAAAAGTAGGGGGAAAAGCTAAAAAATGATGTTCTGTCTAAATCATTTTGTGTTTCTTGATTTGGTAATAGCTTGCTGTTTTCTATATGGTTGTCGGAGATTTAATGTAGCTCTGTAAGAGTATCCATTTACCTCCTTTAAAGGACCAATGACATATTTTGTAATAAATATTAATACTTCTGTACAAATTAAATTCACCAACACAATGTTTTCGCAAATAAAATGCAACACAAACTTACACATACATTTATATGAAAACAAATAAATACATACCTGCATGTGATACATTACATGAATGAGTGAATTGCAGACAAATCAGCTGTTTCTGTGATTTAAACTGGGAAAGGAATACTTTGGTATAAGAGTCCGGATAAAATACACTGGAAAATCAAATTGTTTTCTTTGGACATCAGGTGGAACAATTTAAGCATGGGCGTTGTTTAGCTTATTTATCATCATTATTGTTAAAGCCCCATGTAGAATAAAATAATTGTTATCAGTTAATTGTAGAGCGCCAACAGATTCCGTAGAGCTAAAATAAAATAACATTATTTGGAATGAGAGGTTTTGATATGTGCTTAGGACAATCAGAGCAAATGCAATATCTCTGTATTCTTAAAGGGACACTAAACACTAAAAACATTTTGGACTATCTTAACCAGCGCACGCTAAAATAACCAGCCATTACAAGTGGCTGGTTAATATGACCGCAAGCCTGCATTTTCACTTTGCGTCAAGTGTAATTAACCAGAGATCAGACCTCTGGTTAAAAATAAAAAGTTGCTCCAATTGCCCCCAAAATAAAGAGGATGGTACAGTAACATAAAATAAAAATATAAGCATTTTGATCTTTTTTAAGAATGAACTTCACAAATCAGTTATAAGTGAGAGAATGTGAGGTGTTAGAAACAAAGTGCTTAAAGTGCCTTTACATAGGAGTCAATGAGGAACTATGTTTTCTCCATAGATATATGTATATGCTATGTATATGCTTATATACATATATTTGCATGTGTTTATATGTGTATATACATATATTAACAATCAAAGAAGAAAGGTAGGATCCAGCTTTATGCAAATAAAATCCATCTTTATTGGCAAGGTTAAAACGCCAAATGTGGCTCAGTGAACAGCATACAGTGATAGCAAGCAAAACAGGTGTGTGAGCGTGACACCACGGCTTACATGTTTCGGCACTCAGCCGTAATCATAGCCATAGGTGTCATGCAGGTGAATGCAAGTTTAAAAAGTCTGGGTTACAATTGTGATTGGATAAAAACAATGAATACAAAACACGCCCACACACCAGGTAATGAGTAATTTTAACCCTTAATACCCTAGTCACGCTACAGCAAGAGTACACACATTATGGTTTATATATAGAGTGTCCTTATAAACATAAACATTATATTTCTAGAATAGAAAACACATATAGATAATGCGATAACAATAGAGGAAAAATGGCCAGAAGTAAACTGGACCAAAACTGGATGTAAAATATTTTACTATGATCACCATAGTTCTATATACAATAAATCTTTATGAGTTCTATAATTAGCAAGCACTAAAGCAAGATGTATATAGTTTACGAAATTCGCTTGAGACATAATTTAAAATGAAATATTAATAATGCTGGTTAGCTGGAATATATTCCCATTACAGAGAAATGTCTCAAAGGTGTATATCACTTTAAAAAAGTAAGCACATACACATATACACAAACATACACATACTGATGTATGTATGTACATATATACTCTCACACATTACAAGGCAGTCTAGTGTGTAACCAACCATCAATGCGTATTAAAGTATAATAAAAGTTAAAAGTGCGGGACATATCTTAGAGTGTCAGAATAGGGAGGGGGGGGGGTTATAGCAAAGTGGACAATACCCACAAAAGAATTTGATATATAGAGATGTTTGAATGATAAGTATTTGTACCCTCAAATCATTCCCAGAAATTGATCAAATCGTATCTTGAGTTTAAACCCAATGGTAATCTGGTTTTGAGGGTGTATATCCAATACACTTCCCTTTTGGCAAGTATGTTATCAAGATTACCACCTCTCTTGGGCACCTTGGCTTGTTCTATTGCCGCCCATTTAAATGAGTTCAGACTACTGTGATGTTTTGTGGAAAAATGTTGAACAAGTGGTGTGCTAGATGTACCTTTTGTAATAGTCGAAAAATGTTCTCTAATGCGGGAATTTATATCCCTAGAGGTTAACCCTATGTATTGAATGTTACATAAGGTGCATGTAATGATATATATGACATTCGTGCTTTGGCACTTTAAACAAGTTTTGATTGGATATGTCTGTCCCATTATTGCTGAGGTGAATTCTTTAGTAACCCATGCAAAGTCGCAGGGTTTACATTTCTTATGGCCACATTTAAACATGCCCAGATGTTGTAACCATGAGCTAGTGTGACAAGAAGTCTGTTTTAATTCTGTGGGAGACAGAATAGAAGCCAAAGTGGGGCTTTTCTTGTAGGAACACCTAACACCTTGTTTTACAGTTTCAACCAACTTCTCGTCGGCTGCCAGTAATGGGAAATGTTTCCTGCTATGTCACAGATTTGGGGGTATTGTGTGCTGAAGGTTGTCACAAAATGTACACCTAGGAAATCTCTGTGTGTGTTAGCAGGTTTGTCCACCAAAAGTTGGTCCCTGTCCAGTTGGTCAACAGCTAATCTAGCCTGTCTAATATGTCCACGTGTGTATTTCCTCTCTTTTAGTCTCTTCTCAAGACAACCTGCCTCCTGCACGTAATCCTCCATATTGCTACAATTTCTTTTAAGCCTAGTAAACTGCCCTTTTGCAACAGCATATGATGTATTTTTTGGGTGGCAGCTGGAGGCGTGCAGGAGGGTGTTTTCGGTACACTTTTGATACAATGTTGCCCCTTCTCTCTCCTGTAAGGCATAAGTCTAGGTAATTAATGGAGTTTCTGTCAGTGGTGTATGTAAAGCTCAAGTTTAAATTATTTTTGTTGATCATGTCAATGAAATTCTTAATGTCTGCAGGAGGACCTGACCAGATAAGAAGGAGGTCGTCAATATAACGTTTAAAGAAACAAATGTGAGATCTAAATGGGTTGCTATGGTCAAAGATGTTTTCTAGCTCCCATTTGCCAAGAAATAAATTCGCATAAGAGGGGGCATATTTCGCCCCCACGGCAGTACCACATCTTTGCACATAGTATTTGCCTTCAAACGTAAAGAAATTGTGAGTCAATAGGAATTCTTAGAATGTAGTTTTGGAAATCTGATGTATATTCTGTGTGTGTTGTCAAATAATATCTTACAGCTTCAATACCCTTGTTGTGTGGGATCCTAGAATATAGTGAGACCACATCAACCGAAAGCCAATGGTAGTTGGTTTGCCATTTTGTATTGGTTAGGAGATTTAGTATATGTTTTGAATCCCTCGTATGTTTTGAATCCCTCGTATATGAAGGTAATTGGTTAACCAATGGCTGCAAAATGGCATCCAACCACTGGGACAATCTTTCAAAAATAGAATCAATACCGCTAACTATTGGGCGGCCTTGTACGTTGGTAAGGGACTTATGAACCTTAGGGAACATATGGAAGACTGGGGTTCTTGGGTATTTAACATAGAGATAATCTGCTGTATTTTCATCTAAGAAACCGTGTTCAACACCATCATCTAAAATATCAAATAGGAGCTTCTTATACTTATTTGTTGGATTTCTAGGAAGGATCGAATAATCTGTGGGAATATTTAATTGTCTGTGTGCCTCTGATATGTAATCCTGCCTATCAAGTACTACAACAGTACCTCCCTTATCTGATGGGCGGATTACTAGGTCAGATCTTTGTTGTAATGACCTAAGTGCTTCTGTCTGTCTTTTAGTCAGATTTTTAGTTGTTCGTTCAGTGGTCACTTTTAGTTTATGCAAATCAGATTCTACTCATGCATGGAATGTCTCGATTATTGGCCCTCTGTTTTGTATCGGGTAAAAAGTAGATTTATTTCTAAATGAGTATGCCCTATTGAGTGTTCCTGATACTGTGTTGCTCTCAATTGCCAAATTTTGAAGGGATATGAGGTCACATGTTTCTGAAAAGGTATTTATGCCTGTAATAGATGTAGTGTGGAGACTATCTGGTTCTAAAGTCGTTGTTTCCTGTGGGGTATCTGCAAAATATTTCTTTAATGTAATATTCCTGACGAATTTGTTGATATCTATGAGTATCTGAAATATATCAAAGTTTGTGGTGGGTGCAAAACCTAAACCTAAGGAGAGTACATCTATTTGGTCTTTAGTAAGTGTAGCTGAAGATAAATTTACTACACTATTCATTTGTATTTGGTCTGTGTGCGGTTTCCCCGTACTGGATATCTCTCTTGGTTGTTGGCCTGCATCCCCCCTATACCCTGTGTTGGAGGGTCCATGGGAAAAACCTGATTCAGTAATGACATTTCATGTGTTCCTGTGTTTACTGCATATGTACTCATTTGTTCATCTGGTCTGTTAGTAGAGGTGTATTTGGAGACAATGTTTTTATCTTTAGATTTCACTACTATAGGTGCTGAACTTGTACCTATAGTATTAGGTACAGCGGGAATGTTAGAGATGTTAGAAATGTTAGAGGCAATGGGGGCCTTTAAAATACCTTGTTGTGAGTTAGAGATAGTGTTAATCTGGGTCTCTATGTCCATTTCACCACCTGATGTATATTCATCAGACGATCTGTCTGTATCGCTATCAGAGAAACTGACCTGTTTTTGATTACCCCTTCTATGTCTACGGTTACCCCTGTGTTTTTTGTTTTTGTTCTGTGGCAAGCTTCTTCTATAGTTGGAACGTTGTTTTTTGTTCCAAATATATACTGAATTTTTCTGATAATCGGTTTTATCCCGAATAAACTTGATATGTTTATTTTCCATTATAACTTGCTTGCCACGGGCCAAAGACTCTTGTAATATTTTATCAAATTTGGCAAAATCTGGGTCAACACTACGGTTATTTAACTCTATCTGGATGGTGTCTATCTCTTGCTTAATTTCATTAAGTTGCTGGGTTCTATATTGTATTAATAACAGCATTAATTGACATGAACATTCAGATAGTACTGCATTCCATTTGTCAACAAACTCAGTGTCCGTTGTATCAACATCGAAAGTAGGAAATTTAAAAATCCTTAATCCTCTTGGGATCATTTGGGCTTTGAGATATGATTGAAATGTCCAAATGTCCCACTGTGCTTTAGTCTCCTTAAATAACAAAGTCTCCACTGTATCAAATAAAGTGCTAAGTGAAAGTGTCCCCTTATCTTCTGAAAATATGTTTTCACATTCTGTGGAAAAGTTACTACGTGCCGTAGCGGGTCTCAGGGAAAAATATTGTTGTTGTGCTGTTTCTTCCATTGTAATAATGGTTAAATGTTCGTTGCCAAAAATGGATACTCAGTATAGAGAGGAAAAGCCCTTGTATTAGTGAAAAGCAGCGAAAAGTTTCCCTAGGTATCGCCAGTAATACCCAAATGACAGTGATATAGAGAAATATGGGAAGTCCTCTTCTAATATGCAAATATGTAGGTGCAAACAAAAGGTGCAAACAGGTAGATGCTGTTGTGTCCGGGACTTACCCTTAAGGAGCCTAACCGCCCCCGGAATCTGTATATGCCGTGCAGTGCCTCAGACAGGGATTCTAAGTAGCCGGGGGACCTCCGTGGTCAAACCGAAATCAGATCGGTGGGCTAGCAGCTCCAAACCAACCGGCGAAGAAGAAAATCTCCAGCAGCGCTTCAGGCTGTTCACAGGTGCACTGGGGCACCCATTTGTGACGTAGCGGGATCTCCGGTCTGGGGGAGGTGCTCTTTCTTCACCCGGGTTTCACAACAGGTAATTTTCATATACAAGGGCTTTAAGCTGATCCAAAACTGGTGCAGGTATAAACAATCAAAGAAGAAAGGTAGGATCCAGCTTTATGCAAATAAAATCCATCTTTATTGGCAAGGTTAAAACGCCAAATGTGGCTCAGCGAACAGCATACAGTGATAGCAAGCAAAACAGGTGTGTGAGCGTGACACCACGGCTTACATGTTTCGGCACTCAGCCGTAATCATAGCCATAGGTGTCATGCAGGTGAATGCAAGTTTAAAAAGTCTGGGTTACAATTGTGATTGGATAAAAACAATGAATACAAAACACGCCCACACACCAGGTAATGAGTAATTTTAACCCTTAATACCCTAGTCACGCTACAGCAAGAGTACACACATTATGGTTTATATATAGAGTGTCCTTATAAACATAAACATTATATTTCTAGAATAGAAAACACATATAGATAATGATATGTATATAGATGAATATATTCCAGCTAACCAGCATTATTAATATTTCATTTTAAATTATGTCTCAAGCGAATTTCGTAAACTATATACATCTTGCTTTAGTGCTTGCTAATTATAGAACTCATAAAGATTTATCGTAGATAGAACTATGGTGATCATAGTAAAATATTTTACATCCAGTTTTGGTCCAGTTTACTTCTGGCCATTTTTCCTCTATTGTTATCGCTCACACACCTGTTTTGCTTGCTACCACTGTATGCTGTTCACTGAGCCACATTTGGCGTTTTAACCTTGCCAATAAAGATGGATTTTATTTGCATAAAGCTGGATCCTACCTTTCTTCTTTGATTGTTTATACCTGCACCAGTTTTGGATCAGCTTAAAGCCCTTGTATATGAAAATTACCTGTTGTGAAACCCGGGTGAAGAAAGAGCACCGCCCCCAGACCGGAGATCCCGCTACATCACAAACGGACGCCCCAGTGCACCTGTGAACAGCCTGAAGCGCTGCTGGAGATTTTCTTCTTCGCCGGTTGGTTTGGAGCTGCTAGCCCACCGATCTGATTTCGGTTTGACCACGGAGGTCCCCCGGCTACTTAGAATCCCTGTCTGAGGCACTGCACGGCATATACAGATTCCGGGGGCGGTTAGGCTCCTTAAGGGTAAGTCCCGGACACAACAGCATCTACCTGTTTGCACCTTTTGTTTGCACCTACATATTTGCATATTAGAAGAGGACTTCCCATATTTCTCTATATCACTATACATATATTAACACATAAATATATATGTATATAGTCATATACATATATAATTATGTATTGCTGTCCAATGCTGCGCAAGTTGCCCCCTGCGCTGTGCAAAGTGTTTGTGTGCGGCTGCCGGCATGAAAACGAGGCTCCCATTGAAGTTTATGGAAGCACGCTCCCATGAGAACTTGACTTCCAGCAATGCAAACACCAGCTCACGTTCGCATTGCACCTTACTTGTAATACCAGTGCACAAGTTTAGTGCACATGTCGTGCTGGTGTGCCGCCATGTTTCCCTACATTCCAGTGCTGATGTGTTTACACATGTGCAGCAACTCTCCTTCAGATACCTATAGTGTAACCTAGATTCCAAAATGGCAGCACCCATGATTAGAGAGAGGTGCATGAAGTGTATCCAGTGTTCACTGTCCATTTAAAAGTAAGAGAATAGATGTATTACCTTTTATATAGAAATACATTTCAGGATAGATGGTCATTACCTTTCTCTTTAAATGGATATTGTTCTCCATGATTTCTGTCAAGATAGAACAAACAAAAAAAAAGAGCAGCAATCAAATATGTAAAATATGTTTGTTTTTTGTGTATGAAAATTATTCAGTAAAAGCTTTCTAAGCTGAAACCTGTAGGACATGTATTTTTGTGCACAACTAATGTCTTCCACAGAAAAAAAAAGATGGATGGTTTATTCAGCACAGGGACCTTCTTTAAAAAAACAAAAAAACAACAACTATGCACAATTATATATTTTAAAATTATTTCTTTTTTAATGTGCAGAGAACAATTTTGAGTACATTGTCTTGTTTAAGTGCACATAGATTACAATACAGACATAGGCCTCTATTTATCAAGGTCTGTCGGACCTGAACCGACAGTGCGGATCAGGTCCGACAGACCTCGCTAAATACGGAGAGCAATACGCTCGCCGTATTCAGCATTGCACCAGCAGCTCACAAGAGCTGCTGGTGCAACGCCGCCCCCTGCAGACTCGCGGCCAATAGGCCGTCAGCAAGGGGGTGTCAATCAACCCGATCGTACTCGATCGGGTTGATTTCCGGGGCGATGTTTGTCCGCCTGCTCAGAGCAGGCGGACAGGTTATGGAGCAGCCGTCTTTGTGACCGCTGGTTCATAACTGCTGTTTCTGGCGAGCATGCAGGCTCGCCAGAAACACGGGGCATCAAGCTGCTTTCAGAGCTTGATAAATATGTCCCATAGGCTTTCCTTTCTGGCTGAGGAAAAAACTAACACAAGGAACTGAAAATAAAGTTAAAAGGATGAGTGGGAGAAAGGGAATTCCAATCACAACTCAATTGTCTGTACAAAAGAGGAACATTTAGGAGGCTGCTACAGACATGAGTTATCTTCTGCAAAAAGGGATTTCCTTACATAACGAGTCTTTATTCTAAAAACAGTGTTTTACTTATAATGAAAGTAAAAAGGGACAGTTGGAGACTTGGAAAAGAAGCACTTAGAGATTTTAATATACAAATTTTAATTAAAAAAATGTAACACACTTTTGTTATTTATATCCCCTGACCATCCCTGAAATAAGAGTTTTCTGAGGGTTGGCAGTGAACAAGGCAAACTTCATAAGCCTGATCTGACACATATCTATCCCGAATTGGCTTCAGCAGATAAGATAAGAGCGCAGCCAATAAGAACTGCAAAATAATAGAGATTTGCTCAATAAAAACAAGGGGATAATGCATTCCAAACATTTTCAGAGTCACCCAGTATGTTAGTTTATTGCAAAACAAATCTTGTAATTACAATGTGTTTATTATTCCCCAATGAAGTTTGCTATTGTTTAAAAAGGTTGATAACGCCTTTGCTACCAATTCCCCAGTTTTGCACACCCAACATTGTTATTTTAATATATTTTAATACATTTAAACCTCTAATTTTCTTATCACATGCTTTTTTATTTGCTTTTCACAACAGTAGACTGTTCCTGTGAGCCATATAGATAACATTGTGCTCTCTCCTGTGGGTTGTGGATAACACTGCACTAATTTGCTAAAATGCAAGTCAATAGATAATAAATAAAAAGTCATGTGATCAGGGGGCTGTCAGAAGAGGCTTAGATACAAGGTAATCACAGAGGAAAAAAGTATATTAATATAACTGTGTTGGTTATGCAAAACTGGGGAATGGGTAATAAAGGGATTATTTATCTTTTAAAACAATAACAATTTTGAAGTTGACTGTCCCTTTAATATGGGAGCATCTAGAACTGACTACAAATAAGAATGACATTGCTATGTTTATCTTGTTTTTGCTTCTAGTTACATTCATATACTTTACTTTTTTCCTATTTATCTAGTATATGTGTAATATATGGTTGTGAGACTATCTTGCAAGCTGTAAATTCACAAGCTCTATAAGGGAGATCTATAAGGGTAAAATGTTTGGAGAATATGATGGAGCTATCAGAAGACCTCATACATAACTTGTTATTTTTCCCCAATAAATAATATATGAAGAAGACCCAAAGAAAGGTTAAAATCAAAATGTTACTGAAATCACATATACAATTGTAATATAATGTTAGTGCTTCATATTGTGACAGAGAACAAGGAATTGTGAGTGACCAGGTTTATATTTATCCTACTATGTTGAAATGTGTATTTGATTTCTAAACCACAGGGAATTGTATTATATAAAATGTGGCTAGGAATTAAGCTGCTGTATTTTTGGGTCCCTGGGGTGGAACATTGGAGAGAGGGCGGGCCAGTGTTCCATTCCTCAGTTTACCAGTGGCGGCTTGTTATAACAAGGACCCAGTACAGGAGTTGATGTACATAAATGGTACCCCACATTGCCAGCACTAGCAGTGGAACAGTAATACCAATATATCCCTAGCCTTTGCAGAACGGAGGGCAATCATATTTATACAAAAGGAAGGCATACAGAGGACATTGTATCTGTGACACAAGGACTGTGTCTCAAATGATGAAATAATTTTACTCCAACTAGATGGCCTATTTAAATATGTGTAGGACCAATGAATGTAGTAAGCAGTATGATGGTGCGGAAACCGAGTGTAGCTGGTTAGACACTAGGTGTAAGGCAGTTCTCCTATAATGTAAATCCATTAGATATAGTGTGATATATGTATATAGTTGTTTTATATGTGCTATAGTATAGCTTTGCAACAGTCTGTTACCACATCATTGTTGTGCCTATCACCTAACACTGCAGTTTAGAACCTTGGTATGATGTAGACATGTGCACCGCTAAAAAATTCGGTTCGTTTTCGGTTCGGATCGATTCAGACTTTTCGAATTTCGTTTCGGATCGAATCTGATTCGGCAAAATTTGAATAAATTCGTTTCGGATTTATTCGGATCTGAATAAATTCGTTTCGGATTTATTCGGATTCGGCTGAATTCGGTTCTATTCCGTTCCGAAATTCGGTATGTTTTTAGTACACTAACACCCATTTAGTACACTAAGTCACTAACACCCATAAACTACCTATGAACCACTAAACCGAGGCCCCCCCACATCGCAAACCCTATAATAACATTATTTAACCCCTAATCTGCCGATCGGATATCGCCGCCGCCTACATTATAGCTATTAACCCCTAATCTGCTGTCCCTAACACCGCCGACCCCTACATTATAGTTATTAACCCCTAATCTGCCTCCCCCAACGTCGTCGCAATCTAACTACAAGTATTAACCCCTAATCTGCCGACCCGATATCGCCGCCGCCTACATTATAGCTATTAACCCCTAATCTGCTGTCCCTAACACCGCCGACCCCTACATTATAGTTATTAACCCCTAATCTGCCCCCCCAATGTCGCCGCAATCTAACTACAAGTATTAACCCCTAATCTGCCGACCCGATATCGCCGCCTACATTATAACTATTAACCTCTAATCTGCTGTCCCTAACACCGCCGACCCCTACATTATAGTTAATAACCCCTAATCTGCACCCCCCAATGTCGCCGCAATCTAACTACAAGTATTAACCCCTAATCTGCCGACCCGATATCGCCGCCGCCTACATTATAACTATTAACCCCTAATCTGCTGTCCCTAACACCGCCGACCCCTACATTATAGTTATAAACCCCTAATCTGCCCCCCCCCAACGTCGCCGCAATCTAACTACAAGTGTTAACCCCTAATCTGCCGACCCGATATCGCCGCCGCTTACATTATAGCTATTAACCCCTAATCTGCTGTCCCTAACACCGCCGACCCCTACATTATAGTTATTAACCCCTAATCTGCCTCCCCCCAACGTCGCCACAATCTAACTACAAGTATTAACCCCTAATCTGCCGACCGCAAATCGCCGCCACTATAATAAATGTATTAACCCCTAAACCGCCGCACTCCCGCCTCGCAAACACTATAATACATTTTATTAACCCCTAATCTGCCCTCCCTAACATCGCCGCCACCTACCTACAATTATTAACCCCTAATTTCCCGCCCCCAACGTCGCCGCTACTATAATAAGGTTATTAACCCCTAAACCTAAATCTAACCCTAACACTAACACCCCCTAACTTAAATATAATTTAAATAAAACGAAATAAGTTTACTATAGTTAAATAAATGAATCCTATTTAAAACTAAAGACTTAAATGTAAAATAAACCCTAAGATAGCTGCAATATAACTAATAGTTACATTGTAGCTATTTTAGCATTTATTTTTATTTTACAGGCAACTTTGTATTTATTTTAACTAGGTACAATAGTTATTAAATAGTTAATAACTATTTAATAACTACCTAGCTAAAATAAATACAAATTTACCTGTAAAATAAATCCTAACCTAAGTTACACTAACACCTAACACTACACTATCATTAAATTAACTAAATAAATGAATCATATTTAAAACAAAATACTTACCTGTAAAATAAACCCTAATATAGCTGCAATATAACTAATAGTTACATTATAGCTATTTTAGCATTTATATTTATTTTACAGGCAACTTTGTATTTATTTTAACTAGGTACAAAAGCTATTAAATAGTTATTGACTAATTAATAGCTACCTAGTTAAAATAATTACAAAATTACCTGTAAAATAAATCCTAACCTAAGTTACAATTAAACCTAACACTACACTGTCATTAAATAAATTAACTACAAGTACCTACAATTATCTACAATTAAATAAACTAAAGTACAAAACCCCCCCACTAAATTACAAAAAAAAAGAAACACTAAATTACAAAAAATAAAAAAATATTACAAGAATTTTAAACTAATTCCACCTAATCTAAGCCCCCTAATAAAATAACAAAGCCCCCCAAAATAAAAAAAATGCCCTACCCTATACTAAATTACAAAAGTTAACAGCTCTATTACCTTACCAGCCCTGAACAGGGCCCTTTGCGGGGCATGCCCCAAAGAAAACAGCTCTTTTGCCTGTAAAAAAAAAAACACAATCCCCCCCCCCACATTACAACCCACCACCCACATACCCCTACTCTAACCCAAACCCCCCTTAAATAAACCTAACACTACCCCCCTGAAGATCTCCCTACCTTGAGTCGTGTTCACCCAGCCGGGCCGAAGTCTTCATCCGATGGGGCAGAAGAGGACATCCAGACCGGCAGAAGTCTTCATCCAAGCTGGGCAAGAAGAGGTCTTCCATCCATCATACAAGTACCAAAATACAAACAAACACTAAATTACAAAAAATAATAAAATATTACAATAATTTTAAACTAATTACACCTAATCTAAGCCCCCTACTAGCTATTAATATAGCTTCAATATAACTAATAGTTACATTGTAGCTATTTTAGGATTTATATGTATTTTACAGGCAACTTTATATTTATTTTAACTAGGTACAATAGCTATTAAATAGTTAATAACTATTTAATAACTACCTAGCTAAAATAAATACAAATTTACCTGTAAAATAAATCATAACCTAAGTTACAATTACACCTAACACTACACTATCATTAAATTAATTAAATAAATGAATCCTATATAAAACTAAAGACTTACCTGTAAAATAAACCCTAATATAGCTGCAATATAACTAATAGTTACATTGTAGCTATTTTAGCATTTATATTTATTGTACAGGCAACTTTGTATTTATTTTAACTAGGTACAATAGCTATTAAATAGATATTTACTGTTTAATAGCTACCTAGTTAAAATAATTACAAAATTACCTGTAAAATAAATCCTAACCTAAGTAACAATTAAACCTAACACTACACTATCATTAAATAAATTAACTACAAGTACCTACAATTAAATACAATTAAAAAACTAAACTAAAGTACAAAACCCCCCCCACTAAATTACAAAAAATAAAAAAAATTACAAGAATTTTAAACTAATTACACCTAATCTAAGCCCCCTAATAAAATAACAAAGCCCCCCAAAATAAAAAAATGCCCTACCCTATACTAAATTACAAAAGTAATCAGCTCTATTACCTTACCAGCCCTTAAAAGGGCCTTTTGCGGGGGCATGCCCCAAAGAAAACAGCTCTTTTGCCTGTAAAAAAAAACACAATACCCCCCCCACATTACAACCCACCACCCACATACCCCTACTCTAACCCAAACCCCCCTTAAATAAACCTAACACTACCCCCCTGAAGATCTCTCTACCGTATCTTCACCCAGCGGGCCGAAGTCTTCATCCGATCGGGCAGAAGAGGACATCCAGACCGGCAGAAGTCTTCATCCAAGCGGGGCAAGAAGAGGTCTTCCATCCATCAGAAGTCTTGATCCAGGCGGCATCTTCTCTGTTCATCCATCCGGAGCGGAGCGGCAGCATCCTGAAGACATCCCACGCAGAGCATCCTCTTCTTTCTTGATCCGACGACTAGGTGACTGTACCTTTAAGTGACGTCATCCAAGATGGCGTCCCTTGAATTCCGATTGGCTGATAGGATTCTATCAGCCAATCGGAATTAAGGTAGGAAAAATCTGATTGGCTGATTCAATCAGCCAATCAGATTCAAGTTCAATCCGATTGGCTGATCCAATCAGCCAATCAGATTGAGCTCGCATTCTAATGGCTGATCGGAACAGCCAATAGAATGCGAGGTCAATCTGATTGGCTGATTCCATCAGCCAATCGGATTGAACTTGAATCTGATTGGCTGATTAAATCAGCCAATCAGATTTTTCCTACCTTAATTCCGATTGGCTGATAGAATCCTATCAGCCAATCGGAATTCAAGGGACGCCATCTTGGATGACGTCACTTAAAGGTACAGTCACCTAGTCGTCGGATCAAGAAAGAAGAGGATGCTCTGCGTGGGATGTCTTCAGGATGCTGCCGCTCCGCTCCGGATGGATGAACAGAGAAGATGCCGCCTGGATCAAGACTTCTGATGGATGGAAGACCTCTTCTTGCCCCGCTTGGATGAAGACTTCTGCCGGTCTGGATGTCCTCTTCTGCCCGATCGGATGAAGACTTCGGCCCGCTGGGTGAAGATACGGTAGAGAGATCTTCAGGGGGGTAGTGTTAGGTTTATTTAAGGGGGGTTTGGGTTAGAGTAGGGGTATGTGGGTGGTGGGTTGTAATGTGGGGGGGGGGTATTGTGTTTTTTTTTTACAGGCAAAAGAGCTGTTTTCTTTGGGGCATGCCCCCGCAAAAGGCCCTTTTAAGGGCTGGTAAGGTAATAGAGCTGATTACTTTTGTAATTTAGTATAGGGTAGGGCATTTTTTTATTTTGGGGGGCTTTGTTATTTTATTAGGGGGCTTAGATTAGGTGTAATTAGTTTAAAATTCTTGTAATTTTTTTTATTTTTTGTAATTTAGTGTTTGTTTTTTTTTGTACTTTAGTTTAGTTTATTTCATTGTATTTAATTGTAGGTACTTGTAGTTAATTTATTTAATGATAGTGTAGTGTTAGGTTTAATAGTAACTTAGGTTAGGATTTATTTTACAGGTAATTTTGTAATTATTTTAACTAGGTAGCTATTAATTAGTCAATAACTATTTAATAGCTATTGTACCTAGTTAAAATAAATACAAAGTTGCCTGTAAAATAAATATAAATGCTAAAATAGCTACAATGTAACTATTAGTTATATTGTAGCTATATTAGGGTTTATTTTACAGGTAAGTATTTAGTTTTATATAGGATTAATTTATTTAGTTAATTTAATGACAGTGTAGTGTTAGGTGTAATTGTAACTTAGGTTAGGGTTTATTTTACAGGTAAATTTGTATTTATTTTAGCTAGGTAGTTATTAACTATTTAATAGCTATTGTACCTAGTTAAAATAAATACAAAGTTGCCTGTAAAATAAATATAAATCCTAAAATAGCTACAATGTAACTATTAGTTATATTGTAGCTATATTAATAGCTAGTAGGGGGCTTAGATTAGGTGTAATTAGTTTAAAATTATTGTAATATTTTATTATTTTTGCTAATTTAGTGTTTGTTTGTTTTTTTGTACTTTTCTGATGGATGGAAGACCTCTTCTTGCCCCGCTTGGATGAAGACTTCTGCCGGTCTGGATGTCCTCTTCTGCCCCATCGGATGAAGACTTCGGCCCGGCTGGGTGAACACGACTCAAGGTAGGGAGATCTTCAGGGGGGTAGTGTTAGGTTTATTTAAGGGGGGTTTGGGTTAGAGTAGGGGTATGTGGGTGGTGGGTTGTAATGTGGGGGGGGGATTGTGTTTTTTTTTTACAGGCAAAAGAGCTGTTTTCTTTGGGGCATGCCCCGCAAAGGGCCCTGTTCAGGGCTGGTAAGGTAATAGAGCTGTTAACTTTTGTAATTTAGTATAGGTTAGGGCATTTTTTTTATTTTGGGGGGCTTTGTTATTTTATTAGGGGGCTTAGATTAGGTGTAATTAGTTTAAAATTCTTGTAATATTTTTTTATTTTTTGTAATTTAGTGGGGGGGGTTTGTACTTTAGTTTAGTTTTTTTAATTGTATTTAATTGTAGGTACTTGTAGTTAATTTATTTAATGATAGTGTAGTGTTAGGTTTAATTGTAACTTAGGTTAGGATTTATTTTACAGGTAATTTTGTAATTATTTTAACTAGGTAGCTATTAAATAGTCAATATCTATTTAATAGCTATTGAACCTAGTTAAAATGAATACAAAGTTGACTGTACAATAAATATAAATGCTAAAATAGCTACAATGTAACTATTAGTTATATTGCAGCTATATTAGGGTTTATTTTACAGGTAAGTCTTTAGTTTTATATAGGATTCATTTATTTAGTTAATTTAATGATAGTGTAGTGTTAGGTGTAATTGTAACTTAGGTTATGATTTATTTTACAGGTAAATTTGTATTTATTTTAGCTAGGTAGTTATTAAATAGTTATTAACTATTTAATAACTATTGTACCTAGTTAAAATAAATACAAAGTTGCCTGTAAAATACATATAAATCCTAAAATAGCTACAATGTAACTATTAGTTATATTGAAGCTATATTAATAGCTAGTAGGGGGCTTAGATTAGGTGTAATTAGTTTAAAATTATTGTAATATTTTATTATTTTTGGTAATTTAGTGTTTGTTTGTATTTTGGTACTTGTATGATGGATGGAAGACCTCTTCTTGCCCCGCTTGGATGAAGACTTCTGCCGGTCTGGATGTCCTCTTCTGCCCCATCGGATGAAGACTTCGGCCCGGCTGGGTGAACACGACTCAAGGTAGGGAGATCTTCAGGGGGGTAGTGTTAGGTTTATTTAAGGGGGGTTTGGGTTAGAGTAGGGGTATGTGGGTGGTGGGTTGTAATGTGGGGGGGGGGTATTGTGTTTTTTTTTACAGGCAAAAGAGCTGTTTTCTTTGGGGCATGCCCCGCAAAAGGCCCTGTTCAGGGCTGGTAAGGTAATAGAGCTGTTAACTTTTGTAATTTAGTATAGGGTAGGGCATTTTTTTTTATTTTGGGGGGCTTTGTTATTTTATTAGGGGGCTTAGATTAGGTGTAATTAGTTTAAAATTCTTGTAATATTTTTTTATTTTTTGTAATTTAGTGTTTGTTTTTTTTTTTTAATTTAGTGGGGGGGTTTGGTACTTTAGTTTATTTAATTGTAGATAATTGTAGGTACTTGTAGTTAATTTATTTAATGACAGTGTAGTGTTAGGTTTAATTGTAACTTAGGTTAGGATTTATTTTACAGGTAATTTTGTAATTATTTTAACTAGGTAGCTATTAATTAGTCAATAACTATTTAATAGCTTTTGTACCTAGTTAAAATAAATACAAAGTTGCCTGTAAAATAAATATAAATGCTAAAATAGCTACAATGTAACTATTAGTTATATTGCAGCTATATTAGGGTTTATTTTACAGGTAAGTATTTTGTTTTAAATATGATTCATTTATTTAGTTAATTTAATGATAGTGTAGTGTTAGGTGTTAGTGTAACTTAGGTTAGGATTTATTTTACAGGTAAATTTGTATTTATTTTAGCTAGGTAGTTATTAAATAGTTATTAACTATTTAATAACTATTGTACCTAGTTAAAATAAATACAAAGTTGCCTGTAAAATAAAAATAAATGCTAAAATAGCTACAATGTAACTATTAGTTATATTGCAGCTATCTTAGGGTTTATTTTACAGGTAAGTCTTTAGTTTTAAATAGGATTCATTTATTTAACTATAGTAAACTTATTTCGTTTTATTTAAATTATATTTAAGTTAGGGGGTGTTAGTGTTAGGGTTAGATTTAGGTTTAGGGGTTAATAACCTTATTATAGTAGCGGCGACGATGGGGGCGGGAGATTAGGGGTTAATAATTGTAGGTAGGTGGTGGCGATGTTAGGGAGGGCAGATTAGGGGTTAAATAAATGTATTATAGTGTTTGCGAGGCGGGAGTGCGGCGGTTTAGGGGTTAATACATTTATTATAGTGGCGGCGATTTGCGGTCGGCAGATTAGGGGTTAATACTTGTAGTTAGAGTGTGGCGACGTTGGGGGGAGGCAGATTAGGGGTTAATAACTATAATGTAGGGGTCGGCGGTGTTAGGGACAGCAGATTAGGGGTTAATAGCTATAATGTAGGCGGCGGCGATATCGGGTCGGCAGATTAGGGGTTAATACTTGTAGTTAGATTGCGGCGACGTTGGGGGGGGCAGATTAGGGGTTAATAACTATAATGTAGGGGTCGGCGGTGTTAGGGACAGCAGATTAGGGGTTAATAGTTATAATGTAGGCGGCGGCGATATCGGGTCGGCAGATTAGGGGTTAATACTTGTAGTTAGATTGCGGCGACGTTGGGGGAGGCAGATTAGGGGTTAATAACTATAATGTAGGGGTCGGCGGTGTTAGGGACAGCAGATTAGGAGTTAATAGCTATAATGTAGGCGGCGGCGATATCGGGTCGGCAGATTAGGGGTTAATACTTGTAGTTAGATTGCGGCAACATTGGGGGGGGCAGATTAGGGGTTAATAACTATAATGTAGGGGTCGGCGGTGTTAGGGACAGCAGATTAGGGGTTAATAGTTATAATGTAGGCGGCGGCGATATCGGGTCGGCAGATTAGGGGTTAATACTTGTAGTTAGGATTGCGGCGACGTTGGGGGGGGCAGATTAGGGGTTAATAACTATAATGTAGGGGTCAGCGGTGTTAGGGACAGCAGATTAGGGGTTAATAGTTATAATGTAGGCGGCGGCGATATCGGGTCGGCAGATTAGGGGTTAATACTTGTAGTTAGATTGCGGCGACGTTGGGGGGAGGCAGATTAGGGGTTAATAACTATAATGTAGGGGTCGGCGGTGTTAGGGACAGCAGATTAGGGGTTAATAGCTATAATGTAGGTGGCGGCGATATTCGGTCGGCAGATTAGGGGTTAATAAAATAATGCAGGTGTCAGCGATAGCGGAGGCAGCAGATTAGGGGTTAATAAGTGTTAGATTAGGGGTGTTTAGAGACTCGGGGTACATGTTAGGGTGTTAGGTGCAGACTTAGTGTTTCCCCATAGGAAACAATGGGGCTGCGGTGTTAGTTTTTTTTCAGCCGAAACTCCCATTGTTTCCTATGGGGAAATGCCGAATCTTAACGAGCTAATTCGGATTTATTCGGAGATACGGCAGCTATTTCGGATTCATTCGGTAGATTCTGAAGTATTTTAATTCGGAAATCCGAATCGATCCGAATCTCCGAATTTACCGAATTTACCGAATTTCCGAATTAATCCGAAACGAACCGCACATGTCTAGTATGATGGTTGGCATATGGAACTCGACTTTATGACAGTGTACAGGTATACTGATACGCAACTTAGCTGGTGAGCCGTATCCTAGTACACATATCAATGCACCAAGTAGTTCCGGCCTGAAACGGTCACCATGCCAACCAATATAACAACTGAGAATCCCAAGTGAGGTACTGAAACATCATGGTGAGATAAAAGCTATAACGATATGCAGAGGAGCTGCCACAAGTTAGGTGGACATATGCAAAGATAGCCACAGTTAATGCACTAGAGTTTGTTCATCACAATACACACGATCGCCACTTGCGATCTTAATTTGTAAGAAATTTAACCCTATATTTGGGGTAATCTTGAGATGTGGTTTGGTTAGAGATTGAACCTTAGTTTATGACTTCACACACTTATAGATTTAGAATTTATACTTTATATTCGTATTTTAACGAGACCGGAAATAGAATGTATGACACTACTTCCGATTTACACACAGTGGAATGCAAGTAATGCGTTCCACATAGATTGTTTGGTGCCAGTTCACTGAGTAATCTCAGGTATTTGGCATTTTTGTAATTTCACATATGTGTATATCATTTTGCATATTTAACACTGTATTTGTGCGGATGAAGGGGAAGAATTCCCTGAAAACGTTCCATTAAAGAGATTGTTTTTCTTCACCTTAAAAAAAGACCTGAGAGTGCATTTGTTTTTTCAAGGAATATATATATATATATATATATATATATATATATATACAGTATATATCTATATATATGTATGTATGTGTATATATATATATATACATACACACATACATACACACACGTATGTATGTATGTATGTGTATATATACTGTATATATATATATATATATATATATATATATATATACTCATATATTCATTCACACACACACACACAGCCTATGCATTTGTATTTTGAACATACTAATATTATACACTAAAGACACATAGGCCTAGATTTGGAGTTCGGTGTTAGCCGTGAAAACCAGCGTTAGAGGCTCCTAACGCGGGTTTCTTACGCACTCCGGTATTTCGAGTTTATTTACCGCCACTCAAAATACACCTAACGCTCACATTTCTACCGCCACCTCAGACCCAGTAGTAAACATATACCGACAAAAAAAACATCCACGAATCACAAAACAAATATTACACAAAGTACACTTACACTCATACAAACACTACACTATATTTATTTTTCATATTTAATTTTTTTTCGGCAAAATACAAAGGATTAAAGTTGCGAGATCTCGGGTGTTTGAAAAAAATCCACACAAATCCATTTTCCCATTGACTTACATGGACATACGGGAAAAGACCCTCATATACCTACATCTAACTAATAACATTATCACAAACATACAATCATCGATGCATACAAACAATATACACCACATGACATACACAAAATATTTATTTATTACAAAAAGAACACGATTTAGTTACTTTTTCACACAAGCTCATGACGTCACTCACTTTACGAGGAAAACCAGTCTTAGAAAAAAAAATTAGAAATCTTTAGAGCCTCCATTGACTTCTATTGGGAAGACGTGCTCGTGCACGCGAAACCCTCATTTCCCTAACGCACGCAAATAGCGTAGACAGAAAAACTCCAAATACCAGCGCTAGAAAATACATGATTTTATGCGTTAGACCCAGCTATGATAAATAGATCAAGAAATGACTATTTCCCTATGGTGGACTTATGTTTTTTAATTATTAAATATTCACAACACCATAAAATTGTTTCACACTTTTAGATTACATCAACTACAAATACACATCACTAGTAACACATTATTATTTCAATAAAATTACATTTAAAATTAAAATAAAATTCAATAAACATTTATGGATTCACAAACACTACACAATGGGAAACAGCTCTCATTTACCTTTATTATTGCATTTCAGTTATTCAACTCATATGCTTGCAGCAACAGCATATCTACATAGGCTTAACACATAATCACTCATGGATGCACATATATTACTTTTAACATTCACTCATACATGTGCATTCAAATGATGGGGGAAAAACACATTACATTCTCTACAGGAATCACAAAACACAACATATGGATTTGACTGTACTTTTAACATCATGATTCCATCACAATAAACCATTAGGAATTACCTACAAAAAATACATCATTACACCAGATTACAGATGTCACTTTATGGGAAGGAACAACAATGCCAGACCGCTATATAGAAGTCAGCATATGTGGGACACAATCACAATATATACGTATATGTACATAACACGTATCACCCATGACGCAACCACAAAGCACACATTTAGATTTTATTCAGCACACAATAACAATGTAGCACAATACAACAACACAATGAGGATTTCACAACTACATAGGCAGGTTAATAATATCATGACGTCATTAGAAGATTCAACCATACACATCACAGATTCACCACTGTACCGCCCCTTTAGGAACTTTAACACTCAATACTACAATACAACATATACGTAAACCACACTTTTGAACAGCATTATTATGGAGATTTCAATGGGACAATTAAGAAATAGACATGTGCGGTTCGTTTCGGATTAATTCGGAAATTCGGTAAATTCGGTAAATTCGGAGATTCGGATCGATTCGGATTTCCGAATTAAAATACTTCCGAATCTACCGAATGAATCCGAAATAGCTGCCGTATCTCCGAATAAATCCGAATTAGCTCGTTAAGATTCGGCATTTCCCCATAGGAAACAATGGGAGTTTCGGCTGAAAAAAAACTAACACCGCAGCCCCATTGTTTCCTATGGGGAAACACTAAGTCTGCACCTAACACCCTAACATGTACCCCGAGTCTCTAAACACCCCTAATCTAACACTTATTAACCCCTAATCTGCTGCCTCCGCTATCGCTGACACCTGCATTATTTTATTAACCCCTAATCTGCCGACCGAATATCGCCGCCACCTACATTATAACTATTAACCCCTAATCTGCTGTCCCTAACACCGCCGACCCCTACATTATAGTTATTAACCCCTAATCTGCCCCCCCCAACGTCGCCGCAATCTAACTACAACTATTAACCCCTAATCTGCCGACCCGATATCGCCGCCGCCTACATTATAACTATTAACCCCTAATCTGCTGTCCCTAACACCGCCGACCCCTACATTATAGTTATTAACCCCTAATCTGCCCCCCCCAACGTCGCCGCAATCTAACTACAAGTATTAACCCCTAATCTGCCGACCCGATATCGCCGCCGCCTACATTATAGCTATTTACCCCTAATCTGCTGTCCCTAACACCGCCGACCCCTACATTATAGTTATTAACCCCTAATCTGCCCCCCCAACGTCGCCGCAATCTAACTACAAGTATTAACCCCTAATCTGCCGACCCGATATCGCCGCCGCCTACATTATAACTATTAACCCCTAATCTGCTGTCCCTAACACCGCCGACCCCTACATTATAGTTATTAACCCCTAATCTGCCTCCCCCCAACGTCGCCACAATCTAACTACAAGTATTAACCCCTAATCTGCCGACCGCAAATCGCCGCCACTATAATAAATGTATTAACCCCTAAACCGCCGCACTCCCGCCTCGCAAACACTATAATACATTTTATTAACCCCTAATCTGCCCTCCCTAACATCGCCGCCACCTACCTACAATTATTAACCCCTAATCTCCCGCCCCCATCGTCGCCGCTACTATAATAAGGTTGTTAACCCCTAAACCTAAATCTAACCCTAACACTAACACCCCCTAACTTAAATATAATTTAAATAAAACGAAATAAATTTACTATAGTTAAATAAATGAATCCTATTTAAAACTAAAGACTTACCTGTAAAATAAACCCTAAGATAGCTGCAATATAACTAATAGTTACATTGTAGCTATTTTAGCATTTATTTTTATTTTACAGGCAACTTTGTATTTATTTTAACTAGGTACAATAGTTATTAAATAGTTAATAACTATTTAATAACTACCTAGCTAAAATAAATACAAATTTACCTGTAAAATAAATCCTAACCTAAGTTACACTAACACCTAACACTACACTATCATTAAATTAACTAAATAAATGATTCCTATTTAAAACTAAATAATTACCTGTAAAATAAACCCTAATATAGCTGCAATATAACTAATAGTTACATTGTAGCTATTTTAGCATTTATATTTATTTTACAGGCAACTTTGTATTTATTTTAACTAGGTACAAAAGCTATTAAATAGTTATTGACTAATTAATAGCTACCTAGTTAAAATAATTACAAAATTACCTGTAAAATAAATCCTAACCTAAGTTACAATTAAACCTAACACTACACTGTCATTAAATAAATTAACTACAAGTACCTACAATTATCTACAATTAAATAAACTAAAGTACAAAACCCCCCCACTAAATTACAAAAAAAAACCAAACACTAAATTACAAAAAATAAAAAAATATTACAAGAATTTTAAACTAATTACACCTAATCTAAGCCCCCTAATAAAATAACAAAGCCCCCCAAAATAAAAAAAAATGCCCTACCCTATACTAAATTACAAAAGTTAACAGCTCTATTACCTTACCAGCCCTGAACAGGGCCCTTTGCGGGGCATGCCCCAAAGAAAACAGCTCTTTTGCCTGTAAAAAAAAAACACAATCCCCCCCCCACATTACAACCCACCACCCACATACCCCTACTCTAACCCAAACCCCCCTTAAATAAACCTAACACTACCCCCCTGAAGATCTCCCTACCTTGAGTCGTGTTCACCCAGCCGGGCCGAAGTCTTCATCCGATGGGGCAGAAGAGGACATCCAGACCGGCAGAAGTCTTCATCCAAGCGAGGCAAGAAGAGGTCTTCCATCCATCATACAAGTACCAAAATACAAACAAACACTAAATTACCAAAAATAATAAAATATTACAATAATTTGAAACTAATTACACCTAATCTAAGCCCCCTACTAGCTATTAATATAGCTTCAATATAACTAATAGTTACATTGTAGCTATTTTAGGATTTATATGTATTTTACAGGCAACTTTGTATTTATTTTAACTAGGTACAATAGTTATTAAATAGTTAATAACTATTTAATAACTACCTAGCTAAAATAAATACAAATTTACCTGTAAAATAAATCATAACCTAAGTTACAATTACACCTAACACTACACTATCATTAAATTAACTAAATAAATGAATCCTATATAAAACTAAAGACTTACCTGTAAAATAAACCCTAATATAGCTGCAATATAACTAATAGTTACATTGTAGCTATTTTAGCATTTATATTTATTGTACAGGCAACTTTGTATTCATTTTAACTAGGTTCAATAGCTATTAAATAGATACTGACTATTTAATAGCTACCTAGTTAAAATAATTACAAAATTACCTGTAAAATAAATCCTAACCTAAGTTACAATTAAACCTAACACTACACTATCATTAAATAAATTAACTACAAGTACCTACAATTAAATACAATTAAAAAAACTAAACTAAAGTACAAACCCCCGCCCACTAAATTACAAAAAATAAAAAAAATATTACAAGAATTTTAAACTAATTACACCTAATCTAAGCCCCCTAATAAAATAACAAAGCCCCCCAAAATAAAAAAAAATGCCCTAACCTATACTAAATTACAAAAGTTAACAGCTCTATTACCTTACCAGCCCTGAACAGGGCCCTTTGCGGGGCATGCCCCAAAGAAAACAGCTCTTTTGCCTGTAAAAAAAAAAACACAATCCCCCCCCCCACATTACAACCCACCACCCACATACCCCTACTCTAACCCAAACCCCCCTTAAATAAACCTAACACTACCCCCCTGAAGATCTCCCTACCTTGAGTCGTGTTCACCCAGCCGGGCCGAAGTCTTCATCCGATGGGGCAGAAGAGGACATCCAGACCGGCAGAAGTCTTCATCCAAGCGGGGCAAGAAGAGGTCTTCCATCCATCAGAAAAGTACAAAAAAACAAACAAACACTAAATTAGCAAAAATAATAAAATATTACAATAATTTTAAACTAATTACACCTAATCTAAGCCCCCTACTAGCTATTAATATAGCTACAATATAACTAATAGTTACATTGTAGCTATTTTAGGATTTATATTTATTTTACAGGCAACTTTGTATTTATTTTAACTAGGTACAATAGCTATTAAATAGTTAATAACTACCTAGCTAAAATAAATACAAATTTACCTGTAAAATAAACCCTAACCTAAGTTACAATTACACCTAACACTACACTGTCATTAAATTAACTAAATAAATTAATCCTATATAAAACTAAATACTTACCTGTAAAATAAACCCTAATATAGCTACAATATAACTAATAGTTACATTGTAGCTATTTTAGCATTTATATTTATTTTACAGGCAACTTTGTATTTATTTTAACTAGGTACAATAGCTATTAAATGGTTATTGACTAATTAATAGCTACCTAGTTAAAATAATTACAAAATTACCTGTAAAATAAATCCTAACCTAAGTTACTATTAAACCTAACACTACACTATCATTAAATAAATTAACTACAAGTACCTACAATTAAATACAATGAAATAAACTAAACTAAAGTACAAAAAAAACAAACACTAAATTACAAAAAATAAAAAAAATTACAAGAATTTTAAACTAATTACACCTAATCTAAGCCCCCTAATAAAATAACAAAGCCCCCCAAAATAAAAAAATGCCCTACCCTATACTAAATTACAAAAGTAATCAGCTCTATTACCTTACCAGCCCTGAACAGGGCCTTTTGCGGGGCATGCCCCAAAGAAAACAGCTCTTTTGCCTGTAAAAAAAAAACACAATACCCCCCCCCCACATTACAACCCACCACCCACATACCCCTACTCTAACCCAAACCCCCCTTAAATAAACCTAACACTACCCCCCTGAAGATCTCTCTACCGTATCTTCACCCAGCGGGCCGAAGTCTTCATCCGATCGGGCAGAAGAGGACATCCAGACCGGCAGAAGTCTTCATCCAAGCGGGGCAAGAAGAGGTCTTCCATCCATCAGAAGTCTTGATCCAGGCGGCATCTTCTCTGTTCATCCATCCGGAGCGGAGCGGCAGCATCCTGAAGACATCCCACGCAGAGCATCCTCTTCTTTCTTGATCCGACGACTAGGTGACTGTACCTTTAAGTGACGTCATCCAAGATGGCGTCCCTTGAATTCCGATTGGCTGATAGGATTCTATCAGCCAATCGGAATTAAGGTAGGAAAAATCTGATTGGCTGATTTAATCAGCCAATCAGATTCAAGTTCAATCCGATTGGCTGATGGAATCAGCCAATCAGATTGACCTCGCATTCTATTGGCTGTTCCGATCAGCCAATAGAATGCGAGCTCAATCTGATTGGCTGATTGGATCAGCCAATCGGATTGAACTTGAATCTGATTGGCTGATTGAATCAGCCAATCAGATTTTTTCTACCTTAATTCCGATTGGCTGATAGAATCCTATCAGCCAATCGGAATTCAAGGGACGCCATCTTGGATGACGTCACTTAAAGGTACAGTCACCTAGTCGTCGGATCAAGAAAGAAGAGGATGCTCTGCGTGGGATGTCTTCAGGATGCTGCCGCTCCGCTCCGGATGGATGAACAGAAAAGATGCCGCCTGGATCAAGACTTCTGATGGATGGAAGACCTCTTCTTGCCCCGCTTGGATGAAGACTTCTGCCGGTCTGGATGTCCTCTTCTGCCCGATCGGATGAAGACTTCGGCCCGCTGGGTGAAGATACGGTAGAGAGATCTTCAGGGGGGTAGTGTTAGGTTTATTTAAGGGGGGTTTGGGTTAGAGTAGGGGTATGTGGGTGGTGGGTTGTAATGTGGGGGGGGGATTGTGTTTTTTTTTTACAGGCAAAAGAGCTGTTTTCTTTGGGGCATGCCCCGCAAAGGGCCCTGTTCAGGGCTGGTAAGGTAATAGAGCTGTTAACTTTTGTAATTTAGTATAGGGTAGATCATTTTTTTTATTTTGGGGGGCTTTGTTATTTTATTAGGGGTCTTAGATTAGGTGTAATTAGTTTAAAATTCTTGTAATATTTTTTTATTTTTTGTAATTTAGTGTTTGTTTTTTTTTGTAATTTAGTGGGGGGGTTTTGTACTTTAGTTTATTTAATTGTAGATAATTGTAGGTACTTGTAGTTAATTTATTTAATGACAGTGTAGTGTTAGGTTTAATTGTAACTTAGGTTAGGATTTATTTTACAGGTAATTTTGTAATTATTTTAACTAGGTAGCTATTAAATAGTCAATATCTATTTAATAGCTATTGTACCTAGTTAAAATAAATACAAAGTTGCCTGTAAAATAAATATAAATGCTAAAATAGCTACAATGTAACTATTAGTTATATTGCAGCTATCTTAGGGTTTATTTTACAGGTAAGTCTTTAGTTTTAAATAGGATTCATTTATTTAGTCTATTAGTATTTTGTTTTAAATATGATTCATTTATTTAGTTAATTTAATGATAGTGTAGTGTTAGGTGTTAGTGTAACTTAGGTTAGGATTTATTTTACAGGTAAATTTGTATTTATTTTAGCTAGGTAGTTATTAAATAGTTATTAACTATTTAATAACTATTGTACCTAGTTAAAATAAATACAAAGTTGCCTGTAAAATAAAAATAAATGCTAAAATAGCTACAATGTAACTATTAGTTATATTGCAGCTATCTTAGGGTTTATTTTACAGGTAAGTCTTTAGTTTTAAATAGGATTCATTTATTTAACTATAGTAAATTTATTTCGTTTTATTTAAATTATATTTAAGTTAGGGGGTGTTAGTGTTAGGGTTAGATTTAGGTTTAGGGGTTAATAACCTTATTATAGTAGCGGCGACGATGGGGGCGGGAGATTAGGGGTTAATAATTGTAGGTAGGTGGCGGCGATGTTAGGGAGGGCAGATTAGGGGTTAAATAAATGTATTATAGTGTTTGCGAGGCGGGAGTGCGGCGGTTTAGGGGTTAATACATTTATTATAGTGGCGGCGATTTGCGGTCGGCAGATTAGGGGTTAATACTTGTAGTTAGATTGCGGCGACGTTGGGGGGGGGGCAGATTAGGGGTTAATAACTATAATGTAGGGGTCGGCGGTGTTAGGGACAGCAGATTAGGGGTTAATAGTTATAATGTAGGCGGCGGCGATATCGGGTCGGCAGATTAGGGGTTAATACTTGTAGTTAGATTGCGGCGACGTTGGGGGAGGCAGATTAGGGGTTAATAACTATAATGTAGGGGTCGGCGGTGTTAGGGACAGCAGATTAGGGGTTAATAGCTATAATGTAGGCGGCGGCGATATCGGGTCGGCAGATTAGGGGTTAATACTTGTAGTTAGATTGCGGCGACGTTGGGGGAGGCAGATTAGGGGTTAATAACTATAATGTAGGGGTCGGCGGTGTTAGGGACAGCAGATTAGGGGTTAATAGCTATAATGTAGGCGGCGGCGATATCCGATCGGCAGATTAGGGGTTAAATAATGTTATTATAGGGTTTGCGATGTGGGGGGGCCTCGGTTTAGTGGTTCATAGGTAGTTTATGGGTGTTAGTGACTTAGTGTACTAAATGGGTGTTAGTGTACTAAAAACATACCGAATTTCGGAACGGAATAGAACCGAATTCAGCCGAATCCGAATAAATCCGAAACAAATTTATTCGGATCCGAATAAATCCGAAACGAATTTATTCAAATTTTGCCGAATCAGATTCGATCCGAAACGAAATTCGAAAAGTCCGAATCGATCCGAACCGAAAACGAACCAAATTTTTTAGCGGTGCACATGTCTATTAAGAAATATTGTCCGATCGCAAATCACTTATATATATATATATATATAATACTACAGATGGCAGCCGGAAGTTATTCAGTATTAGTGCAATTTTTATGGGACGCATACAATATTGTCAGATCTAAAATCACTTATATACACAATACTACAGATGACAGCCGGAAGTTCGGAATTATTATTGCGATTTTAAAGGGACGCATACAATATTCACATCTCGGCAATCACTTATATATATAATACTACAGATGACAGCCGGAAGTTATTCAGTATTAGTGCCATTTGAAAGGGACGCATACAATATTGACAGCTCGGCAATCACTTATATATACAATACTACAGATGACAGCCGGAAGTTTGGAATTATTAGTGCGATTTTAAAAGGACGCATACAATATTCACATCTCGGCAATCACTTATATACACAATACTACAGATGACAGCCGGAAGTTATTCAGTATTAGTGCGATTTGAAAGGGACGCATACAATATTGACAGCTCTGCAATCACTTATATATACAATACTACAGATGACAGCCGGAAGTTCGGAATTATTAGTGCGATTTTAAAGGGACGCATACAATATTCACATCTCAGCAATCACTTATATATACAATACTACAGATGACAGCCGGAAGTTATTCAGTATTAGTGCGATTTGAAAGGGACGCATACAATATTGACTGCTCGGCAATCACTTATATATACAATACTACAGATGGCAGACGGGAAGTTCGGAATTATTATTGCGATTTTAATGGGACGCATACAATATTGACATCTCAGCAATCACTTATATATACAATACTACAGATGACAGCCGGAAGTTCTGAATTATTATTGCGATTTTAAAGGGACACATACAATATTGACAGCTCGGCAATCACTCATATATATACAATACTACAGATGGCAGACGGGAAGTTCGGAATTATTATTGCGATTTTAAAGGGATGCGTACAATATTTACTGCTCGGCAATCACTCATATATATACAATACTACAGATGACAGCTGTTACTTTATCATTTACAAACAATATTGCAGCAACATTGATCGATCACATTCGATGCACATTATACACAACTATGCACTTTCATTCATGTTAGCCTGGACGTGTGCTTGTTACTATAAGATCGCGTTTAAGAAATATTGATTACGCATATGATCAAACATTACAAACATGCACTGTATGTGTGATATTTGACACTTTCACATTGAGATTAATTTGGGGAAAACAACATTTCAGCAAACAACAAAAAACGCCCACTTTGAAAGCATTCGCGCCGCTCACATACAAACAGGTGAATACAATCAGCAATCGTTACATACTCACTACCATTGGACTAATCGTACTATAAATCCCCCAAACAACATGGCCAATGCATCACTTGTGATCCACATCAGATCAAGTGCTTACCTTGTTACGCTGTTTTGAAAGATGGATGACGATGACATGGTAGACACTGCTGGTGCTGCTATTGGCGAACTAGCTGTTGGTCGAATCAGGCAGCCTCGGCGGCTCAGACCGAGACGAAGGGGTCGTCTGGTTCGAGGTCCTCCTGTCTACAGGGTGAGACCCACCTTGGAAAACATGAGCGACTTTGAGGTTTTTGATAAGTATCGGCTCGATCGCGAACAGCTCATTGGCCTTTACGAGCTTCTTAAACCTCATTTGGAGCCACGTATACAAATAAGGACTGCTGTTCCCCCCATGAGTAAGATGCTAAGCTGTCTATACGTCCTGGCCTCCGGGAGTTTTCAATCCGGAGAACTGTACATGCATGGCCTGGCATAAGGTACATTCTCTGTGGTGTTTGATAACTTTCTGGACGCCATGGTACATATCAGTAAGCAATACATAGGATTCCCACAGAATGATGGTGATTGGAGGCGCCTGAAGCGGGAATTCTTTGATATTGCTCAATTGCCCAATGTCTTGGGAGCCATAGATTGTACCCACATTGCGCTGCGTGTTCCAATTGATGACTTGCCCTTCAGAAATCGCAAACATTTTCATAGCCTCAACGTGCAGTATGTTTGTGACGCACGGATGAGGATTATGCATGTGTATGCGAATTTTGGAGGGGCTTGTCATGATGCCCGCATCCTCTCTCTGTCGTCCCTGTGGAGACAGTTTGAGGAAAGACAAATGCCCCCTGGTTATCTCGTTGGTGAGTATTTGTGCACAACATGGTTAATTAGTTTGACAATTGCCCCGGTATTTTTTAACTGTTAGCGTCATGTTCAGCTATAGGATGCAATTTAACCATTTGTTATTTACCGACGCTAATGTTTAATTTTATTTAAATGCAGATATGTAGCATGTCTTACCTTAAGTGCTCAGATAGAGAATGCAATGTAACCATGTAGTTAGCATTTTACACAAGGTTTGTTTTCAGAAAAATACGCATATGTAGCATGTCTTAGCTGAAATGGGAAGATATTATCTCATGCAATTTAACCCTGTCATTGTCTCTTTCCGCTAATGTCTAGTTTTATTTAAATGCAGATATGTAGCATGTCTTACCTTAATTGTTCAGATAGAGAATGCAATGTAACCATGTAGTTCGCATTTTACACAAGGTTTGTTTTCAGAACAATACGCATATGTAGCATGTCTTAGCTGAAATGGGAAGATATTATCTCATGCAATTTAACCCTGTCATTGTCTCTTTCCGCTAATGTCTAGTTTTATTTAAATGCAGATATGTAGCATGTCTTACCTTAAGTGTTCAGATAGAGAATGCAATGTAACCATGTAGTTCGCATTTTACACAAGGTTTGTTTTCAGAACAATACGCATATGTAGCATGTCTTAGCTGAAATGGGAAGATATTATCTCATGCAATTTAACCCTGTCATTGTCTCTTTCCGCTAATGTCTAGTTTTATTTAAATGCAGATATGTAGCATGTCTTACCTTAAGTGTTCAGATAGAGAATGCAATGTAACCATGTAGTTCCCATTTTACACAAGGTTTGTTTTCAGAACAATACGCATATGTAGCATGTCTTAGCTGAAATGGGAAGATATTATCTCATGCAATTTAAACCTGTCATTGTCTCTTTCCGCTAATGTCTAGTTTTATTTAAATGCAGATATGTAGCATGTCTTACCTTAAGTGTTCAGATAGAGAATGCAATGTAACCATGTAGTTAGCATTTTACACAAGGTTTGTTTTCAGAACAATACGCATATGTAGCATGTCTTAGCTGAAATGGGAAGATACAGAATAATATAGAAAGTTATTTTTTGGATGTTTCTGACAACTTTTAATATGGATTATCGTTTTCCCAAAAAATATTTATAAAACAATATACTAGTTTAAGGATTCTGTTTGAATTATGTTCTGTTCAAAATTTATAGGTGATTCTGGGTACATGAGCCGGCCTTGGCTCATTACCCCCTTGCGTAGCCCGAATGATGTGTCTGAGGAGCGCTACAATAGGGCTCATAAGAGAACCAGGGCGGTGGTTGAAAGGATGTTCGGGCTCCTGAAGATGAGATTCAGGTGCCTGGACCGTTCTGGAGGAGCACTCCAGTACAACCCAAAGAAGGTGGCTAAGATCGTTGTAGCCTGTAGCGTCCTGCATAATATTGCACAGCGGGCTGGGATGCTGCAGGCCGTCCCGGTGGACAGAGACCTCCTCAGAGATGAGGAGGATGATCCTGTTCTAGAGGGGGAATTCCAGGACGAGGGACTTGATGTCAGAGCAGACGTCATCAACCGCCACTTTAGACGGTAAAGAATAGAAGTTACACTGGAGTATTTTCAATAGATGTGAACTCTATGGAAATGACAAGTAGAGAATTGTGCAAACATGTTAGGATTGATCAAATGTTAGAATAATTTTTAATTTTATTAATATAGGTGATGCTCTGGGCATTGGGTCCTATAGCGAGTCTTTGCCACCTGGTTTTTAAAGAGGACATCAGATGGTAAGTAGAAATGTATGGACTGTTGCTGGCATGAATTGTACACAAATACATCATATGGCATACATTTTCAAAAATAGAATTTTGTTTACACATTACTTAAAATGTACATAATCAGAAAGGGATACTCTAGAATGACTATGGTTCAATGTCACACAGAGGTTTGTTCTGCTCAATATGACTCATCTTCACACTTGATAGAAAATAACACAGGTTCATACACAGGCTTAGTAAGCTAGTGACAGAAATTTATTATGAAATGGGGGGTGGGAGAGGGGTACAGAACTGATTCACACACTTGTATGAATTCTTTTGAAAATATTTCTTCCATTAGGGAGATGACTTAATCTAAAGACTGAAAGGGAACAATTTGAAGCCTGACAGTGAAGATTGCCCAGACTGACAGTGGGGAAAAAGCCAAGATTGAAATTGAAGTATACCAATGGGATCATGTCTGGCATTATCTTTCAATTCTGCTGACCTTGAAAACCATACAAAGACATGTTCACATGGTAAGTGCAAACTATTTGATAGAATAAGGCTGTGGAGACATCCTATTGGAGACACTTAGATGATTTTCTATTTTGTAGATGGTATTTCCCAGTCCTCTATTTAATGAACTGATGAATAAGACACCTTTTGAAGATCAACTGTTTACCCCTGAATTGACTTTCAAAGACCATGCATTGTCCAGGTTGGTGCATGCTAGTTAAGAATCACATGAAGAATGTTGATTATTGTTAGCTTACATACATTAGTCATACTTATTTCATCATTAGATATTTAGGGATCACAATCCGAAAAATGAATACATATTATAGTTGATATAGAGGTATTTTAATGGACATGAAATATTACATTTATGTTCAGCATACATATATTGTTGAAATGTGATATACATTATTATGTATAATTTGAATTTTGGATATTTAAATAGAATTTTGAATCAACAATATAATGGTGTATGTATTTCATTAATTTTAAATCAATTTAAGAATTATCTTTAAAAAATGTTGATCAAAGTTAGAGCATAGACACCATATGATTTTAAATGTATTTTATGAATATTTGACAACGTGTGTATTAACTTTGTTCCATTTTTATTATTTGTCATTTCAGATTGGCATCTGATGACTTCCAGGAATATTTAATTATTTTCTATTAAATTTATTTTTACATGTTAATACTAAACATTTTATTATTAAATACATTATTTTGAACAGATTCTACTAAATATCAATATAATCTGTAAATAAATAAAACTTGGACTCCCATGACTGGTAGTTGGCTATTTGACAAGCACATGCATAAGATAAAATAATGCATTAATATTAGAAAATAAAATGCTTCTGAGAATATTAAATTAAAATATATGTTATAACATTAATTGGGGAGTCAGATTCTTCAATGCTTTTCTATTGAAAATGTAGATATTAAAATTATTTTGGATATGTAGTAAAATTTTTATTTTTTAAACTTTTAATAAGGTGAAGTGGTTCAATTACATGAAAGTGACAGTGTTGTTGAATGTAAAAATAATTGTATAAGATCTTGTATCTTCCTTAGGTATCTCAAAACATTATTAGAAAAATTATTTAAATTATTACATTTATAAATGGTAGGTCATTTAACTTGATATTTTCCCAAAACTAGTTATTGGATGCCAGGTTAATCTATGTAATTTTCTAGTGGAGTCATTTAACTATACTTAGTAATATTATGTATTTATTACAATCTTACCTCTTGGGTTAGACATCAAATATCTATATAGAATGTAAATTTGCATTTTGTTTATTTTGTCAATGTTAAATCAAAATACAAAATGTTTGGGTCCTTAAAGGGACATTCACAAAGTATATTGTGTATAGATTTTTACAAATATCATACAAGAATTTAAACATATTTAGAAAGTACTATAGAATTACATTCAGTCTTTAAATATACTTGTTAAAAAAAACAACAATGCACATATCTTAGTCAATTATATAAGGCATCTATATGCAAACAACAATCAGCATCAAAATAGCCTATGTAGAGATGTATTTAATCCAAGAATATATATAATTACAATATAATGATTGAATAACAAAACATATTAAGTTGGTCAAATATAAGAATATTATACAAAATGCATACATAACATATAGCTTAATGTCCCTCTAAGCTGAAGGCTCAAAAAGACATCATTTAATAAATATATTTCAGTCAGTGTGTAAAACAATCTAGAAGTTAATCTAAATTTGCTTTACTCAGATGTTAGACTAATTTAGCAAAAGGAAGGTGCCTAGGTTTATGATATTTTAAGCATTATTGTGAAATGTTTCTTTAAAGGGGCATGAACTCAAAATATACTTAAAGGTAGACAGTTAAAAAAATACTGATTTATACATTCTGAATGAGTATACTATTTTAATCAACTTTAAAACTTGTCTCATATTATGAATGCTCCTTGTGATGTTGCTATCATTACTTTAAAAATAAGGCAGTAAATAGCTAATTTATTTGCTTCAGTACTCTGGACAGAACTTGATTGTTTGGAATAATTTATACAACAATCGTCAAGGACAACCCAGGTTTTTATTAAACAATTGTCCGTAATATAAAATATCATTATTGATTTGCAAAGAAACATAACAAGATAACTGTTAACATTTGATAATCGGATTAAATAATAAAGTTCATTAACATTTCATGCTCAATCACCAATGCTAAATTTGTTTGGACAGTGTCCCTTTAAGATATTTAAAGAGGGTATTTACTTATCTTCCTATCTTGACATACTTTGCTTGAAAAGCATATCGAGATCGGCTCAGTAGATGAAGATTGGTGGATGCACAGAGATGCCTTATGTGATTGTCTCAACCATGTGCATTTAAATTTCTTCTGTTGAGGATATATAAATACTAAGAGAAAATGATTTACATTTTAAAGTCTAAACAATCTTCTATCTCTACAGATCATTTGATACAATTGTTTGTAATGTCTCTTTAAAAATAAAGACGCCATTGCACAATAACATATATGAGCACTTCAGACAAATACAAGCTCGAGGTTTATTTGCTAATAACAAAGCTGTAGTTTAATATTTATAAACAGATTATCCAAGTTACTGACATTCTAACCTGAATTTTAACATTAAGAAATATTGCGTGGGAAACGCATCTTGAAACACCAGATTAGCATCTTTAAACATTAGAGTCTAATGTCACGCAATAGCACACAATCAATGTGCATTATAAAGACATTTAATAGAGCAATGTCAATACTTCACAATAAATTTATTTAAAGAACAATAAAGACATACAATATTACATGTGTATTTGTATTAAAGAAACAGACCGTTATTAAACCGAGAAATGTCGACAACATTTAATAATGTGACAGTATTAGATTTTAAAGAGAATTTAATCATTAATATTTAACGGATCACGGATATTAAATCTGCGTCACACATATCCGCATGACAGGCCCATGAGTTACAAATAAGTCTACATGAAAAATGAAGTCACAGCACCACCAAGCGGTATGTGTAAGGAAGTTACTAAGATATGAAACATTAAGGAACGGCCAATCAGAGTTCATCACACAAACACAACTTGAGTCAGGATGGTCTCACAGACATTATAACAATATTTCAAACTTTTATCCAATCAGATGTACAGATAAATTGTCCCATGGTGCATCTCATGTTTACTTCACCATATAAAAGTCCATTACACGTTGCCATCTTTGTCAGTTCTCTAATGCCTGCTGGTGTATTTGTTTTTATATATTAAATATATATTATATATACGCAACTCGGCAGGCATGTCAGTTCCCAGGTTCACCAAGGAGGAGAGCGCTGCACTGGTCCACGCCGTCAAGGACTTTTATCCCCAGCTGTTTGGGAACAAGAGGAGCTCGACAGATGCGCCTGTTAAGAAGGCCCTCTGGGAGTCTATCACCAATGCGGTTAGATTGGTGTGTGACGTCCAGAGGACCCAGGATCAGATCATGAGGAGATTCGGAGATATGAGGTTGCGTTTATCGAAAAAAGTCAACCTCATAAGGGACTGGGTACAAGCCCGTAAAAGAGGGGGCCAAAGAAAGGCCCCGCGGAAACTGTACCTACTCCCTTATGAGGTGACTTTATGCGAGCTCCTCAATCTCCGGGTCCCCAAAAGATTTAGATCCTCGCCATCCTCGGCCTCCTCTTCTTCCCTCCCAGCTGCGGGATCTGAAAGTCCTGACGCGGGGGCCAGGGCAGATGCTTCTCCGTCCGGTGGCCTGGGAGGAGATGGAGAATCTGAACCAGGTAATTATCCAACTTCATATAATATCTTAATATTTTTTTTTAATAAAAAAATGTGTATATAGTCAGATACTAAACCTATACAGATCTCACAACATACACTACATATGATGTTTAGATATCTTATTTTAGATTATTGACACATGAAATAGGAATGATGTTTCTTGCGCTCTACAGAATATGCGTCACAGAGCGGAAATGTAATTTCTCATCCACGTTAACATGGGTTTGCGGAAAGTGGCATTGCTTTATACATGTTGGTGAAATGACGGATGCGTAATTCCGCTTGGAATCATTGCGCAATGATCGCGAAAATGGCATTTATCATCCACGTTAACATGGGTTTGCGGAAAGTGGCATTGCTTTATACATGTTGGTGAAATGACGGATGCGTAATTCCGCTTGGAATCATTGCGCAATGATCGCGAAAATGGCATTTATCATCCACGTTAACATGGCTTTGCTGTAAGTGGCATTGCTTTATACATGTTGGTGAAAATTAAATGGGAATTCTTAGATTAGTGAAGAATACAGTATTCTTATTTTCAATATTATAGCTAATAAAAAACGAAGAATACAAATAAATTATAACATATGGCCATCAATTGATGATTATGAAATAACAAGCAGATATTATTAAAGATACAGTAAACAACACAACTGATTGAAAATAAGAGTCCAGGATATATTTATAATTAATTTAATTGAGGAAACAATTAACTCATGGGACTACCAAAGGATTAATATTTTTCAATTGATTTGTTATTAATGTAAATTTTTTTAACATGGCATGATTAGTATTAATGATATGCAATCCTCATTTAATATATTACAGATATGGATGTGGCTGCTGGATCCTCAAGCCAGGGCTTGTCACAGTATGGTATGTCTCTTTTTAATTGACATTTGTCTTAGAAACATGGACTGAACATTACATACTAAATACACATTGTTCAATATTTATATGTAATGTCTATTTAATAGATGAAAATTAAATAATTATTCGGATATCCTTAAATAACATATTAGATTTGAATTGCATGCTCAATACCATTCATTACATCAACATATGGAGTAGATAATTCATTAACAACAACATTGTGGAATCAATTTAATTTTAGATTAAAGGGATACTGAGCTACAATTATTAATATTGTCATTCAGATACAGTATGCAATATTAATAAACATAAAAATATAATACTATCATCATATGTGACATATTCTATTGCTAAATGTATTTTAAAATCTAGAAAGTACGTTTATGTGCATCTAAATTTTGGTTGACCAACCTGGGTTTTTATTGATGATTGGTGGATACCTTCAACAAACAATATTTATTGAATCCAATATTGCTTATCTGCCTTTAAGATTAAAATCGAGCAACATTCTAATTATAATAGGAGTCAATGTTAAATCATTTTGAACAGTTTGAACATAGAAATCAATTATTTAAATTAATCATGTCAGTGTCCCTTTAAGACAAAATAGATTCATTAATCTTTACATTATTTTTATTAAAAACTATTGATATATAATTCACATTCTCTGTTGGAGTTACTTTATAGATATCTGCATACTCTAACAGCACCATGATTACATATTTGTAATAATCAATTTTGTTTTGTATTGTGATAAATATGGGTTGTGTCCTAAACAAGATTACTGTACATTGCACAAATGGCTCGATGTGACACATGTGTTTGTTTAGATTTGTCAACAGATGCTCTTCAATATGTGGTTTGTGTGTATTCTTTTAACTTCTTAAGGACATATGACGGAATTATTCCGTCATAAAACAATTGAGCAAAGTGAAAGCTGTGTCCTTAAAGGGTTAAGAACATTGATCAATGGGTATATTTAGATATGCAATAGCAGAATCTGAGATGAATTTGATGTCTAATGTAGTCTGACATTAAACATATGTTCAATACAGATATTTTTACAGAATCCCCTTGATTCAATCAAGCATTTTCTGGTGTAATGACTGCTCTATTCTTCACATTTTAAAGTTGATTAATGTTAAAATTCGAGACAGATGTGATTTAGTGATATCCCAAATGTGTTTAATAATATATATCTATATCATTCATAGAGAGAGTTGGTGTGGTGAGCCCACAGGAATCCAGCAGTGACATAGAGCCGCCTTTGCGGTCTCCTGGTAAGTCCATTGACTCATTTATATGTAATTGAAGGTGTATTGCTAATCAATATTATGATCATGATTCTGATGAAGCATTACATTATAAAAATTCAAAATATTTCTCTTCTGATTATATATTAATTTTCTTTTAATATTGAACAATTAATAATTTCAACTTTATTAGTCTACACATTTGTTATTCCTAAGATGTATAACATATGTTTGTTTCCATTTGATTTTTTGACAACAGTCATCAAGTGATACACACATGAGAAATCTTAAATGTTCTATGTACTATGATTTTATGAATTTAACATTAATACAAACAATACATTTAAAATCAGATTAATTGACAAAAACAAATCTATTGTCATTTGTATGCTCCATCAAAATGATGTAAATCATAACTTTGTGTGTATATCTTTAATGCAACATTGATGTGCGTATTTGAGCAACAGTAACATATGTTATAATATCTGATCTTAACGTGTACACAACATGTTATGTTTTACAGAGATTGTTGTCACATGTGGGACGGAGGAGGAAGAGGCTGCCTTGGAGTCTGATGGTATGTGAAATATATCTATCATGTTTCCAACATGTTTCTTTTTTGGAAATCATTTTATTGAAGACATTCAAAGTCTACAGCTTTTGCCCTTTAAAAAGGAATATTATTTGTCTGTTCAAATACACTACTGCCCCCTTTCTATATCAGGCAGCATGAAAATCTGCTTGTATATTTTTTATTAAAAATTTATAATTCATGCCATCATTATGTCACATGCATATTCCAGGCCAAAACACAATAATAAGGTTAAAATTGTACACACAGTCATTGATATTCATCTGAGTGCCTATATACATACCATATCCTCATTTCAGAATTGTTTACAAATTCAAACACACTTCAAAGTATATTGAAAACATAATCAATTTGAAATGCGTTGATTTGATGTCAGGATGTATGAGATGTTAATATATTTTCTTTACATTTTCAGATGGATCCACCACTTCTGGTCATCTGGTTTCCGCCCCTGCCCAGTCACAGACCCCTCCCCATGCACACACCCCTGACCATGGCCAGACCCCTGCACAGACCCAGAGCCCTTCCCATGACCAAAATCCTGACCATGCCCAGACCACTGCCAGCCCTTCCCATAGTTCATATCCTGTCCCTCCCAAAAAACGCCCATACACCCCCCTTCGCCGCTCTCCCCATATTCTGGCCCGTACAGCTGCCCAGACCCAAACTCCCCACTCCCCAGCTGTACGGCCTACCCCGGAGCGGCAGCTCAACACTCCCCAAGCCATTAACATCCCTCCCCAAGCCACTCCCATCCCTCCCCAAGCCAATCCCATCCCTCCCCCCTGTCTCAACCTTCATTGTCCTGGGTGTCGGATTGTCCTTCCCAGGCACAGCTGTAAGTATTATTCTAAATACACGTTATAAGATACTTAAAGGTACAGTGAAGTTAAATTTGTTAAATTGTGATTCAAATCCAGCATGCAATGTTAATCAAATTTATAATTTAATACTCTTATGAATTATTCGTCATTCTCTTGATATATTTCTTGAAACAAAGTAATTCCTATAATTAGTTTAAACAATAAAATAAATCTGGCCATCATTTCTTTATTGTTGGATGAATGTATCCATCAACCAGCAGGCACAAACAAAGTTGATAAACAAATATTGGCTTCCATAAAAAGCAACATTCTTGCATTCTAAATATAGCTTGAGAATTAAAACATATAATGAATATGTGTAATTTATAAAGATTTGTCATGTCATGCTCTATCTGAATCAGTCCATTAAATATTTAGGTTCAGTGTCCCTTTAATTGGATATCACTACATATACCAAACACCACTACTTGGATCCAACTATTTATGTACAAATGTTGATACATTATCTCTTGTCTAACCCAGTGGGAATGTAATTTCTTCAGGTTGCTATGTTTACACAGCTTGTCCTCAATGCCAAAATGTTTAAGGATAGGTGTGCCTACCACAGTCTAAATTTAATTTTTAAATTGCTGATGTAAGTACAATGTAAATCCTTTAACAAGATTTGATACACTCAAGCTGTATAAGTGGATCATCTAAAACCAATTAAAGGGGACAACATGTTTGAGTAACATGTCCCTTTAATGATTTCTGTCTGTCTGAATAACCTAATTCATGTGTAAAGAATAAATGTAAACTAATTGATGTAAAGAATTATTTGTCTTTATGATGACAATGTATGTAGTATAAATATTTAGTCTGTTGTGTAATTATCCTTAATATTTAATTTTATTTTATTTTAGGCTGTGACTCAGCATGGCTCATGCTAGAAGGTATAGCAAGAGTAGAGCAGGCTGTGTTGAGGAACGCAGCTGTCCTGAGAGGGATGAACGACACCATGCAGGCCCAGCTCCGGGTTCAGGACTTGACTCTGCGTGCAATTATGCGATTAAGTTCAAGGCCTGAATCTGGAGCTGGACATGCACAGGACAATGAAGAGGATGACCAGTAAGTGGAGGATCTGGATATGCTCCATGGTGGCAGATAAGAATCCTCCGTCCACATGTTGAATTTGTATTTTTATTGTTGCCATTTGGCCTTTTTAACAGTTTATTGTTTTGCCTGTTGCACTCTTTTACCTTGTCATATGTCTCCAATGGGGCTATGCTGGCCCTTGGCAACTCTCTTCATGGACTGTGATGCACTGTGTTACCTTGTCATATGTCTCCAATGGGGCTATGCTGGCCCTTGGCAACTCTCTTCATGGACTGTGATGCACTGTGTTACCTTGTCATATGTCTCCAATGGGGCTATGCTGGCCCTTGGCAACTCTCTTCATGGACTGTGATGCACTGTGTTACCTTGTCATATGTCTCCAATGGGGCTATGCTGGCCCTTGGCAACTCTCATCATGGACTGTGATGCACTGTGTTACCTTGTCATATGTCTCCAATGGGGCTATGCTGGCCCTGGGGCAACTCTCTTCATGGACTGTGATGCACTGTGTTACCTTGTCATATGTCTCCAATGGGGCTATGCTGGCCCTTGGCAACTCTCTTCATGGACTGTGATGCACTGTGTTACCTTGTCATATGTCTCCAATGGGGCTATGCTGGCCCTTGGCAACTCTCTTCATGGACTGTGATGCACTGTGTTACCTTGTCATATGTCTCCAATGGGGCTATGCTGGCCCTTGGCAACTCTCTTCATGGACTGTGATGCACTGTGTTACCTTGTCATATGTCTCCAATGGGGCTATGCTGGCCCTTGGCAACTCTCTTCATGGACTGTGATGCACTGTGTTACCTTGTCATATGTCTCCAATGGGGCTATGCTGGCCCTTGGCAACTCTCTTCATGGACTGTGATGCACTGTGTTACCTTGTCATATGTCTCCAATGGGGCTATGCTGGCCCTTGGCAACTCTCTTCATGGACTGTGATGCACTGTGTTACCTTGTCATATGTCTCCAATGGGGCTATGCTGGCCCTTGGCAACTCTCTTCATGGACTGTGATGCACTGTGTTACCTTGCCATGTGTCTCCAATGGGGCTATGCTGGCCCTTGGCAACTCTCTTCATGGACTGTGATGCACTGTGTTACCTTGTCATATGGCTCATATATTCCTTATTTTTACAAGATTATTTATAAACGTTGTGTATGTTTTCTTACATACTAATAAAATACATTTTATTTCACAAATCTTTGTCCTCATTCTTCCTGTTATTTTTTGAAAGCTCTAGTTTATGTTGTTGATCCTTAAAGGGACCTACCAAATATATTTGTTATAATAAAATCATATATGTAAGACAATAGTAAATGACTTTAAGATTAACATCTCCAATGTAATCTTATTATTTGTCTTTATATTATTTTCTCTTAGCTTTATCATTGCCTGATTATGATTAGCATAGTAATTTCTTTATATATGTATATATAGATTGGTATTTGTGTATATATGTATATTTCAATGTTCAGATCCATGTGTGTATTTAGAAACTCTGCATGAATTGATGCACCTTTACCAAATGATCTGAGTATTGATACAATGATATAATCCCTGTAAAGTGTTAATTTTATTGAAATAGTATTGTCTATGTGTATGCTCTTTTTAAAAATCAAAATAATGTCCCTTTAAGTGATGTTGATCACAATTGTTAATGAATGTATTTCCATTTGTAAAGCGTTTTTGTCCTTTTTACAAGAACAAGGACATATAATTTTATTAATAAACAATCTTATTGTAATGTTGACAGCACCTGTATTTCATTTTAAAATCTATATTATTGTAAAAGTGTAACCAAATAAATCTCTGTGTGTAATGCAAATAATTTAGATGATGAATATTAGTTAACTAATATGTTAACAAAATACATCTCCTCCCATATATGGTTATAGGTAGGCTGACAATAATTAAACTTGAATAAATGACACGTTTAATCAATACATGTATAACTATTGTTATTCAACAACAATCCAAACATATCTTAAAACATCAATGGCATATGTATTTCTCATGTGTATCTTTTAAATGTTAAAGATATACACCATAGCTATAGTTCAAGGGACAGTCAAGTCCGAAAAGATGATTCATGATTTGTTGTCATTCCTAGATAGCAATCTACACACATACTAGTTCCTAAAATATAAATACGTTTCTTAGTGATATGCCAAGATGTCACTGAGTCCTTGTATTGTCTGCGGTTTTTCAGCGATCTCGGATGCGCCATGTTGCTTAAGACGTCACCTGCCAGGCTGTCCAATGATTCCTTGTATTGACTGACGTTCTTACGTGATCAGGAATATGCCTTTTATTGGATTGCGTTTTGACGCGATCAAGGATGCGCCTTTTTTTTTGGGCGTTCTTACGTGATCAATAATGTGCCTTTCATTGGATGGCGTTCTTACGTGATCAAGGAAGCGCCATGTTAAGACGGCACATGTAAAGGTAAAAAAACGTCTGATTGGATTACGTAGTCCCGCAATATTTGTGCACGTTAAAAACGTTTGTGACTGCAGCCAATTTTAAAAAGCTTGCGAATATGTATTATTTGCATCATGTTACATTGTTGACCCGTAGCTGATAAAGACCACCACATTCTCTTTTGCTGGATGTCTGGTTGAATCAACGAACGAAAGCTAAATGTTTTCATGCATAGGATATTTCTAGGCAAGTGCAAATCTCTATAGTCCATGTTTAATATGTTTGTCAACAATATGTTCCTTTTTCTGAAAAATTAATGTTGTGTTTAATGTTGAATATATCTAATTAATAAATATGCGCTATTGTGTTTGAATAAAGTAATCAATATGCATTTATCTTTATCATATGCTAAATATATGATGCCGACTTCTTCTAAATGTAATTTCGTTGTATATTTTATTAAAGGTTCATTAGACACTCACATTATAAATCAAAAGCTTTGATTTTGTCTCTAGTTAGATAGTCCATTGTTTAACCAATACGTTTATTTTTTCTTCTGTTCTAAGAAAATGTAAGTAATTTTCTGACTCCTCGCAAAGCCTCTGAGTTTCATGTGAGTACCATCTCCAGCTTTCTCCAGTTTGTGTAAAGGGTCTTTTCATATGTTAATGATGGGGTATTGTGTTGTTTTACGGTTGTAATGGGGGTTCATCTATATTTTCAATATAGCTAACCCTATTTTATTTTCAAGTGTTTGAAGCTTTTTAATATTGATATCAGTATATGTTAATCTTGTTGTTTGTAGTAGTGTCTATTACATACAGTTATGTTAAAAATATAGGATACTGTCCCTTGAATGCAAATGTTGTTTTTTGTATCATGTATGAGATCCACATAGTTTAATCTTCAAATATATTATTGTTAGCATATTTTCACCCCCCCCCCCACTCCTAAAAGGACTTTAAACCATATTCATTGTTAAAAAAAAATGTCTTTACAATAAAATATTAACACAATAATGTCTCTTAAAGAAAATAGATTTTATTTAACACGTCAATATAAATGTGATTTCAATATTTATTTTTTAACAAAGTACATGTAGATATACCAACAAGCTTCAAATATGTGTTAGCATATGTAATGTTGTTAAAGGGACAGTTTAGAAAAAAAATAATGTTTTTCATTATTCTAAAAGTCAATTCTGTAATATCAAGGATATCAAATGTTTCTCAACAATTGAACATTTGTCTGGGTTTATTTAAATTTGCTATCTAAACCTATGAGGTTGGTGTGCTCATTTCTTCAATCTTGAAGAGTGCTTGTAATCATTATACAATTTGAGCACTAGAGGGCATTTGGATAGCATTTGTATATGTAAAACCTTGTGCTCATACAGCATATTATTGACCATGTATTGATCATTGACATCTAAAATGTTGTTATGTCAGAACAACAAATAAGTGGTCATTTTTCATAGTCATAGATACAAGGGTAAGCACATAAGTCACACATGTATTTCTCCATGTTTTGTTGTTTCAAACTTTATAATGCGTAATACAGTGTTTTCTTTGTAATCAATAATTTTCTGACTGTCCCTTTAAGCTGTGTTATTGGCATTCAAACAGTAATATGCCATCATGGATAATTGTTATGGTAATTTAGTTAGCGATTCGGGAAACAGTTTGGACATCACATCACAGAAACCAAGCAATATCATGAACAAGGATAGGTATGTGATGATGTGGTTTTCACACACTTATAACCCACACTCTGCAAACAATCTGCCTCCATGGACCCGGTCCCATAGAAGTAGATTATATACAGAGTGTGGTCCACAAGTGTATGAAAACCACATCATCACATACCTATCCATTACACATTAAATTAAAAAAACCAGTGAAGAGGAAAAAAAATACTTACTTCCTCTTCCTTCCCCTCTTCCCACGGGGCTGAGGCTCTGGGAGAGGCAACTGCCGACTCCGAAGAGTCCTCCTTGGAGCTGTTGTGGGAAGAGTGGAAGGAAGAGTACTGGGACGACCAAGGTGAGGAGTAGATGGCTGAGGAGGAGAAGATGGATGAGGAGGAGAAGATGGCTGAGGAGGAGTAGATGGCTGAGGAGGATGAGTAGATGGCTGAGGAGGAGGAGTAGATGGCTGAGGAGGATGAGATGGGCCGGCAGGAGGAGATGGCCCAGCAGCAAGAGGCCCAGCAACAAGAGGCACAGCAACAGGAGGTAGACCAGCATGCGCCTCCCGGAAAAAAGTGAACATTTCTTGGTGAAGCTGAAACATTCTGATTTGTCCTTCTTCTATTCTATTCAGTATGTTGATGATTTCATTTTGTCCTTGAATAATTTGATTTTGGCCATCAAGTATTCTGTTGCGTCCTTCTATATTTTCTATCCGGGAGGTACGCATCTAGTCTATGTAGTCCAGTAGAACCCGCACCTCCGCTATTTCCTCTTGTTGTGCTTGTTGTACCCGTGCACGGCGGGGTGCCCGTGCACGGCGGAGTGCGGGTCTTTGAGGGACCTCGGGTTCCGCGGGTTCCGCGGGATCCTCCTGTGCTTCCGGGGCCTCTTCATCATCTCCCGTGCGCTGTTCGTCACGGGGGGCCTTTTCCCTCCAAAGTGGAAATTCCTCACCTCCACTCTCATCCCGGGGAGATGCAGGAGGCTGTGCTGCCTCGTCCCCAGACTCTGTATATTAAAAAAAAAAGAAAAAAAGAAATGTATATATTAGCATATTTGCAAATAAAGGTTTAAATGACTTAGCTTACGATACAATTACAAATGCAGAATCATTAATCCACTTTGAAATCTAACAAACAATCAATACGATTTCCGCTTTTTATAAACCGTGTTTGTGATATCTGTGGTCAATGTGAATGTTTTTGCGTTTGTTTTCAGTCTGTTTAAATGCACACCTAACCTACAGCCTAGATACTGATGTAACCGCAAAGTAATTGAATGCGTGTAAACAACGTTATAGCATTAATCTGATCCTTAAAGGGACATGAAACACAATGTTTTATCTTTCATGATTTAGAAGCATACATTTTGTATCAACTTTCGAATGTACTTTTCTTATCTAATTCGCTTAATTCTCTGGATATTCTTTGCTGAAAAGCATATCTAAATATGCTTCTAAGATGCTGATTGTTAGCTGAATATAGCTGCCTCCTGTGGTTGTTTTACCGTGTGCATGGCTATTTCTTCATTAAAATATATCTCAAGAATGAATCAAATTAGGTAATTTAAGTACATTTGAATGTTTTGTCAAATTGTATTCGCTACCTCAATCATGAAAGTAAATGTTTGCGTATAGTGTCCATTGAAATACATTCGTATGTGAAATTATTGTTCAATGAGCTTACCGTCAGATGAGAGTGGCAGGTTCCCGGTATCGATTCCTCCGATACCGACTACTTCCACCTCGGAGATGCTGGGCCGCAACATTTCCTCCCATCGGCAGTACTCTATTTCAAGGGCAGGTCCGCCACCGGTTCCTGCGGCATGTCGGGCCTCCAGGCTTAACTTTTTTTTCAGTTCCAGTTTACAGTCCCGGTAGCGATGTTTGATCGAATCCATATCTCGGTTCCGGCCACCCACTGCATTGACTGCATTCCTGATCTCGTTCCAGAGCCTCCTCTTGTCAGTCGGGGTGGTCTTTTGGTGCTGCAGCATCCTATGCCTGGCCATATAGGCCTCTACGAGGGCCTCCTTCTCCTCCATCGTAAACCTCGCCTCCCTAGTCGCCTTGGCCTTCCCCTGTGACGATGCCCTCTGTTTCCCGGACTGTGAAGCCCTACTCTGACCGCCACTGGGCCCAGCCACTTGGTCATCTTGAACCAAGTGGCTGGGTCCACCCACCGCTTCCACCCCCGCTTCCTGCCCCCCTTCCTGCCCTGTTCCTCTCCCCCTCCCTCTACTCCCCCCTCTACCTGTCCCCTGCCTGGCCTCCATCTCTTCCCTAAACTAAACCCCAAATAATCAAACAAAAAGTGTGATGAAATTAAAGGGGGGCAAAATAAAGAACTAAAAAGACAAAAAAGGTGCTTAAAGTGTGAGAGGGATGTAAAAAACAAAGAGGGTAAGGAGTATTTAAATAAACGAAAAGAATAAGACTAAAAGGAGGATATGTAAACTAAATGTAACTAGGGGATGGGTATGGGATGGGTATGGGGTATGGGATAAGAGTAAATGGGATGAAAGGGAATGGGACTACAAGGAATGGGGTATGGAGTGTAGTATGAGGGGGTAGGGGGTATGGAGTGTATGTAGTGTTATTGATAAGTGTATGTATGTATTGAATGTGTTTGCGTGTAAATGTGTTAAGTGTACAGAAAAATCACTCGCTCGCTAACTCACACTACTTCTAATTATCACTAACAAACACTCCCACTAACGCTCACTAACTACCACTAACTGACGCTCCCACTAACAACTCTCACTAATAACTCCCACTAACTCACTCACGCTCCCACTAACAGACTCTCTCCCACTCCCACTAACTACCACTAACTCACTCACTCTCTCACGCTAACACTAACTCACTCTCAAAAATTCTCAAACTCTCTATTCTTAAACCTCCAATCTCCAAAGACCCAACAGCAACACAGTCAAAGAAGCCCTGCTTGTGTGGTGCTTATATACCCTGTGTAAATGTTTAATGATGTCCCAATTTCCGTTGTAAATAGTGTTCAGGTGTGCTTTATTAGCAATTAATATTATTGCAATGTGTATTAAGTGTGTGAATTTGCGCATGCTCATTTAGATTTGGTATTTGTGGAATGTGTAGAATGCGATGATGTCATAGTGTTCGTTTTAGCTTTCATTGTCCAAAAGTATTCTTTTTAAATGTGAATTTGCGATGGTGTGTTGTTCGTGAAGTGTTGTATATGTATGTTTGTCATAATATATAGTGATATTGAATGCGATTTTGTTTCGAGTGTATGTATATATTTTTTAATCCTTGTTGTTATTTTGCGATTTTCCGCATCTTAAAGTATATGCGTATTCCCCGTATAAAATTGTATTAAAACATCCCCCGCTTGTGAATGTGTAATGCTTGTGTGCTTTGTTGATTGATTGTTGTTGTGACATTTGCGGCGTGTTATTGTTGTGCATGATGTGGTATGCGTCATATGACCGAGCTGTACGTATTCTCTCGAGATCGAGTGTTAGGTGAAAAAAGCAATTTTTTGCATTTCCCATTGATCTCTATGGGAGACTGTCTAACGCGGGCAGTATTACGCGTGTGACATACACGCGTTAGGAGCATCGTTAGATGGTCTTATTTTAACTCTAAATACCGGAGTCAAACAATGCCGTGCGTTAGACATAAACACGCGTGGCGTTAACAACCCATCTACCGCCGAACTCCAAATCTAGGCCATAGGGTGCATTTTTGTTATACTTAAACCAAGTCCACTACTTTTGTTAGATCTAAGAAAGTGCAGGTAAAAAAATGTTTTTTAAATAGATATTTCAATGCTTAATAAATTTATATAGTATATATATATTTATCACTAACATGATTTTTCAAATATTATTGACAAATTAGGAGCCAGTTATTTCCTTTCAAATGCTGTTTAAAATATATATATATATATATATATATATATATATATATATATATATATATATATATATATAAAGAGAAATCAGGAAGCAGAGTTTAAGTTATATTAAACAACCTTTAATTTGAAATGTAATATGTATACCTTACACATATTTAAAGAAAGACCTAAATTTAAATTAGACTGTTAGGATTTAAATATAAATTAGAGCAGACTTGAGACTCACTTCTGCAAAAGAAAAGTCTTGTCTAATTGTCATCCTGGAGGATCCATTGTAATAATCAGAGCAACATTTGGAGGAGGGAGCAGTGAACCACTGAGCAGCAGAATGTCCCACATAACCAACTGCCTTGATAGCTAGAAGGGGATAGAATTTAACCTCCTCGTCGTTTACCAAAAAGGGCTGTAATGTAATTAACACTGAACACTCCTCTCAGCAAGAGGTTAAAAGCAACAAGTTGTTTTTTTCATCTTCTGTCTACTGAGCCCGTCAGTGATAAGGGAAAGAGGTGATTAGTGGCCACAAGTTATTTAGTGCACTCATAGAGAAGACCGGAGTTTCAGCTTTCTCCAGGTCTCCTTGTGCTTTGATGTAATGGTCCCTGATAGTATCATGAAAAAAAAACACATGGAGACTCCATGGCTGTGTGGATCACTCTGATTGATTTGTACTCTGTGTATCAGGCTGATACACAGAGTACAAATCAATCAGAGTGATCCACACAGCCATGGAGTCTTCATGTGTTTTTTGTTTTTTTTCATGCAGGAAGGAGCACTGGGTCAAACAAATGACTCTCTAATAAAATAGCACACACAGCATTAAAAAAATAAACATCCCAGTTAAAAAAAAAAAAAAAAAACAGCACAATTTCTGATGCATGAGGCAGCTGCCTCTTGTCAGTCCGCCCCATAGTACCGGTACTTACCCCACAAACTCAATCATCCTGCATAGTCCCAGACTCCCAGACCGGTAAATCTGAGCGTTGCTAACTCAGCTAAAAAAAAAGGAAACAAAAAAAACATAATTTATGTAAGAACTTACCTGATAAATTCATTTCTTTCATATTGGCAAGAGTCCATGAGCTAGTGACATATGGGATATACAATCCTACTAGGAGGGGCAAGTTTCCCAAACCTCAAAATGCCTATAAATACACCCCTCACCACACCCACAATTCAGTTTAACGAATAGCCAAGCAGTGGGGTGATAAAGAAAGGAGTAGAAAGCATCAACAAAGGAAATTTGGAAATAATTGTGCTCTATACAAAAAATCATAACCACCATAAAAAGGGTGGGCCTCATGGACTCTTGCCAATATGAAAGAAATGCATTTATCAGGTAAGTTCTTACATAAATTATGTTTTCTTTCATGTAATTGGCAAGAGTCCATGAGATAGTAACATATGGGATATCAATACCCAAGATGTGGATCTCCACTCAAGAGTCACTAGAGAGGGAGGGAATAAAATAAAAACAGCCATAATCTGCTGAAAAAAAAAATTAATCCACGACCCAAAAATATAAGTTTATTTCATATGAAAGAAAAAAACTTAAATCAAAAGCAGAAGAATCAAACTGAAACAGCTGCCTGAAGAACTTTTCTACCAAAAACTGTTTCCGAAGAAGCAAATACATCAAAACGGTAGAATTTAGTAAATTAATGCAAAGAGTTACAAGTTGCCGCTTTGGAAATCTGATCAACTGAAGCTTCATTCTTAAAAGCCCACAAAGTGGAGACTGATCTAGTAGAATGAGCTGTAATTCTCTGAGGCGGGGCCTGACCCGACTCAAAATTAACTTGATGAATCAAAAGTTTCAACCAAGAAGCCAAGGAGATAGCAGAAGCCTTCTGACCTTTCCTAGGACCAGAAAATAAAACAAATAGACTGGAAGTCTTCCTGAAATCTTTAGTAGCTTCCACATAATATTTCAAAGCTCTTACCACATCCAAAGAATGTAAGTAACTTTCCAAAGAATTCTTAGGATTAGGACACAAGGAAGGGACAACAATTTCTCTACTAATGTTGTTAAAATTTCCAACCTTAGGTAAAAATTAAAAAGAAGTCCGCAAAACTGCCTTATCCTGATGAAAAAAATCAGAAGAGGAGACTCACAAGAAAGAGCAGATAACTCAGAAACTCTTCTAGCAGAAGAGATGGCCAGAAGGAACAACACTTTCCAAGAAAGTAGTTTAATGTCCAAAAAATGCATAGGTTCAAATGGAAGAACCTGTAAAGCCGTCAGAACCAAATTAAGACTCCAAGGAGGAGAAATTGATTAAATAACAGGCTTAATAAGAACTAAAGCCTGTACAAAACAGTGTATATCAGGAAGTATAGCAATCTTTCTGTGAAATAAAACAGAAAGAGCGAAGATTTGTCCTTTCAAGGAACTTGCAGACAAACCCTTATCCAAACCGTCCTGAAGAAACTGTAAAATTCTAGGAATTCTAAAAGAATGACAGGAGAAATTATGAAAAGAAAACCATGAAATGTAAGTCTTCCAAACTCTATAATAAATCTTTCTAGAAACAGATTTAGGCGCTTGTAACATAGTTTTAAACACTGAGTCAGAGAAACCTCTATGACTTAGTACTAAGCGTTCAATTTCCATACCTTCAAATTTAATGATTTGAGATCCTGATGGAAAAAACGTACCTTGAGATAGTAGGTCTGGCCGAATGGAAGTGGCCAAAGCGGGCAACTGGACATCCAAACCAGATCCGCATACCAAAACCTGTGTGGCCATGCTGGAGCCACCAGCAACACAAATGATTGTTCCATGATGATTTTGGAGATCACTCTTGGAAGGAGAACTAGAGGCGGGAAAATTTAAGCAGGATGATAACACCAAAGAAGTGTCAGTGCATCCCCTGCTTCTGCCTGAACATCCCTGGACCTGGACAGGTATCTGGGAAGCTTCTTGTTTAGATGAGAGGCCATGAGATCTAGCTCTGGAAGACCCCACAACTGAACAATCTATGAAAAGACATCTGGATGGAGAGACCACTCCTCTGGATGTAAAATCTGGTGGCTGAGATAATCCGCCTCCCAATTGTCTATACCTGAGATAAGCACCGCAGAGATTAGACAAGAGCTGGATTCCGCCCAAACAAGTATCCAAGATACTTTTTCCATAGCTTGGGGACTGTGAGTCCCACCCTGATGATTGACATATGCCACTGTTGTGATATTGTCTGTCTGAAAACAAATGAATGGTTCTCTCTTTAGCAGAGGCCAAAACTGAAGAGCTCTGAGAATTGCAAGGAGTTCTAAAATATTTATTGGTAATCTCGCCTCTTGAGATTTCCAAGCCCCTTGTGCTGTCAGAGATCCCCAAACAGCTCCCCAACCTGAAAGACTCACATCTGTTGTGATCACAGTCCAGGTTGGCCGAACAAAAGAAGCCCCTTGAATTAAACAATGGTGATCTATCCACCATGTCAGAGAGTGTCGTACATTGATTCAGCATACAAAGCTGTAGAGGTCTCATGTGAAAACGAGCAAAGGGGATCGCGTCCGATGCTGCAGTCATGAGACCTAAAACTTCCATGCACATAGCCACTGAAGGGAATGACTGAGACTGAAGGTGCCGGCATGTTGCAACCAATTTTAAACGTCTCTTGTCTGTTAGAGACAGAGTCATGGACACTGAATCTATCTGGAAGCCTAAAAAGGTGACCCTTGTCTGAGGAATCAAGAAATGTTTGGTAAATTGATCCTCCAACCATGTTTCCAAAGAAACAACACTAGTTGATTCGTGTGAGATTCTGCAGTACGCAAAGACTGAGCTAGTACCAAGATATCATTCAAATAAGGAAACACTGCAATACCCTGTTCTCTGATTACAGAGAGTAGGGGACCCAGAACCTTTGAAAAGATTCTTGGAGCTGTTGCTAGGCCAAATGGAAGAGCAACAAATTGGTAATGCTTGTTTAGAAAAGAGAATCTCAGAAACTGATAATGTTCTGGATGAATCGGAATATGAAGGTATGCATCCTGCAAGTCTATTGTGGACATATAATGTCCTTGCTGAACAAAAAGCAGAATAGTCCTTATAGTCACCATCTAGAAAGTTGGTACTCTTACATAACGATTCAAAATTTTTCAGATCCAGAACTGGTCTGAATAAATTTTCCTTCTTTGGTACAATGAATAGATTTGAATAAAACCCCAAACCTTGTTCCTGAGGAGGAACTGGCATGATTACCCCTGAAGACTCCAGGTCTGAAACACACTTCAGGAAAGCTTGAGCTTTTACTGGATTTACTGGGATACGTGAGAGAAAAAATCTTCTCGCAAGAGGTCTTACTCTGAATCCTATTCGATACCCTTGAGAGACAATGCTCTGAATCCATTGATTTTGGACAGATTTTATCCAAATATCTTTGAAAAACCTTAATTTGCCCACTACCAGCTGAGCTGGAATGAGGGCCACACCTTCATGTGGACTTAGGGGCTGACTTTGGTTTCCTAAATGGCTTGGATTTATTCCAATTTGAGGAAGGCTTCCAATTGGAAGCAGACTCCTTGGGGGAAGATTGAGTTTTTGTTCCTTATTCTGACGAAAGGAACGAAAAATGTTAGAAGCTTAATATTTACCGTTAGATAGATAGTAATCTAGATTTAGATGTCATATCAGCATTCCAAGATTTAAGCCACAAAGCTCCTCTAGCTAAAATAGCTAAGAACATGGATCTAACATCAATTTGGATAATATAAAAAATGGCATCACAATAAAATGATTAGCATATTGCAATAGGCGAATAATGCTATATAAGTCAGAATCCAATTCCTGTAGCGCTAAATTCTCCAACCAGAAGGTTGATACAGCCGCAACATCGCCAAAGAAATTGCAGGTCTGAGAAGATGACCTGAATATAAATAGGCCTTCCTTAGATAATATTCAAGCTTCCTATCTAAAGGATCCTTAAAAGGAACTACTATCGTCCATAGGAATAGTGGTACGTTTAGCAAGAGTAGAAATAGCCCCATCAACTTTGGGGATTTTTCCCCAAACTCTATAGATTTTGCTGGTAAAGGATACAATTTTTTAAACCTTGAAGAAGTAATAAAAGAAGTACCTGGCTTATTCTATTCCCTAGAAATCATTTCAGAAATAGCCTCAGGAATAGGAAAAAACCCCTGGAGAATCTACAGGAGGTTTAAAAACAGCATTTAAACGTTTATTAGACTGAACATCAATAGGACTGGTTACCTCAATATCCAAAATAATTAACACTTCTTTTAATAAAAACGCATATACTGTATTTTAAAAAAATAAGTAGATTTGTCAGTGTCAATGTATGAGGAAGGATCTTCTGTATCAGATAGATCCTCATCAGAAGAGGATAAATTATGTTGTTGGTCATTTGAAATTTCATCAACTAAATGAGAAGTTTTAAAAGACCTTTACATTTATTAGAAGGTGGAAATGCAGAAAAAAACTTCAAAATAGAATCAGAAACAAAATTCTTTAAAATTTGCAGGTATATCATGCACATTAGAAGTTGAAGGAACTACAACTGGCAATGTGCTATTACTGATGGATACACTAACTGCATGTAAAAGTTTATCATGACAACTATTACAAATGACATTCGGCAAAATAATTTCAACAATTTTACAACAAATGCACTTAGCTTTGGTAGGACCGATGTCAGGCAGCAATGTTCCAGCAGAAACTTCTGAGGCAGGATCAGATAAAGACATCTTGCAAAATGTAAGAGAAAAAACAACATAAAAAGCCAAATTATCTATTTCCTTATATGACAGTTTCAGGAATGGAAAAAAAGCAAATAGTATAGGCCTCTGATAGAGAAAAAATGAAGAGGCAAACATCTATGGGGTATTGAAATAATGAAAAAGTTTGGCGCCAAGTATGACGCACAACGTAACGTAAACTTTTTGGCACCAAAAATAACCGGAAATTACACACTTGCGTCACTAATGACGCAACCGTATGAAAGGTCTCGGCGTCAAGTATGATGCCGGAAATGACGAAGTTGCGTCATAGATGTATTTTTCCGTGCCAAAAATATTTTCGCGCCAAAAATGACGCAATAAAGTTTAGCATTTCACGCACCCGCGGGCCTAATGCCACCTGCAATTTGCAAGAAGTAGTCAATTGAAAAAAGACTAAACCCCAGGTAAGAAATTTTTTTCTATAAAAGATGTTTATATTACCCAAATATGAAACTGACAGTCTGCAGAAGGAAATACATTAACCTGACTCATGGCAAATATATGTACAATACATATATTTAGAACTTTATATAAATGCATAAAGTGCCAAACCATAGCTGATGAGGTGTCTTAAGCAATAAAAAACATACTTACCAAAAGACACCCATCCACATATAGCAGATAGCCAAATCAGTACTGAAACAGTTATCAGTAGAGGTAATGGTAAATTGAGAGTATATCGTCGATCTGAAAAGGGAGGTAGGAGATGAATCTCTACGACCGATAACAGAGAACCCATGAAATAGACCCCAGTTAGGGAAATCATCGTATTCAATAAGTGATACTCCCTTCACGTCCCTCTGACATTCGCTGTACTCTGAGAGGAATCGGGCTTCAACAATGCTGAGAAGCGCATATCAACGTAGAAATCTTAGCACAAACTTACTTCACCACCTCCATAGGAGGCAAAGTTTGTAAAACTGAATTGTGGGTGTGGTGATGGGTGTATTTATAGGCATTTTGAGGTTTGGGAAACTTTGCCCCTCCTGGTAGGATTGTATATCCCATATGTCACTAGCTCATGGACTCTTGCCAATTACATGAAAGAAAAAAGTGCTCCCCCTGCTGCCCGCCCATAGAATAGCCCAAATCGCACATTAATAAAACTGCTTTTATAAAAAAAAAAAAAAAAAAAAAAATTGTGCGATTAAGAAAGGTATAGGCTCTGTTATTGGCGGAGCAGCAGGCACATAGGAAAAATATACAATTTGCAAAGGGTTAAGGCAGGCTATATCTCTCTACCGCACGTGCGGTAGAGAGGTATAGAGGTATATAAAAGGGATTTTTTTTATTTTATTAAACTGTACAGTAGACAGGAACATTTTTTGGCTAAATAAATATATTTTTTTCCAATAGGGGGGCTATTGGAGAAATTATATTTATTCAGCCAAAAAATGTATTTTCTTACTTTTTTTTCTTTTTTTTTCGAGGGGAATCACGTGTGGCTCTGCACATATGGAGGAGCCTCCACTGCAGTTTACACATAGCTGAAGGTGAGAAATCAGGAAGGTATTTTTCTCACCTGTTTTTAATTAAATGAGGGTAATTTAATCTCCAGCTGCTATTTGGAGAGAGAGATTCCAGAGTGTTTTTGACCTGGAGAAAGAAAAGCTGATAAAAAGTGAGTTTGCTAAAAACAGCATGTTTAGTTTTCCTTGATTCAGTAAGGGATGTAAAACTATGTCAGTAAGCGCTCACACTGAGCTAGGTTTTTGTTTGTAGGTTTGGTTGTTAATTTTACACACATTGCTGTGAACTGCACTTGCACAGTGACAAATAAAGCTGACTGCTAAAATGTATTAAGACTGTGTCATTTTATACCCTAGAGGACCATTCTATTTCCTTCAAACCAGGCACCAGGAGTGGGTGCTGGATTTCAATATGGGGGCGAATTCTGGCATAGCACAAATATGGTCTGTGGGTATAAAAGTTTTCTGCAAGCTGCACTAAGAAAACGTTTGCTTTAAACTGTTGGTAGTAAAAGTAACACTGTGCCTTTTAAACATATACCTGCCTTGGTGTTACCTGTTACTTCTTAAAGGAGAACTTTTACAAAATGGAGGAGCTACTGCTGTACAGCAGGAGACAAATCGCTTACTGCCTGCACAAGTAAGCAGCATAATGAATGCCCAGTGAGAGGATAGAGCTACATTGGTTAATGTATTGCAGCAAGTCCTATAGCCTTCAGTAGCTATTCCCACTGTGGATAGGGGCGCTGTATCCGAGCAAATGACTTTCTGCATAAGTTGTCAAAGACGGATGATATTGAGGCTTACCTCAAAACATTTGAGAGGATTGCTGCCAGGGAACAGTGGCCACCTGAACAGTGGGCATGGCTACTCGCACAATGTCTTAGTGGAGAAGCCCAAAAAGTATATGAGGATTTGTCTCCCAGCCAAGCTCAAGACTATAAGAAAATAAAGACTGAAATTCTAACATGCATGGGAGTAACACCTGCATTTCATGCCCAAAGATTTAATAATTGGGTGTTTGAGATGGGAAAACCTACAAGAGTACAAATGTATGAACTGCTGGGACTTGCTCAGAAATGGCTTGTGCCGGACATTAATTCAGCCACAAAAGTCATAGAAATGGTTTTAATGGATCAATTCCTCAGGAATCTGCCATCTGGACTTGAAATGGTGAGCCTGGTTGAGAGATATTTGACTGCTAAGGAATTGCACAGCAATGATCCTCAACCTAAATCAAAGCTGCCTCATAAAAAAACAAGTGGAAGACAGAAGGACAAAGGTCTATTCATAACCTTGGACAAAATGACTATGGTGGGAAATGGTTCCCTAGGAAACCATTATGGCCAAGAGGCCAAACTGATGAACAAATAAGGTGTTTTAAATGCTATGAGTTAGGGCATATTGCACGTAACTGTACACAGGGAGTGGAGTCTATGCAATGTAATATGGGTGCAAGGGACAGACATAGTACAATGTTAACCTGCACCAAAATGTTTTGTTTCCAGTGCTATGTGTTCTAGTCATTTATGATCTGTGAATGTTGAGGGTAAGAGTGTACAAGCGCTCCTTGATTCAGGGAGTGAAGTTACTCTGGTAAGAAGTGTTTTGCTTCAGCCAGAAATATTAGATAGAGATCAAATGCTTGATATTGTCTGTATACATGGGGACACACACTCATACCCTACAGCTGAGGTTGAAATTATCACAGATATTGGTACAGTTAAGTGTTGCATAGGGGCAATGCCTGTGTTGCCCTATGATATAGTATTAGAGAGACTTTTCTCACTTTTGTCAAGTGTGGAAGAAACCTTCAGTAGGTCATGGGATTAATCCTGGGAAGTTACAGGAGGTGGAGGAAATGGAAATAATTTTTCCATTCTCCAATATTGAATGGGAACCAGACAATGTGCAGGAGGCACCTCTGGTGTGTCTGGGCAATGAGGCAGAACCCCCTCAGAGTAATGCTTCTGGAGAATACATAGAACTAGAGGATCTAGGGATTAATTCTGGTAATTTCCGAGCTGCCCAATGGGAGGACCCGACTCTGATAGTGGCGAGGGAAAATGTTCAAGTAATTGAAGGCACTGTCATAGATCCTGAAAAACAATTATGTTTTCCTTATTTTAAGGTGAAAAATAACTTGCTTTATAGAGCAGAAAAGAAAGGGGTTGAAGAGGCAGAGCAATTATTGGTTCCCAAGTCTTATAGAAATACCATTTTGAAATTAGCCCATAGTCATGTGCTAGGGGGGCACCTTGGTATTGAAAAGACCAGAGAGAGTTCTTGCATGATTTTATTGGCCTGGTATTTTCATTTCAATAGAGATTTTGTAAATCCTGCCCAGACTGTCAGTTGAAGGCTCCATTTACAGGTTACGGCAATCCACTAATACCTCTACCTGTTATAGAGGTTTCTTTTGAGTGAATAGCAATGGATTTGGTAGGGCTTTTACCTAAAGTCTGCTAGGGGGCATGAGTATATTTTAGTTGTGGTGGACTATGCTACCTGCTTTCCTGAGGCAATGCCTTTGCGGAATACCTCCTCTAAGAATATTGCTAATAAGTTAATGATGATCAGCAGGGTGGGCATACCAAAGGAGATCCTTATGGATCAGGGAACCCCTTTTATGTACAAAATTATGAGAGTTATGTAAACATCTTAAAATTAAACAACTAAAAGCATCTATATATCACCCTCAAACTGGTTGGTTGAGAGAGGTTTAATAAAACTCTAAAAAGCATGTTACGTAAAGTGGTAGACAAGGATGGAAAGAACTGGGATTGTTTGCTACCGTACCTTTATGTTTTCTATTAGGGAAGTGCCACAATCTTCCACAAGTTTTTCACCTTTTGAATTGTTCTATGGTAGGCATCTCAGGGGAATACTTGACATTGTGAAAGAAACATGGGAGCAGGAAAATACACCTCACCATAGTGTTATAGATAGGGATAGGCAAGGTGTCCATACATGGACACTGGTGTCCGTGACTGGCACTTGAAGTGTCTGCCACACTGTTTGCGGTGGGGAGGGAGGGGTAGGACAGATGAATGCTGGTCCTGACTCTTCTCCTTGATGCACACAGCGCCACATTTTACCCGTGTGATGCCACTCAGTAGCGAAACAGTGAGAGAAAGAGAGGGAAGAAGCAAGCTGCCTGCAGTGCAGCCTGTGTCAACCAACCATGAGTCTTGACCCGCCTTTATTAATTGATCTGTGCAGCAGTGTTGGTGATGGTGTCTGTGTTTCGAAGACCGCTGTCTACTCTGAAAAACCTTACCTAACCAAGTAACCAACCATGATGATCATTCGATTAAGATTAAGGTGGGTGGGTTTGGTCAGGAGCTTCTTAGACCCCCAGCAGCCTCTTTAAACTGGCTGCTCTGTCTCCAATCATTCTAAGACAGTATCATGTGTCCCAGCAGGCGGGAACTCTTCAGTGTTAAGTTATAGAAATTGGTCGCTCCACTACAACTACCTGCATTATAAATACACAAAAAAATATGAACCTGGTTGAACACAAACAATAATAATCAAACAAAATACAATGGGGCATATTTATCAAGGTCTGTCGGACCTGATCCGACAGTGCGGATCAGGTCCGACAGACCTCGCTGAATACGGCGAGCAATATGCTCGCCGTATTCAGCATTGCACCAGCAGCTCACAAGAGCTGCTGGTGCAACGCTGCCCCCTGCAGACTCGCGGCCAATAGGCCGCCAGCAGGGGGGTGTCAATCAACCCGATTGTACTCGATCGGGTTGATTTCCGGCGATGTCTGTCCGCCTGCTCAGAGCAGGCGGACAGGTTATGGAGCAGCAGTCTTTGTGACCGCTGCTTCATAATTGCTGTTTCTGGCGGGCCTGCAGGCTCGCCAGAAACACAGGGCATCAAGCTCCATTCAGAGCTTGATACATATGCCCCAATGTGTTAGTGCTTAAAGTATATGTCCAGTAGATTATCAGTGTGAGACTCACCCAATTCCAAAGTGACCCCAGGGATTGCTCCTCAATGGAAACGGGTAACTGTTGTAAATGGATTCCAGGGAGTGTACCTCAAATAAAACAGACAAATACTGCAAATGGTGAAGTCCTGTGAGGCTACAGGATTAGTTTGCATGTAAGTAATATACTCACATATATTATAGAGCTTCACATCAAGCTCTAGATTTGAATGCATAGGGAGACTCCAACAGGAGCAATAGAAATGAAATAAGATGGATGTAAAACGATTTATTTAAAACAAGTGTTAAAATCACAGGGGATTACAGAGAAAAACAACGACAGCTAGAACCTCCGTATTGAAACGATGTCTATGACTATGGTGTTAGGTTCAGAAAAGTTGATCTCCGCCCACAACGTGACATCACACGCTCCTTTCTGACATACGTTTCACCAAATGGCTTTTCAAGTGACTATTTAATGAAACGTATGTCAGAAAGGAGCGTATGATGTCATGTTGTGGGCAGAGATCGGCCTTTCTGAACCCAACACCGTAGTCATAGACATTGTTTCCAAATAGACAGTCTGTGTTCAATACGGAGGTTCTAGCTGTGGTGGTTTTTCTCTGTAAACCCCTGTGATTTTAACACTTGTTTTAAATAAACCATTTTACATCCATCTGAGTTCACTTCTATTGCTCCTGTTGGAGTCTCCCTAAGCATTCAAATCTAGAGCTTGATGTGAAGCTTATTCACATTTGGAATTGGGACTGAGTCCCACATTAACTACCAACCTTATGCTGATTATCCCTGTATTGCTCTGATATCAAGCTCTTTTGTTTACATAATCAGCTTTATAATTTCATACTGAGAAGATTGAGCTTGTATAAGCAACCATAATGATACATGGAAGCATGTGCATCTGGAGGGGGGGCAAGGCAGGGGGGGTCGCTCTGAGAATTCTTGATTGTCCTACTAATTTAACTATGGTGCTCAACACTTCTGTCCAGAGTTCCTTTCAGTGGATGATTGAGCCCTCTCACTGATCCCCCTCCAAGGTGGATGAACAATCTAGGAATAAGCAGGTAGGGGCTTTAGAACAGAGGCACATGGTATGGAGAATGTTTATTGTACATATAGAGATGGGGGGAATGGGAGAACTGAGTAAAATTATCTGTAGAGTTAAAGGGACAATTAATGCTAGAAATAGTGTATTCAAAGTAAAATGTAACCTAAAACTATTATGCAGATGTATTTTTTAAAATTGTAATAGTTGTTTATATATTGAAAAAAATAAGTGTAAAATGTGTCCATAAAGCAATAGGTTTCACCATGTTGTAAGTTAGAATTCCTTCTCTGCTGACGTCAATTAGTGTAAAAACAATGTGTTGAATATAGCAGTGTTATGTCTGCACTTCCACTTTTATCAGGATTTGGAAAGCCCGTAATTTTAAAAATGAAATTATAGGAAATGGGACAAAATAAATAATGAAAGTATATACAACCTGTTTTTTTTTTTTTAACTACACATGATTAAATAATATATTATGTTACATCTCAGAGTGTTTAACATCTCTTTAACTCTTTGGATTATTGTAATAATGTTCTGTAACTCCCTGCTAAAAGGAATTGATATAGTTATATGACTACAGGATAAGAAACAGAGTTAAAATTCATGCATCATGCATGTTAATTTTCAAGATTGATAAAAAAAAGGTTGACAAAGTTCACTATTAAACTATGAAACTTGTACACAAATTAAAGGGACAATAAACCCAAGGTTTTTTTCTTTCAGGATTTAGTAAGAGCATGCAATTTTAAACAACTTTCCAATTTACTTTAATTATCTAATTTGCTTCATTTAGTTGATATCCTTTTGTTGGAAAGCATTTCTAAATAGGCACAGTAGCTGCTGATTGGTGGCTGCACAGATGCCTCATGTGATTGGCTCACCCATGTGCATTGTTGTTTCTTCAACAAAGGATATCTAAAGAATCAAGCAAATTAGTTAATAGAAGTCAACTAGAATGTTGTTTACAATTGTATTCTCTATCTGAATCATGAAAGAAAAAATTTGGGTTTATGTCCCTTTAAAAACAGTCATCTAAATGTTCATTTATGATGGTAATGAAATGTTTGGATGTCTCAGAATTATTACTGTACACAAAATTAGGGACATCCTAAAACTTTTAATGTGAAAATGGCTTAAAGTAGCTTAATGAGTAAAAAAGTGCCCAAATGTTTGTTAATTAATTGCTGCATAATTTTGCACAACCCAAGATTTCCACTATCCAAGCGCATCCTAGACATTTCATGGATTTTGGTTTCTCACAAGGCAAAGGAGTGACATTAAAGGGATTCAGATAGAGCATGCAATTTTAAGCAACTTTCTAATTTACTCCTATTATACATTTTTCTTTGTTCTCTTGCTATCTTTATATGAAAAAGAAGGCATCTAAGCTTTTTTCTTGGTTCAGCACTCTGGACAGCAGTTTTTGATTGGTGGATGAATTTATCCACCAATCAGCAAGGACAACCTAGGTTGTTCACCAAAAATGGGCCGGCATCTAAAATTACATTCTTGCATTTCAAATAAAGATACCAAGAGAATAAAGAACATTTGATAATAGGAGTAAATATGAAAGTTGCTTAAAATTGCATGCTCTATCTGAATCATGAAAGAAAATTTTTGGGTACAGTGTCCCTTTAAGCTTGTTTTTTGGGGAGCTTAATGTGGCTTAACGTACAAAATTAAACTTAGCTGTTAGCCAATTTCCCCCAAGCTTCCCGCAATACAATAATCTATCTATTCAAACATATTCGGAACATTTTAGGACATTTGGTAAAACATAGCAAAAGTTATTCAAATTTAACTATTTTTTTTTATTTTTTTTTTACAATCCTAAAACATTTAGGGGTCGGTTTATCATAGTGCGAGAGGACATGATCCGCTGTAAAGATGTTAATTAATTTTCACCAAACTTCACACAATACAAGACTATGGGGTAAATATTTATCAATCTCAGTGCATTCGCCGGCCTCAATACACTCACCAGACATCGCTGCCGTGGATCCACATACGATCCCCTTATTTATTAAAATAACCATCAAAAACACACGCTTCAAGTACAGTGTGATGAGCATCGGACTGGTGTTAACTAACAGTCATAGATGTCACGGTTATTTAGGTTTTTCCAAACTTTATTTATACCATTTCATGTGCATGGCGAAAAAATTCGGTTCGGTTCGGATCGATTCGGAATTTTTCGAAGTTCGGTTCGGATCGATTTGAATTCAGAAAATTTTGAATCGATTCGTTTCAGATTCGTTTATTCATTCGGATTCGAAGAAATTCATCTGGATACGGTTCGGTTCGGAAATTCGGAATTTTGGTAAGTGTTAGGTGGGATTAGACTAGTATTATGTACTGTATATTAGGTGTAACCCATAGCAGAGTGATATAACCTAATATACTGTACAATACTAGTGTAATCCATGGCCATCCGAATTTACCGAATAAATCCGAAGTAATTCGGATTTATTCGCAAAATTCGGCAGTATTTTAATTCGTAAATTCGGTTCGATCTGAATCACCGAATTTCCGAATCAAACCGAACCGAATTGCACATATCTAGTTAGCAGAAGGCGCTCTAAAACAAAAGAGACCACTTGTGGATCTCAACTGGTTAGCCTCATTTTTTAAAAATATAAGAAAAACTATGTAATTAGACCAATAAATTGTACAAACAATTATTCAAATACCAAACCTTATGATAGAATCCAATAACTAAGCGTATGTTTTCTTAAACATAGGTCTGTTAGCTATGTGCATGTAGTCTTGAGTATAATACATTTCTTGGGCCACATAATGTTATCCAATTGGTAGGGGAAGCTTAAACAATCATTAAATCCCTCCTGAGCTCTCCATTTGTAACAGTGAAATACAGTCACTCTATTGTCCTAGGGCGTATAAGTAATCTGTGCAAGATATATATCCAGTGAGCTGTAGAGGTGCATAAGTGAAGAATTTAAGCAAATTATATATACTGCTAAATAGGGAGAGATTTCTCCTAGAGAGCCCATTAGAGGTGAATTAAAAGACGATACTACACTATGTAGCTCAAAGAGGCTCTTAAGCTTATAGGATAAAGCTTTAGAAGGAGTACATGAGAACTGAAGCCCGCTTATGATTTCTATGAAATACAGAGGACTTATAAGAGCAGGGAGTATTTAGAGAATACATTCTGAACAATGACGGTGGTTGCCATTATAAAAATGGCAGATTTAAGTAATAGATCATTATAGCAAAGCAAGGTTACAAGCAGTAGTGGTTAACTTAACTGTACATTAAAATATTAATTTATATGACTCCATGGATCTAATAATGAACTAAAGTGATGGATTTGCAGAAGGTGGCGAGAGGATGTGTCCACGAAAACATTTTACTCATAAAGAACAGAATTAAGAGCTTTGAGGAAACATTCATGCATTTGAACTCATGTTAAAATAAACATGTGCAAACCTAGGTATCACTTTAAGATTAGTGAGCGTAATGTAATATGTATGGTATCAATGGGAAAGTAAACAATAATGCCCTTATAAGACGGCTTCTAGACTTGCCCTACCGTAAATATATTCAATTTAGGCAGGCTGCTACACATTCTATAAATACAAACTAGACTTGTGCAGAGGTGTGTCTTTTGGAGCAAAAAATGGGATATATAGAAGTCCCTTGAAATAGGTTTTACATTTACCCCACACCAGTTCTTATTGGGGAACAGTAACTCCCTGATATGTTGGACTGATCGCCTGATTCTCAAGGGAGTAGCAGCCATTCCATAAAGCAGGAGACTTTGGGAAGTAGCCATAAAACAGAAGTGTATTATTGATGCAACTGTATCGCTTCATGGGCTTGGGTTGAATTTTGATCAAGAGGACCCTTGCATGTATAGTTCTTGATCCAGACCTGTGTTGTACTGCAGAACACGGGAAGCTTCAAGACTGCTCCTGTACATGATGATTGTGGGAGGTAAGGTCGCAGCAAACATGGCCTGACTTCCATAGGATCCATATGAACAGCTACAAATGTCCTAAGCTCTGACAGGATAGGTCATTGATAGCTGGTCTTTCTTAGAGGTAAGTCCGGATGCTCCATCTGCTGGTTCGCTGGTCTGGTTCTTCCACCTCTCATGAAAGCAGTTATTGCTTTTAGTTTGCAACATCCCATCATCCAGCTCTGTAACTCTGACTTCAGGGTGAGAGGTCATATGAAGGTGAGTTGCAGTAATACTAGACTCGGGTCCCTCACTTGCTTTGTGGATCAGGTGCTTGGGGTTAAGCTGCTCCGGGGTAAAAGCTGCCTCTGTGTACTGGATCTCTCCTTCGCCAATCTCTAGAGAGGGAGCTTCTTTTTCTGCTGTTGGGCAATCCCCTCAATCAATCTCGGCTCCTTTCAGGTCAGAGCTCAACTATTCAGTCTCCTGTAATCTGGTTGGCAGTAACCCATCTGGGGTATGCAGGGTAGGATAAAAAATCTCGGTCATTCTCTCCTCCAGCATTGCTTCCAATTGTGCAATAAAGTAGGTTTCCTCCATTTTCAGGGGGTGTTTTTGCATGTAGGAGACAGTGTGGGTGTACTTTATGATTAACCTCAATTTGGCTCCTTTCAGGTCAGAGCTCAACTATTCAGTCTCCTGTAATCTGGTTGGCAGTAACCCATCTGGGGTATGCAGGGTAGGATAAAAAATCTCGGTCATTCTCTCCTCCAGCATTGCTTCCAATTGTGCAATAAAGTAGGTTTCCTCCATTTTCAGGGGGTGTTTTTGCATGTAGGAGACATCGTGGGTGTACTTTATGATTAACCTCAATTTGTTGCACCTATTCAGTCATCTTAGTAATAGGGGCAGTGCTGGCTTCAGAGAAAGAACTGCGCACTCAGGGCACAGCTAGTTGCGGGGACAGTGTTGAGGCTTCTGGTATAGGGGAAGGCCTCAAATGTAATAGCCCGGTACTGAGGGCAATTAAGCTGCATCTCGATCCAAAACCCTATATCTCAGATCAGGTCACCAACAGCCAAGCATCTCCACTATTTTGAATAAGATATATCCTGTTCAGCTTCACAGAAATTATTAGTTTTGGAGAGAGCTTAAGGAGCTGAAGCTCAGTGCAACCAGTAAATGGCGGCCGCCCGGAAGTCCCACATAGGAAGTTATTTTTATATTTATTTGTTATATGATACTTTCACATAAATTAATGTGTACCTTTCTTTCTAGAAGTCATGATATGCTTTTATTTATTTATTTATAAATGATTATTAATGCTAGAATGTGTACATATATCTTTGCACATACGTGTGTGTGTGTGTGTGTGTTATGACTGAAATCTTTTGCAAACATATTTACATGTCCCTAAGTTCTTTTTTGTTCTAAATAATGTCTGTCATATCTCTGTTTATTTATACCACTATATGTACTGTATATATTGTAAATGTATTATTATTCTGAGCAGGAATAATAGCTAATATAACATGTAATCAGGGTATCATATGTACTTATTTCCAATCATTTGATATTTTAAGAGCTGGGACAGTTTTCTCTCTGCACATATGTAATCCCTCCTGATAAAAACCACCCCTACACAGGTGTTATAAAATGGGCTGGCATATAAAATGACATTTCTTACTGAAAAAGAAATTCAAGAGAAAAAAGAAATGCACTGAAAATATCATGACAGTAAAGAGGTGATTTTAATTTCTGCAGTATCTGAATCATGATAGTTTAATGTTAGGTGGGCTATCCCTTTTGAGCCATAAGCTTCAGATTATATTGAATCAAACATAAATTCGAATTTTAAAATCCTTGTCTAAAATATTACACTGTGTCCTAATGTCAGCATTAATGTTTATCTTTAATACTAATTTCACATATACATACTTTCGAAGTATAATACACAATGTAACAATACACAATGTAACCAATGACACAAGTTCTGATGAGTGATCAATGACACAAGTATCAAGCAATTTGCTTTGTTAGTGATAGTTTATAATTTATATTTGAATCAGATTGGCTGATGTCATAAATCATGTGATTAAAATTCACTAGTGTTTGGGTTGTTTAGGAGCTTGCGTCATAATTGGTGCGAAAAGTGTTGAGTCAAATTTGGCGCAAAGTGGAGTGTGTGACTTGTATTACATGGTGCACATATGGCTAGATTACGAGTCTTGCGTTAGGGTTAAAAAGCAGCGTTGAGAGGTCCCAACGCTGCTTTTTAACGCCCGCTGGTATTATGAGTCTGGCAGGTACAGGTGTACCGCTCACTTTTTTTTCTGCGTCTCGAGCCTACCGCAAATCCCCTTATGTCAATTGCGTATCCTATCTTTTCCATGGGATTTTCCTAATGCCGGTATTACGAGTCTTGGAAAAAGTAAGCGGTAGACCCTCTCCTGTCAAGACTCCTACCGCATTTAAAAGTCAGTAGTTAAGAGTTTTATGGGCTAACGCCCTAACATAAAACTCTTAACTAAAGTGCTAAAAAGTAAACTAACACCCATAAACTACCTATTAACCCCTAAACCGAGGCCCCCCCCCCGCACATCGCAAACACTTAAATAAAATTTTTAACCCCTAATCTGCCGACCGGACATCGCCGCCACTAATAAATATATTAACCCCTAAACCACCGCACTACCGCATCGCAAACACTAGTTACATTTTATTAACCCCTAATCTGCCATCCCTAACATCGCCGACACCTACCTACATTTATTAACCCCTAATCTGCCGCCCCCAACGTCGCCGACACCTACCTACATTTATTAACCCCTAATCTGCCGCCCCCAACGTCGCCCCCACTATATTAAATGTATTAACCCCTAAACCTAAGTCTAACCCTAACCCTAACCGCCCCTAACTTAAATATAATTTAAAATAATCGAAAAAAAATTACTACAATTAAATAAATTATTCCTATTTAAAACTAAATACTTACCTATAAAATAAACCCTAAGCTACTAAACTAATAGTTACATTGTAGCCATTTTAGGATTTATTTTTATTTTACAGGCAAGTTGGTATTTATTTTAACTAGTTAGAATAGTTATTAAATAGTTATTAACTATTAACTTCCTAGTTAAAATAAGTACACATTTACCTGTAAAATAAACCCTTAGATAAGTTACAATTACACCTAACACTACACTATAATTAAATTAATTACCTAAACTAGCTACAATTAAATACAATTAAATTAAATAAACTAAAGTATGAAAAAAAAAACACACTAAATTACAGAAAATAAAATAATTACAATAATTTTAAACTAATTACACCTAATCTAATCCCCCTAATAATAAAATAAAAAAGCCCCCCAAAATAAAAAAATCCCTACCCTATACTAAATTACAAATAGCCCTTAAAAGGGCTTTTTGCAGGGCATTGCCCCAAAGTAATCAGCTCTTTGACCTGTAAAAAAAACAAAACAATACAATACACCCCCAACATTAAAACCCACCACCCACACACCCAACCATACTCTAAAATCCACCCAATCCCCCCCTTAATAAAACCTAACACTAACCCCTTGAAGATTACCCTACCTTGAGACGTCTTCACCCAACCGGGCAGAAGAGGACCCCCAGATGGGCAGAAGTCTTCATCCAGGCGGCATCTTCTATCTTCATCCATCCGGAACAGAGCGGGTCCATCTTCAAGCCATCCGACACGGAGCATCCTCTTCCATCCGATGACTAACACTAAATGATGGTACCTTTAAGTGACGTCATCCGAGATGGAATTCTATCAGCAAATCGGAATTAAGGTAGAGAAAATCCTATTGGCTGATCCAATCAGCCAATAGGATTGAGCTTGCATTCTATTGGCTGTTCCAATCAGCCTATAAGATTGAGCTTGCATTCTATTGGCTGTTCCAATCAGCCAATAGATTGCGAGCTCAATCCTATTGGCTGATTGGATCAGCCAATAACATTGAACTTCAATCCTATTGGCTGATTGCATCAGCCAATAGGATTTTTTCTACCTTAATTCCGATTGGCTGATAGAAATCAGCCAATCAGCCAATCGGAATTAAGGTAGAAAAAATCCTATTGGCTGATGCAATCAGCCAATAGGATTGAAGTTCAATGTTATTGGCTGATCCAATCAGCCAATAGGATTGAGCTCGCAATCTATTGGCTGATTGGAAGAGCCAATAGAATGCAAGCTCAATTTTATAGGCTGATTGGAACAGCCAATAGAATGCAAGCTCAATCCTATTGGCTGATTGGATCAGCCAATAGGATTTTCTCTACCTTAATTCCGATTGGCTGATAGAATTCCGTCTCGGATGACGTCACTTAAAGGTACCGTCATTTAGTGTTAGTCATCGGATGGAAGAGGGTTTATTTTATAGGTAAGTATTTAGTTTTAAATAGGAATAATTTAGTTAATAATAGTAATTTTATTTAGATGTATTTAAATTATATTTAAGTTAGGGGGGTGTTAGGGTTAGACTTAGATTTAGGGGTTAATAACTTTATTATAGTGGGGTTAATAAGTGTAGTTAGGTGGCGGCGACATTGGGGGCAGCAGAGTAGGGGTTAATAAATAAAAAGTAGGTGTCGGCGATGTTGGGGGCACCAGATTAGGGGTTCATAGGGATAATGTAGGTGGCAGCGGTGTCCAGAGTGGCAGATTAGGGGTTAATAATATAATGCAGGTGTCGGCGATGTCAGGGACGGCAGATTAGGGGTTAAGTGTAAGATTAGGGGTGTTTAGACTTGGGGTTCATGTTAGGGTGTTAGGTGTAGACATAAATGTATTTTCCCCATAGGAATCAATGGGGCTGTGTTAGAAGCTGAACGCTGCTTTTTTGCAGGTTTTTTTCAGCCGGCTCTCCCCCATTGATCTCTATGGGGAAATCGTGCACGAGCACGATTAGCAAGCTCACCGCTACCGTAAGCAGCGCTGGTATTACAGTGAGATGTGGAGCTAAATTTTGCTCTCCACTCACTTTTCTGCGGCTTACACCGGGTTTAAAAAAACCTGTAATACCAGCGTTGCCTTAAGTGAGCGGTGAGAAAAAAATGCTTGTTAGCCCCGCACACCATTATGACAAAAACTCGTAATATAGCCGATAGATTTTTAAAAAAAATAAAAAGGAAGTTAGCTATATTATGTTGCATATTTATTTCATTTTTATCTCTATCTATTAGTGAAACAAGTTTGGGGCAAAAGTTTGCACCAAATTTGGAGAAATAATATTGTTCCCTTGCTTTGTAATGAGAGACAAAGTTGTAACATAATCCATAAGTAGTAATGTCATTTTCATTTTTATCCCTATATCTACCAGTGCACCAAATGTGGAGCAATAATATTGTTTGATTTAGAAAGGGTATACAATTTTAATAAAGTTTCTATTTTACTAATTTTTGATAACTTAGTGAGAGGTTCAAACAGTGTCAATTAGATTCCTATATGAGTCAGACCAGTGTACTTCTCTTCAGCGCCTACTGGTCCGATGCATATAGAAACCTCTATGAAACAGAGCAGTTATTTTTACTTGTGTGTGTGTGTGATACCAATGTGGGGATGTGCGTCTTCTCTGCACACAAAATTGAGATTTAAGCAGCAATTCTCTAATTGTCTTTATCTTACTTAGCCAGAGGGTAGAATTGGGTTAAATAGCTAAAGAGTGGGTGAAAACAGCACGCTTAGTTTTGGGTGAAACTTGCTTCCTTTTTTTTTTTTTTTAAAGTGCAGTGTCTCATATTGCATTGAGAAGAACTGATGTGCTGTTAACCCTGTAGTCCTCAGTGAGGTTTAAAAAAATAAAGCTCTGTTCTGTCAATATGTTCATGCTGCATTCTGTCATAGGCTATGAGCATTTGTTTACACCCCAAATTGGTTTGACACTTTAATGCAAGGGAATGAGATTGACGTGAATATACTAGCTTTTCAAGAAGCTTTGAGGCAAAAGGGAGTAGGAAAATACGGCGGTAGTTGGATGGGGAGGTTGGATCCAAAGAAGGTGTTTTGAGGATAGGTGTGAACAGTGCATGTTTAAGACATGAGGGAAATATACCAGTGCTGAGGGAGAGATTGAAGATGTGTGTGAGTATAGGGGTAAGGGTAGTAGAGAGGGAAGGGAGTAGCTGTGAGGGGATGTGGTCAAGGGGAAAGGTAGTGAGGTGAGAAGATAGTATAAGGGCAGAAACTTCTTCCTCTGTAACAGGGGCAAAAGAGGTACATTTTTCACTATGTGGGTTTTGGATGATTGTGAGCTTTTGGGGGGGGAGACCGGTAGCATGTTGAGAGATGATTTCATTTCTGATGGAGTCGATTTTGTTGTTGAAGTAGCTGACAAAATCTTGAGCTGAGAGAGAAGTTGTAGTGGGGGTGGGCGGAGAAGAGTATTGAATGTGGAGAACAGACATTTTAGGTTTGAAGAGAGTAGATAAGTAATGTTGTTTATATAAATTAAAAGGGACACTGAACCCAAATTTTTTCTTTCGTGATTTAGATAGAGCATGACATTTTAAGCAAATTTCTAATTTACTCCTATTATCAAATTTTCCTCATTCTCTTGGTATCTTTATTTGAAATGCAAGAATGTAAGTTTAGATGCCGGCCCATTTTTGGTGAACAACCTGGGTTGTTCTTGCTGATTGGTGTATAAATTCATCCACCATTAAAAAAGTGCTGTCCAGAGTTCTAAACCAAAAAAAAAGCTTAGATGCCTTCTGCTATAAAGATAGCAAGAGAATGAAGAAAATTTGATAATAGGAGTAAATTAAAAAGTTGCTTAAAATTGTATGCTCTATCTGAATCACAAAAGAAAAAAATTGGGTTCAGTGTCCCTTTAAGGGCAGAATAGTAAGAGTTCAAGATGAACTTATAGTGAAGAAAGTCAGCTGATCTCCAAGATTTCCTCCAGTGTCGCTCAGCAGTACAGGAACATCTGCGTAGGTACTGTGTCAGAGGAGTATGCCAGGGCTGAGGGAGTATATGATATCCGAACTATGGCAGTTCGGGCCAGATTGTCAAGGACTGATGTAAGGGTGAAGTTGTAGTGGCAGATTCATCAGGGCAGGAAAAGGAGGGGATGGAAGAGAGGAGAGGTTCAAGAGAGCTAGTGAGCTGTTGCTGATCTAATTACTTGATTCTTCTGTGAAGTTTGGTGTGAGGGGTAGAAGGAGGTTGAGTTGTAGGGAGGGAATTAATGTTATAAGTGAGGAGGTGATGGTCAGAAAGAGGAAAAAGGGGAGTTTGTGAAGTTTAAGAGAGTGCATCAATTACTGAAAATTAGATCAAGCGAGTGATCATCTTTGTGAGTCTGTCCATTGTGCCGAAAGAGGAAGTCAGTTGCAGAAGTTGTTTTGCAGAGGCAATGAGATTTTCAACAGGGAGGTTGAAGTCGCCAAGAATGAGGGCAGGGGTATCTGAGGAAAGGAAATAAGGTAGCCAGGGGAAGCGGTGTATGACTGCAACACGTATAGAGAGGGGAGAGAATAAGTGAATCATGTGTGTTTTACAATAAGCTCTATTTAAATTAGGCCTATTTACATTAAATGTTTTAGTTAAATGTGAATCTTCTGGAATGTTGTAGTAATTGTCTTGAAATCTTCAGAATATGTGTAAATAGATATATTGTATTGTGTGAGGTTTGGGGGAAATTGGTTAAAATCTTAGTTCATTGTTCTACATTAAGCTCCCCAGATAATAAGATTAATGTCACTCATTTTGCCTTGTGGGAAATCAAAATCCATGAAACTTCTAGGATAGGCTTGGATAGTGAAAAACTGAGGTTGTGCCAAGTTTCAAGGCAATTGATTGATGTTTAGGCACATTTTGGTACATTAAGCTCTTTTTGCGTTAAGACGTTCACATGAAATGTTTGAAGACTGTAAAAAAAATAGTTAAATGTGAATATTTTTGGTATGTTTCACCAATTGTCTTGAAATTTTCATAATGAGTTTGAATAGATAGATTATTGTATTGTGGGACGTTTGGGGGAAATTGGTTAACATCTAAGTTCTTTTTTATACGTTAAGCCACATTAAACTCCCAACAAGCTTAATATCACTCATTTGCATTGGGGGAAACCAAAATGTTTGGAACTTCTAGGATAAGTTTGGAAAGTAAAAAACTTACGCCTAGATTTAGAGTTTTGCGTTAGCCGTCAAAACCAGCGTATAGGGCTTCTAACGCTGGTTTTTACCGCCCGCTGGTATTTAGAGTTCACTTACCGACACTCTAAAATTTCCGAACGCAGAAATCTCTACCGACAGCTCAGACCCAGGAGTTAAAGGGACAGTTTACTCAAAAATGTTCTCCCCTTTAATTTGTTACCAATGATCCACTTTACCTGCTGGAGTGTATTAAATTGTTTACAAGTAGCTCCTTTACCCTTATATTGGCATTTGAAATTGTAAATTTAGCATGTGGTATCCCCACCTATTCTGAAAGTTTGTGGCCGCGCGTACCAGCTATAGATAAGCTTTGTAAACACAGCCAGCAGAATAAATTACACTCCCAGTGTGATAAAGCAGAGATAAGGTAATAAAATGTTGATTTTCCATTGTTCTCTCAAAGTATTGGTGATTGTTTTAAGGACAGATATAAGATAAAGAAGCAGGTATATGTGCACAATGTGATACAGTAATGAGATCTGATTATACCTACAAGCTCAACCTATTTTATTAGGCTGTGGCTTCAAAACACAAAATCAGAGCTTTAATATACAGAAATACACCTTAAAAAGCTAATTTTCATATTTTTTTTACTCTGCAGTTGGTAAAAAAAGCAATTGTAAACACATTAAGGGAAAAACTATTTTACAGTATACTGTCCCTTTAACATCTACTGACAAAATAAACATCCACGAATGACAAAACAAATATTACACAAAGTACACTTACACTCATACAAACACTACACTATATTTATTTTTCATGTTTTTTTGTTTCCATCAAAATAGAAAGGATCAAAGTTGCAAGATCTCGGGTGTTAGAAAAAAAAACAACACAAATCCATTTTGCCATTGACTTACATTGACAGACGGGAAAAGACACTCATATAGCTACATCTAACTAATAATATTATCACAAACATACACTCATCGATGCATACAAACAATATACACCACATTACAAACACAAAGAAGTTATTTATTACGAAATGAACACGATTTAGCTACTTTTTCAAACAAGACCATGACGTCACTCACTTTACGCTCAAAACCAGTCTTGGATAAACGTTATACCAATATGGATAGGATGTATATAAGCTGGAATCAAATTGGTATATAAAAACAACTTCCCAAAGTATTAAAAACAAAACTTTTAATGTGTCTCTTGCTGCAATGCGTTTCTCGACCACTCAATGGTCGTTTCCTTAGGCAAATGAAAAATACAGATACAAACACGCTTAATTATCATCATTAAATACACAAGTTACGATAAAACAGGAAGTTATCACATCAAAAAAGCACCAAAAGGCATATACATCATCATCTCAATGTGTTTGTTTGTTACAATTAGATATGTGCAATTCGGTTCGGTTCGATTTGGAAATTCAGAAAATTTGGCGATTCAGATCGAACTGAATTTCCGAATTAAAATACTGCAGAATTTCGCGAATAAATCTGAATTACTTTGGATTTATTCGGTAAATTCGGATGGCCATGGATTACACTAGTATTGCACAGTATATTAGGTTATATCACTCTGCTATGGGTTACACCTAATATACAGTACATAATACTAGTCTAATCCCACCTAACACTTACCGAAATTCTGAATTTCCAAACCGAACTGAATCGAACCGAATCCAGCCGAATTTCTTCGAATCTGAATGAATCCGAAACTAATCCGAAACAAATCGATTCAAAATTTTCCGAATTCGAATCGATCCGAACCGAACTTCGAAAAATTCTGAATCGATCCGAACCAAATTTTTTCGCCATGCACATGTCTAGTTACAATGAATCGAATATTATCGTTTTGATGCTAGCCTATACATTCATATATAATAACAATTACGTAAGTATTTGTGAAATTGTAACAGTTGGCAAATAGTTGGCAAATATGTATAGACATTGTCTCTTATGCTTGTCCAAATAGTTGCAAAATCAAATTTTAAAAAACAAATAAAAACATGAATACTCTAAATGAATAGTTCATATATAAAAACGAAGCCACTCATCTATCATAACAGATTGATCGTATTTCAGATTTTGACTTCTTAATAACAGTGGTGTAAAATGTTGTAGATAGTCAATCTATAAACCTGAAAGTATATGTTTAATAGATGTAGTATCAGAATAACTAGTGTGTGCATGTGTAGGAGTCTAACGTCTGAAAAGTGTATGTCTCAAAATAATAATAGACTATAATAGTGTATGTGGGTTTGATAATGGTGTATGTGGGTTTGGTCTGATTGTATCCCTTATTAGTTACGTCTTGGTGACAGCTGGCAGTTAGAAAATATGTGTGTGTCTAATGTCATAGTCTCTGACACCATTTGTTTTGATGATAATTTTATGAAAGTCCAAAATTAGCCTCAAATTTTAAACGCAAGATGTCCAAAGATATGTAACCAAACAACATAGATTAATAAAAGCCTCCAATATGGTGAACAACTCCTCTACTGAGTCATCTTGTTATTTTGAAATTTATATACTTGATAAATGTATATCTGTCTAATAGTTGGGCGTGATATATAAATAATAGATTATATGCACCTTTGTTGATAAACAATGCCCTAGTTGTGTGTGTAATAACCCTGATGTTAATAACAAAGGGTGTAAATTGATGTGTTACGTATAGTGTACATCAACATCTGTACCGTAAGAGTGTATGTCAATCCCTGTGTTTGTGATGTGATATACTCATCAAATAATAAAGTGTGATGTGTATCTTGGTTAATGCACTAAAAATATATATATATCGTCTCCTATATTTAGTGTGTGATGTATGATAACTTTGTGCCCCTGTGAATTCAAATAATGTCTAGAATAATATGTGTATTTGAATACTATGTGTGATAGGTATAAAAAATTAGGTATATGTAGAACTGTGTAAAAAATGGATGTGTACTTGAATATGCTAAATAATCTATTAGTGCCCATAAAAATAAAAATGTAATAGAATCTAATTGATATGTATGAGAAATACTGACCAGTAACCTATTGTTTAACAGGTTGTTTAGATAAGGACACCCTCAATGTTTTCTAATAGATGTTCCCCAAAAGAACATAGGAATGAATAACTAAAAGAGGAAGAGAATGTATTCAATGGAGACTACTAGATGATAAGGAGCAATTGAAGGCTGCTAAATCAAGATTTGGATTGAGACCTTAGGGATAAAGGGTCTTTAATTTAAATATCCAAAATGCTTCATGTTGTCGTAATTTAGTCAGTCTATTATAATCGGATGATTTAGGAATGTGATTTATAGGTAAAAAGCGAGATTTAGAGATATTGCTGTTGTGTTTAATTAAACAATGATTGGGAATACTATGTGTGACGTTAGTCACCAAGATCTGAGGGCCTGTTATGGAACATTCTTTGGGTTGGAGGTACATGGGCTTAAGGATACCCAGAGACTGCATGGAAATGTGGAATTTCATATGCTGGACACCCCATGTACTTTCATAACTCTGTCTTATGTCCATGTCACCTTATATCCATAAATACAGGATGGGTACAGGGTGTGAGTGCCCCTTGTGGGAGCAATTGTGACTCTATAAACTAAGTGGGCATAAAGGACTTAATAGTTAAAAAGAGCTGTTCTTATATTCTGTAATAAGATGTATTTTATTTACGTTTCTAATCTGATTGTGTCTCAGGAGTCTGTCTGGATAAACTGATAGTGTTCCTGTGTGATTATGTTAACTAGACTGCCCAACATAAGATTGTCTGAGTAAACTTTCTTTCCCAGTTAATTAACTTGATATGTTAATCTGTTTTACCTGTGAATAGACCATTGTTAGAGGTTTGATGTATTGTTCATATGTTTGCTTTACTGTTTAATCAATTCCCTATGTAACCTGAAGCTATGTAAATCTGGAATGCCAGGGTATATAAATCTGTGTACTGTCTTCAAATAAAGTGTTCATTTTTGTGTTCAGACAACCGAGTGTTGCCTCAGATCTGTTCTCCTCCATAACTTTAGACTGTGGTCAAAGGGGGGTACCAGGAACTATTGCTCTGGCTAAAAGGATGTCCAGGACAAGGGAAGTGTTCTGACGGAGGTACTCATTTGGGGAACCAGGTGGTCCATCACATTTAGTGGCAAGTGCTGGGATTGATTTCTTGTCCTGCTGACATAGGAGGAGCGGCACTGTCACCCGCAGCTATGGAAGCGGAGCTCCTATGGCGAATGCAGCAAGTGCTGACCCACCTTGATGAACCTGTTTCTGCACAGGACAAGCTGGGTTGGAGGGATGTGCTGCCTAGCTATCAGTCCCTAAGCAGCACTACAAAGATGAGCCAATGGCAGCCAGTGAAGGATCGCAGCCAGATGATTATAGATGATGCAGAGGAAAAATTCCACAGCAGAGTGGGGAGAAGGTTGTCAATCTATGGAGCCAACCCATCCAAAGCAGTAGTGTGGGTAACGAACGCAGAGGTGGTGAAGCAGATCACCAGGTATCAGAATATTCAGACAGCTGAGGTGCTGGGATCAGATACCTCTAAATGGGAAGTTTTGATATGGGACTTTGAGCGACAAGTCAAAGTCGCCCTTGCTGTTTTAGGAGGGCCAGTTCCAGAGGATATGTGCCTGGAATGGAGAGTCCTGATGTGGCTAGAGATGTGGGAAGATGCACTGGAGAAATGGTATGGCTGCAGAGGCAAAGTCCTGCCCTCCCCAGAACAGTGCTTCGGGGGCCAGGTGAACTTGCGGATCTGCTTACTGAGAGGACAACCCACATGTGAGGGGATAGCTGAACTGAAGTGTCTGGTGCAAAGAGAGGTCGAGCTCGAGGATTGGTACAGAGCACAATTGAAAAAAAACATAAAATGGAAAAACTTTCACCTGTGACATTTGCTGAAAAATCTTTTTGTCCTGGTCTAATGTATTTACTCAATAGACACCTACCTAGAGAAAGGCACCTCATTGTTGAAAGAACAAAAAGATTGTTTTATTGGAAGGCATCAAATTTATTTAGGGTAAATTTTACCTACAGAAGACAGGGACTGCTATGGGTACAGGATTTGCACCCAGCTATGTGAACCTCTTAATGGGGTATTGGGAGAAACCCTTCTTCTCTAACCATAGACTGGGTTCAAATCTTGTACTATATAAGAGGTACATCGATGATGTCCTATTTGTGTGGAAAGGGGACACATCAGAATTGGAAGAAATACTTGAGGACATGAATAATTATATGAATATAAAATTCACACACACATACAGTAAACACAAGATTATATTTCTGGACCTAGAAATAGAAGTAATTGAAAATCATTTGGTAACATCCACCCATTTCAAAAAAGTGGACGCCAATAACTTCGTTCATTATAACAGTTGCTATCTGGAGCGATAGAAAAATAATATTCCCAAAGGACAGTACCTAAGAATAAAGAGAAATTGCTCGAGAAATACTGATTATGAGAAACAAATACTCATTTTAGAAAATAAATTCAAGGAAAGAGAATATGATAATAAAGTTATTAATTTGGCAAAACAAGAGTTTGATAAGGTGGCCAGAAAAAATCTACTATTATATAAGAATAAGCGAGGCGAGGATAGTGATAGGACAAAACAGGAAAAAATAGAAGTATCTTTTATAACAGACTATAATTGTGACCATAAACTAATAAACAAAATTCTACACAAACACTGGCACTTAATCCAAACAGACCCGAAATAATAGGGGATAAGATACCAGAACATCCAAAAATAATTTATAGGAGAGCACAAAATTTAAAAAATATTCTGGCCCCAAGCGAATTGAAACTGATCAAGGCAAATAATCAAGAGATAATCCTAGAAGGAAACACAATTAGGGTTCGAGGGCAGAAACGCACTATTCCCCGGAAGGTGATGACTTTGGTGGCCCCGGCTTATTATGGGAAGCATTTGAGGAGAAAGTTGACTTTGGTAGTCCCAAGGGATATTGATTCTGGGACATTCAAAGCAAGTGAGGGAACTGTTACAGCCATCGGAAGCATTTGCCTTAGAGCCTGACCTGACATGGCTTATCTATAAGGAATGGTACCTTGAGGTGGATTACCTAGAAGTTATGCTTGATTTTTTTGTTTTATTACAATTTTTGCAATCTCTGTGATGTTCTCCCCTTCTTGTTCTAATCTTTCTTCAGGTGCGGCCTACGTATTGTAGGCCGCATAAGCATTCTATAAGATATACAACGTAACTAGAATCACAATTGAAAAAAAACATAAAATGGTAAAACTTTCACCTGTGACATTTGCTGAAAAATCTTTTTGTTCTGATCTAATGTATTTACTCAATAGACACCTACCTAGAGAAAGGCACCTCATTGTTGAAAGAACAAAAAGATTGTTTTATTGGAAGGCATCAAATTTATTTAGGGTAAATTTTACCTACAGAAGACAGGGACTGCTATGGGTACAGGATTTGCACCCAGCTATGTGAACCTCTTAATGGGGTATTGGGAGAAACCCTTCTTCCCTAACCATAGACTGGGTTCAAATCTTGTACTATATAAGAGATACATCGATGATGTCCTATTTGTGTGGAAAGGGGACACATCAGAATTGGAAGAAATACTTGAGGACATGAATAATTATATGAATATAAAATTCACACACACATACAGTAAACACAAGATTATATTTCTGGACCTAGAAATAGAAGTAATTGAAAATCATTTGGTAACATCCACCCATTTCAAAAAAGTGGACGCCAATAACTTCGTTCATTATAACAGTTGCTATCTGGAGCGATAGAAAAATAATATTCCCAAAGTACAGTACCTAAGAATAAAGAGAAATTGCTCGAGAAATACTGATTATGAGAAACAAATACTCATTTTAGAAAATAAATTCAAGGAAAGAGGATATGATAATAAAGTTATTAATTTGGCAAAACAAGAGTTTGATAAGGTGGACAGAAAAAAATCTACTATTATATAAGAATAAGCGAGGCGAGGATAGTGATAGGACAAAACAGGAAAAAATAGAAGTATCTTTTATAACAGACTATAATTGTGACCATAAACTAATAAACAAAATTCTACACAAACACTGGCACTTAATCCAAACAGACCTGAAATAATAGGGGATAAGATACCAGAACATCCAAAAATAATTTATAGGAGAGCACAAAATTTAAAAAATACTCTGGCCCCAAGTGAATTGAAACTGATCAAGGCAAATAATCAAGAGATAATCCTAGAAGGAAACACAATTAGGGGTTTCTTCCCATGTTTTAGCTGTTGAACGTGTAAGTACAGTAGTAAAATCAAGGAAATAGATGTTAGAGTTTTAAATTAAAAATTAAAGACACCATAAGATGTCAGGACAAATGGATCATATTTATCAATGAGTGTTCATGTAAATTGTATTATATAGGTGAAACGACTAGAACCCTCTGAGAAAGGTTTAAAACTAGAGGCACAAATGATTTGCAACATGGATATATTACATCCAGCGGGACTGAACTCAGACCTAGATGTCTCCCCTTTCTTATAGCCCTACCTTCACTTACTCAATATCTTTCTTGAATTATCTCATAATAGATCTATCATGGGAGCAAGAGACTAGCTATTAAGCAGGGCTTATAACTGTTGGATCCTTCATGTGAGGAAACATAAGAGGCAAACAGTTTATGGTTAAACTTTCATGCTGTTATTTTTTTTACTTTTGCATTTTTCCTTACATACATATTTTGTCTTAAGTATAATGGATGTTAATAATGTATACCCATTTCCTACTCTCCGAAGTTTCTAATGTAAATAAAAAAATGTTCTTACATAGGCATTCGAAAGTAATAATGAATACTTCCACCTTTTCACATAAATAGCCTCTGGGATTACAAATACCACCTTAAATTGAAAAAACCCTGTATCCAATCAGAAGTAATGGTGGAGTTTAAAAGGCAGGCATGGTGACACAGACAAGCATGTCTTGATAAAGCCTGAGGGTGAAATGCGTTGAACTTGACAGTTTGTCACCCTGCTACGTTACTTTGTTGTTCACTCTACAAAACCAACTTTACTACCTGAGGAGTTCCTACTAGGAACGGAGGGAGTTGGTGTGAACAGATCAATCGGATACACCTCACCTGCTTGGTGTGAACACAATACCCATTGCACCTGCAAATGCACATTGCACCTGTGAAGTTGCATTTGTTAGTATAAAGTGGCCTATTTATCAAATGTCTGTCCGACAAGATCCGATCAGCGGATCATGTTCGACAGACATCGCTGAATGCGGACAGCATACGCTCTCCGCATTCAGCATTGCACAAGCAGTTCTTGTGAACTGCTAGTGCAATTCCGCCCCCTGCAGATTTGCGGCCGCTAGCAGGGGGTGTCAATCAACCTGATCGTACCTGATCCGCTTGATTGCTGTCTGCCGCCTCAGAGCAGGCAGACAGGTTATGGAGCAGCGATCTTTAGACCGCTGCTTCATAACTTGTGTTTTCTGGCGAGCCTGAAGGCTCACCAGAAACACAGGGCCTCAAGCTCCATACGGAGCTTGATAAATAGGCCCCATAGAGTCTATATACTTCTAAAACTACCTTTTTATCTAGTCACCCGGTGTGACTGCAAAGCCTTTTCACCTTCTATTATCCACCCCTAGGATCCCTTTGCATAATAAGAAAGAGGGGGCACGGAGTTCATCTACATAATTTCCCAAAGCCTGAGGATTACTTACTGTGTTTGGACTACCTGTGACAGTGTAATTTTACTGCAAGCCAGTTTACCACAAGCCATTTGCTATAAAAGTTTGCTTTAAAATTTATTGCTACTTGGAGCGATCTTTCAGCCGACCAGAGTGACATAATAGGAGTCACGTGGGTCAAAATTAGAGCGCATCCAGGTCACGGACATAAGCGCCAAAGTCAAGGAAACCGCTATACCAGTTCATATCTGAGGATATCACTTATCGTAAAGGAACACTTAAAGGTACTCTCTATATTCCTGCACAGGCTATGATAACACAGTACCTCCGAGTCTGAGGAGCATACCGAGACTGTTTAGATACCTGTTTGCTTTTATGCATATGTTTTATTAGATTCAACTCCATGTTTTATTATTGCCTACAGAGGCTTTTCACCATTGTTTTGCGCATATTACTTTTTTATTTTTATTTGTTTCTGAAGGGAGACGTCCCTTGTGTGTTTTACATTGTATATTGAGACTAATGGATTATTAAATATTTGGATTATATCCTAAAATTTTACCTTATTTTTGTCCATATATACCTCAAATAGGACATACAGTTAGCTCAGCCCATTCTGCTACCTATATTAGTCTTTTACATACCCTGCGTAAGTACTTAAATCACTGTTCATCCGTGCTTATAGCGCTAACTCTCTTTCTTTTTATTATCTGTAATTTGTGTTTTTCTTTGAGGGGATTAACCGAGTTTAGCAGGATCTTTTAAAACCCTTTAGCGTTCCTTCCTTTCCTTCTCTCTATACAGGTGGCCCTCAGTTAATGCTGGTTCAATTTGCGCCGTTTCAAAATTGACATTAGGTGGAGCTGTCCGCTTGTGTTGCAGCAAAGTTATTCAAGATTAGCAGACTGAAATTAATCTGTGTACACAGAACAGACATTAGCTATCGAGCAACTTTCAAAGGAACAAGATCTAGCCGGCACTTCCCTATTATCTTCCTGTCCAGCTGCTTGAGGTGAGGGTGCCTAACTGCTTAATTACTCCAGATTGAAATGCATAGAATAGGTGAAACCCCAATATTATCTAACATGCTAACAATGCAGAGAACTTAATTTTCATATACTACAGTCGGTACTTAAGTGTGGTTTTAATTAATTTTTCCTATTTTAATTTTTGAACCCAATAAAAGTTATATTTTAAATTTAGTGTCTATTCCTATTCCCGCATTCCAACCTTGGATTAGCAACTAAGTGAGTGTTATTCGCAACTAACTTGCAATTTGACCTAAGAGTGCTGTCTATGTGTATGCTTTTCTCTTGTAAATTTAAGTATTCATATTCATACACTAAGCACCCATATCCAGCCGTATTATAGTGGCATAATTAAAGATACAAATAGGTCTATTACATAGAAGTAGTGCCATTGGTAATTTTTTGTCAATTTAGCTAACTTAAATACCTGATTCTCAGGCTTTCCACCAATAGAGCACGCAGAAAGTGGTATATTATACCACCACCCACTTAATCTCAAGTTATCTTTTCACTATGTCATCCAAGTGGGAACAGGATAGATTATCAAGACAACGCAAAAGAGAAACTGACCTTAATGATGTATTTAAAAACCCAGTAACAAATGCACTTAATATACAGGATAAGATGAACTCAGCCCTTAAGGACATACACAAACTTATGTTCAAACAAGATAAACTATGGTGGAATCACCACTTTTTTGAAAAATACATTGAACTACAATTAATTCCAAGGGGGCTGAGAATACAGCTGTTTCCGGCATTTGAATTTCGAAATCCACAACACAACATTGAGTGGGAAGATGCATTATCTGAATGCTCAACCAAATTAATGAAAATTTTAAATAAGCATGACAAGGAAGAATATGAGCTTTTGGAGACAAAAGTTCAGGACCTTAATATACAGCTACAGGAATTTGAATCACTCACAGATTTTGAACAAACATATAAACAATATCAGAAGGAGTTAGATAAATACGAGAATGAAATCAAACAAACAAAGCAAGGGAAACTAAATAGGGACAAAACCGACTATGAGAATAAGAAAGTTTACAAATGGAAAACTAAAACGAACTTTAATAGAGTAAAATCATCACAAGTAAACCTAGTGCAATGTGATGTTTCTGATACAGAAGGGGAAGAATCAGAAACTCAGGAGTCAGATACAGAACCACAGACACCTAACCCAGAGGTTAATACCAGAATTACAAGACGAAAGAGAGAGGATTTTTTTAGGAGCAGGTGCCCCTTCACACATAGACACACCAGAAGAGGCAGGGGGCAAACCAAAAAGGCAAAACAAAAGCCAAACTACAAACAAAACAAACAAAAAGAACTGGAAACCCTATCAAAGAGCTCCAAGCCCTTTCTCTCAAATGAGACTGACTCACTGAGAATAATAAACTTATCTCAGAAACTACTATCAGAAGCTCACATATCTATACTTTCTAAAGGTATGTCATTCTGTCCCACTCCAAACCTGGACAAATTTGAAACCATTAAAGATGTTCATCTATTTGTCTGCAAAATAGCACTAAAAAGATTTTACTGTGGAAAGTCAAAATCATCTGAACCAGCTCTTGAACACACTTGGTCTGATGAAGAGATGAATACATTGGAAACCTTGGAGTCCTTATTATGTGAACATAGTCCACAGGAGGATTCAAGCTCAGAACTAACTAAAGAAGTTAAATGGAGAGACAAGATAACCAATAAATCAACCTTCATGCCCAAATTAAATCAATGCACTCAACTACAAACATTTACAGACGTGGTCTGTGAGGAGATAAACAAATTACCTGACAAACCAACAACATACAATATGACCAAAGATGAATTAAAAGCATTAAATGAGATAAAACATTGGGATGATGTCATTATTCGAAATTCCGATAAGGGAGGGAATATTGTATTATGGCCAATTAATTTGTATAAAACAGAAACTGATAAACAACTAAAAGACACATCCTGCTACAAAAAACTGGCATTTAATCCTAATCAAATGTTTCTTCAGGAATACATGAATATTCTGGACATGGCCAGATATGACAACATTATTACAAGCAAGGAATTCCAATTCCTGAAAGTTAGTAATCCAACGGTAGCAACCTTTTATCTAATTCCAAAAATACATAAAAATAAAAAACACCCACCCGGTCGGCCAATTGTCTCTGGCATCCACAGCCTCACTGAAAAAGCGAGCAAATATTTGGACTATAGATTAAGAAGCTTTCTCCCTCAATTACCTTCTTATGTACAAGACACAACGGATGTTCTGGTTCAGTTAGAAAATGTACATCTTGCTTCCACTACATGGTTAGTGACAGCGGACGTGGAATCCCTTTACACATGTATAAATCATGATTTAGGCATTCAAGCTGTGAAGTGGTTTCTGTCAAGTGGTTCAGAGGAAGACCCTGCACATGATGATTTTGTCTTACAACTTTTAAAATTCATTCTGACACACAACTTCTTCACATTCAACAATGGTTTTTACCTCCAAACCAGAGGTACCGCTATGGGCACTGCATGCGCTCCCACCTATGCCAATCTTTTTCTCGGCTGGTGGGAGCAAAAATATGTTTTCTCAGATGATAATACTGAAGAGTTAAATAGAATCCCCCTATGGATTCAGTACATTGATGATGTGCTCTTCTTGTGGGAGGGCACGAAAAACGAACTAGACGAATTCATGGCAAAATTAAACTCCAGCAACCTGAATATTAAATTAACTTACGAAGCAGATCTAGCAAAGATTAATTTCCTAGATCTCCAAATCATCAAAACCCAAACTGGTATGTTGGAAACGGATGTCCATCGCAAAAAGACAGCTACAAATAGCTTACTACATAGCACAAGTGCACATGCTCCCAACACAATCAAAGCCCTTCTAGTGGGTGAATTCTTACGTATGAGACGTAATTGCTCCACTGAAGAAAATTACAAACTAAGAGCCAAAGAAGTAAAAGAAAGACTAATATCCAGAGGATATAGCCGTAAGTCTATCAAAAAAGCAGAATTCAGAGCCAAAAATACTCTTAGACAGGATTTGTTAAAAAAGCTAAATAAATCTCAAAAGCAAGAAATTAGATTTATTTCAACTTATAATTCTAAGAGTACACAAATATTGGACATCTTACAAAAGAACTGGCATATTTTAACCTCTGACCCCATATTATCACACATCATGGGTGAAAGAATTCAAACAGGCTTCAGGAGAACACGTAATCTCAAGGATTTAATCAGCCCAAGTCATCTACAAGGACCCAAAACCAAAGGAGCATTCAAGAAGGGCTCATTTAAATGTGGCACATGTAGCACATGTAGCTTCATGCTGAAAAAATAGGAAATTCGTGATCGTTTTCAAAAAACACATAAAATCAGATCATACATCAATTGCCACACAGAGGGAGTTGTCTATGCCCTCCAATGCAAATGTAATAAGACCTACGTTGGCATGACAACAAGGAAAATCAGAACACGATTACAAGAACATCTGAGGAACATAAAAAATGCAGGCAAAGACCTGCAAGAAGGCAAAAATCTGACTTCTGTGGCACGTCACTTCCTTAAAAGTCATCATTCCAAACAATCTGAACTCAAATGCTTTGGAATTGAAAAAATACAACTGGGTGTACGAGGAGGCAATATAGAGAACATCCTGCTACAAGCAGAAAGCAAATGGATTTTTTTACTCAATACGGTTCAACCATATGGACTAAATGAATATAACAACTTTGTTTCATTCCTGTAATTTACAGAATATAAAGTGGTTTTTCAGCCAATTATATCATCATACAATGTTTTAAATAAGTAATCAAGATTCAAAATCTATAGAGAATAATACCCAAACAACTCTCTATGAAGTGGAGTAACACAACAATACTAACAACGTTGTTGACGTGGATCCCAAATATCCCTATATGTAACAATCAAGAGCAATATTTTGTGTATTCTCCTATATCTCTAACTACAGTCCACGCAATTATCGTATCTGTTCCAGTAGACTATAGATGCCAAATTTCCTTTTTCCCCCTTTTTTACACTAATATATATCACATTAAGCACAATTTTAGGTTATTTTTAAATTTGTTCTAATTTATATCACTTTTGTAACATTCTCACCAGAATTCCTTAACTTCATTAATATTGCATACCATGCATCATCACAGTTAACTTAACAAATATCCCATTTTTTGTAAACGTCTACAATAAAGCGAGACATTATTCACAATTTTGTTCACTTATATAATTTTTAGCTTAAAGAAATAACCTCTTCAGAGATAAATTATTAAGACATTACTGAGCAACACTGTCACTGCTCGTAGTATACAAATGACCCTACACAGTAAACTACTCACATATGGTCAATTATGTTTACCCCTATAGAACACCATAACATAAATATCACACCTTCTATGTCAACCCTTACTGTTAACGTCTGGACCTTAAATACTATAATAAACATGACCTTAGTTAAGTGACTTAGAGATTCACATTAGAATGTTGAACCTCCAACCACACCTGTTTCTCTCTTGATCACGTATTAGGTGGTTGCAGATTTACAAAGCAAGCAAATATACATATACATATACAGGGAGTGCAGAATTATTAGGCAAATGAGTATTTTGACCACATCATCCTCTTTATGCATGTTGTCTTACTCCAAGCTGTATAGGCTCGAAAGCCTACTACCAATTAAGCATATTAGGTGATGTGCATCTCTGTAATGAGAAGGGGTGTGGTCTAATGACATCAACACCCTATATCAGGTGTGCATAATTATTAGGCAACTTCCTTTCCTTTGGCAAAATGGGTCAAAAGAAGGACTTGACAGGCTCAGAAAAGTCAAAAATAGTGAGATATCTTGCAGAGGGATGCAGCACTCTTAAAATTGCAAAGCTTCTGAAGCGTGATCATCGAACAATCAAGCGTTTCATTCAAAATAGTCAACAGGGTTGCAAGAAGCGTGTGGAAAAACCAAGGCGCAAAATAACTGCCCATGAACTGAGAAAAGTCAAGCGTGCAGCTGCCAAGATGCCACTTGCCACCAGTTTGGCCATATTTCAGAGCTGAAACATCACTGGAGTGCCCAAAAGCACAAGGTGTGCAATACTCAGAGACATGGCCAAGGTAAGAAAGGCTGAAAGACGACCACCACTGAACAAGACACACAAGCTGAAACGTCAAGACTGGGCCAAGAAATATCTCAAGACTGATTTTTCTTAGGTTTTATGGACTGATGAAATGAGAGTGAGTCTTGATGGGCCAGATGGATGGGCCCGTGGCTGGATTGGTAAAGGGCAGAGAGCTCCAGTCCGACTCAGACGCCAGCAAGGTGGAGGCGGAGTACTGGTTTGGGCTGGTATCATCAAAGATGAGCTTGTGGGGCCTTTTTGGGTTGAGGATGGAGTCAAGCTCAACTCCCAGTCCTACTGCCAGTTTCTGGAAGACACCTTCTTCAAGCAGTGGTACAGGAACAAGTCTGCATCCTTCAAGAAAAACATGATTTTCATGCAGGACAATGCTCCATCACATGCGTCCAAGTACTCCACAGCGTGGCTGGCAAGAAAGGGTATAAAAGAAGAAAATCTAATGACATGGCCTCCTTGTTCACCTGATCTGAACCCCATTGAGAACCTGTGGTCCATCATCAAATGTGAGATTTACAAGGAGGGAAAACAGTACACCTCTCTGAACAGTGTCTGGGAGGCTGTGGTTGCTGCTGCACACAATGTTGATGGTGAACAGATCAAAACACTGACAGAATCCATGGATGGCAGGCTTTTGAGTGTCCTTGCAAAGAAAGGTGGCTATATTGGTCACTGATTTGTTTTTGTTTTGTTTTTGAATGTCAGAAATGTATATTTGTGAATGTTGAGATGTTATATTGGTTTCACTGGTAAAAATAAATAATTGAAATGGGTATATATTTGTTTTTTGTTAAGTTGCCTAATAATTATGCACAGTAATAGTCACCTGCACACACAGATATCCCCCTAAAATAGCTATAACTAAAAACAAACTAAAAACTACTTCCAAAACTATTCAGCTTTGATATTAATGAGTTTTTTGGGTTCATTGAGAACATGGTTGTTGTTCAATAATAAAATTAATCCTCAAAAATACAACTTGCCTAATAATTCTGCACTCCCTGTACATATATATGACCTTATTATGTCGATGCTGAACTTGCTCAATAAACTTACTATTCAACATGCTGGAGATCCCAACTCAACAAACGTTTAATTGCAAAAGGTATATACAACATTATGTGCCTTTGTGTAAGAAACAAACTTCACGATATATAAATACAGTTTTTATTTAGACTGTTTATCTAACCTCAAACATCGTTCTTTTATGTGTCCTGGTTGTCCATAACAGTGCAATACAAGCATTTGCTTAAAATCTGACAGTCAATGAATGTGCCTTCTCTACCCTATTCAGTCATCAAACAGTTAACTATCACAGATACTATCCTGCCAATCTCCTCCTCACTATGACACATACATCTCAACCGTCATTGATAGGTCAGAAGGTGTATGCACGCCTATTGGGGGTGTGATTCTAATCAGCCTTAAATAGCCGACTACTGAGCGGCGCGTTCACCTTTGAAAAAGCCACGCTAAGTGGCGAAACATGTTAGGGACGTTAGGGCATTGGTGAGGAGTCCTAGGAGCTCCTGTGTTTTAGATTAGCCTTAAGCTACCGAACCTTTACTGTAGTCATTAATCGGAGTATTAACCTACTCTAACAATACTTATTATGGAATAAGCATTTTCTGTTATTTAAGTCATTTTGTATTAACTCATAAGTGTGATTTAGAGTGTGTGTATGATACTTTGTTCCAGAGCGCCATTACAATTACAGATTCAAGTATCTATATGAGAACGAAGTGTGTGAGGACGTGTTTAACTTAGACGCTGCACGGCTAATATTTACCCAGCTCTAATTGAGCCTACGCTACTAACGCTTGACTGACACCTCACTTACCTCTTATTATTTATAGCTGTTTGGGTCAATTTCATATTAAGGTATACCGGCTAAATATTACATGGTGAACAAACCGTAATACAAAGCCGGATACATATATAACAAGTGAACCTGAGATTTATACAGCTGTAACGCAAATATGAGGTAAACGTCTAAATACAAGTTTATATTAAGCCTAGACTCATAGTAGCGATAGTATATTAACTACCAACGGCATATATGAACCAAACAAACCTTCGCCTATATCTTTAACAGCCGGGCGACATTAATAAGTTGTACTGATTTATTGCCGTAAGTCAAATATTATCGCCTAGCAACAGCTAAACACGCTACTAGCTAATATTGTATGAAACTAAACACTAAAGAGTGATCACAATACGAATGGCTATTTGGTATAACATTATGAGTAAGATATAGTGCTCTTGAATCACCACACACCGATTTGTGGTTACCAGTTGGTTCTTGGCAGCACTTTGTTAACCTATTAGATTTCTGGACACGCAGGGTAACACTTGTCATCGTGATCTGGTCCATTAGATGTGCAAACATTTAATCTATCTACCGTGTGCACATTACATGAGTGGGGATAACATACAATACTCATGTATTACGCATAAACTATTGGCTGTTCCGATCAGCCAATAGAATGCGAGCTCAATCTGATTGGCTGATTGGATCAGCCAATCGGATTGAACTTGATTCTGATTGGCTGATTCCATCAGCCAATCAGAATATTCCTACCTTAATTCCGATTGGCTGATAGAATCCTATCAGCCAATCGGAATTCGAGGGACGCCATCTTGGATGACGTCATTTAAAGGAACCGTCATTCGTCGTTCAGTCGTCGGCCAGGATGGATGTTCCGCATCGGAGGTCTTCAGGATGCTGCCGCTCCACTCCGGATGGATGACGATAGAAGATGCCTCTTGGATGAAGACTTCAATCGGATGGAAGACCTCTTCTGCCCCGCTTGGATGAAGACTTCTACCGGATGGAGGACCTCTTCTTACTCCGCTTGGATGAAGAATTTGGCTCGGCTGGGTGAAGACGACTCAAGGTAGGGAGATCTTCAGGGGCTTAGTGTTAGGTTTATTTAACCTCTTAAGGACATATGACGGAATTTTTCCGTCATAAAACAATTGAGCAAACTGAAAGCTGTGTCCTTAAAGGGTTAAGGGGGGTTTGGGTTAGATTAGGGGTATGTGGGTGGTGGGTTGTAATGTTGGGGGGGGGTTATTGTATGTTTTTTTTTACAGGCAAAAGAGCTGAACTTCTTGGGGCATGCCCCGCAAAGGGCCCTGTTCAGGGCTGGTAAGGTAAAAGAGCTTTGAACTTTAGTAATTTAGAATAGGGTAGGGAATTTTTTTATTTTGGGGGGCTTTGTTATTTTATTAGGGGGCTTAGAGTAGGTGTAATTAGTTTAAAATTGTTGTAATATATTTCTAATGTTTGTAAATATTTTTTTATTTTTTGTAACTTAGTTCTTTTTTATTTTATGTACTTTAGTTAGTTTAATTCATTGTATTTATTTGTAGGAATTGTATTTAATTTATTTTTTGATAGTGTAGTGTTAGGTTTAATTGTAGATAATTATAGGTATTTTATTTAATTAATTTATTGATAGTGTAGTGTTAGGTTTAATTGTAACTTAGGTTAGGATTTATTTTACAGGTAAATTTTTAATTATTTTAACTATTTTAGCTATTAAATAGTTCTTAACTATTTAATAGCTATTGTACCTGGTTAAAATAATTACAAAGTTACCTGTAAAATAAATATTAATCCTAAAATAGCTATAATATAAATATAATTTATATTGTAGCTATATTAGGGTTTATTTTACAGGTAAGTATTTATCTTTAAATAGGAATAATTTATTTAATAAGAGTTAATTAATTTCGTTAGATTAAAATTATATTTAACTTAGGGGGGGTGTTAGTGTTAGGGTTAGACTTAGCTTTAGGGGTTAATACATTTATTAGAATAGCGGTGAGCTCCAGTCGGCAGATTAGAGGTTAATAATTGAAATTAGGTGTCGGCGATGTTAGGGAGGGCAGATTAGGGGTTAATACTATTTATTATAGGGTTAGTGAGGCGGATTAGGGGTTAATAACTTTATTATAGTAGCGCTCAGGTCCGCTCGGCAAATTAGGGGTTAATAAGTGTAGGCAGGTGGAGGCGACGTTGAGGGGTGCAGATTAGGGGTTAATAAATATAATATAGGGGTCGGCGGTGTTAGGGGCAGCAGATTAGGGGTACATAGCTATAATGTAGGTGGCGGCTCTTTGCGGTCAGCAGATTAGGGGTTAATTATTGTAGGTAGCTGGCTGCGACGTTGTGGGGGGCAGGTTAGGGGTTAATAAATATAATATAGGGGTCGGCGATGTTAGGGCAGCAGATTAGGGGTACATAAGGATAACGTAGGTGGCGGTCGGCAGATTAGGGGTTAAAAAAAATTAATTGAGTGGTGGCGATGTGGGGGGGCCTCGGTTTAGGGGTACATAGGTAGTTTATGGGTGTTAGTGTACTTTAGAGTACAGTAGTTAAGAGCTTTATGAACCGGCGTTAGCCCAGAAAGCTCTTAACTACTGACTTTTTTCTGCGGCTGGAGTTTTGTCGTTAGAATTCTAACGCTCACTTCAGACACGACTCTAAATACCGGAGTTAGAAAAATCCCATTGAAAAGATAGGATACGCAATTGACGTAAGGGATTCTGCGGTATGGAAAAGTTGCGGCTGAAAAGTGAGCGTTAGACCCTTTTTTGAGTGACTCCAAATACCGGAGGTAGCCTAAAACCAGCGTTAGGAGCCTCTAACGCTGGTTTTCACGGCTACCGCCAAACTCCAAATCTAGGCCAGGATACGCAAATGACGTAAGGGGATCTGCGGTATGGAAAAGTCGCGGCTGAAAAGTGAGCGTTAGACCCTTTTTTGAGTGACTCCAAATACCGGAGGTAGCCTAAAACCAGCGTTAGGAGCCTCTAACGCTGGTTTTCACAGCTACCGCCAAACTCCAAATCTAGGCCATAGAGTGCTAAGTCACATCTACCATTACAATTAGTGATTTATCTGTTATGTATTACTACAGATAGGTACATGAGTCTTGCACGCTAGCAGATATGACTTATCAATTGAACCAATAAATGGTTATTAATTTTCATATACTACAGTCGGTACTTAAGTGTGGTTTTAATTAATTTTTCCTATTTTAATTTTTGAACCCAATAAAAGTTATATTTTAAATTTAGTGTCTATTCCTATTCCCGCATTCCAACCTTGGATTAGCAACTAAGTGAGTGTTATTCGCAACTAACTTGCAATTTGACCTAGGAGTGCTGTCTATGTGTATGCTTTTCTCTTGTAAATTTAAATGCAGAGAACTGTTTGCAGAAAAATGCAAGTAAAAAAATGTTTTGTTCATTAAACTTAGTTTGATGATACAGTCTGTTGTGTGATTATTTTATTAGGTTTATAATGCTGTTTAGCATTTAAAGTCTTCATTTCAAAGCTTTAAAAAAAATATTAGGTGTTACTTATGTCAATTTTGAGAGGGGCCTGGAACCTAACTCCCTCACTTCCCATTGACTTACATTATAAACTGGGTTTCAATTTACAATGGTTTTGATTTACAACCATTCCTTCTGGAACCTAACCCCGGCATAAACTGAGGGCTACCTGTACTTACTCTCCTTCATGTCCCTTTAAAGGGACATGAAACACAATTTGTTTCTATCTTGATTCAGATAGAGAATAAAAAAAATTAAAGTTACCCAATTTACTTATATTATCAAATTTGCTTTGTTCATATTCTTTGTTGAAGAGATATCTAGATAGCTAACGTGCACATGTCTGGGGCACTACATGACAGGAAATAGTGCTGCCATCTAGTGCTCTTGCTCATGTTTTACATTGTTACAAAATAATAGTGCTGCAGACACGTGCACACTCAACTTACCTTTACAAGAAAAGGAAGACATTTTGATAATAGAAGTAAATTAGAAAGTTGTTTAAAATTGTATGTTCTATCTAAATCAAGAAAGAAAAAATGTCCCTTTTAAAATGAATTATATAAATTATCCTTAGAATTTATAGACAAGGAGTGATTTAGGACATCTTGTGTAGTCCGTTTCAAGTAAATACAATAAAAAAAATAGATAAAAGAGAAATATGCAGTGCTGTAGTGTGTAAAATGATAAAACGTTTATTGAGCCATTTATACATAATGTTGTAAGGGCGCCCTCTGCTGGACAAAATTTGTAAAAATAACTGAACTTGTGTGAGAACCTAAATTAGCTCAAAGAAAACTCATCATTTATTTGTAAAGTGACACAAAACTTCTGTAGTGCTGAAAATATAATTCTAGAACAAAACTAATCTGAAAATGTCTCAATTAAATCAGAATTGGCAGACAAAGCCCATGCTTCAAATAACCAAATTTAACAACTGGCCTCCCATATTGAAGTAAAAAAAAGTAATTCTAAAGTTTCATTGGGTTAAATAAAAAATCTATGATAAAAAAAGAAACAGTCCACTTGTTTCAACTAATAATAATAAACACAGGGGGGGGGGGGTAGATTACAAGTGGAGCACAAAAATATTAGCGCATATGAATGCTTTCACTGCTCAAGTTAAAACAATAGCTCTCCTATTATTGCACTGCTTGTGCAAGTTGAAAGAAAAGTGTTAGCGTGTGAGCAACAGACTCAGGCTGGAGGTTGGACAGCACGGCAATGCCAACAAACTTTTCCCATAGACTTTTATAGGGCGTGCTACAAAAGTCTCATGGCTTTCACTCATGCACTAATTTAAAGGTGCGCTAGGACAACTGAGATAAAGCCGAATGTGCATCAAGAAATATTTTAAATGCCTTTGTTCTTCACTTTTATTTTAATTTTAAATATATATATATCATATCTTAAGACCGCTGCTACTTAACTCCTGTTTCCGGCGAGCCTGAAGGCTCGTGCAGAAACAGCTGCATTGGGGCCGATACGGGCAATGATAAATCGGCCCCTATATCTTTATTCAAGATGTCATCACAAAACACAGGTCTAGTCAACATGTATTTCCTTAGATGCTTGTGCATAAGAAATGATGGTCTTGCTAAGTGACAGAAAAACATCGGCTAGACCTGTGTTTTGGGATGACATCTTGAATAAAGATTTGGATATTTATTTATCAAGCCCCAAGAGTGATTCTCTAAGAAGGAAGTTGTATGTCTTGGGGGTCTGTAAAAAAAAATAAAGTTTAAAAAAATGTTTTAAAACATTTCAAAAATAATAATAATAAAAATAAATATTAGCACCCAGGTGGGAAATGGCTTAGCAGCCAAAGGGTTTTAAAGGGACACTGAACCCAATTTTTTTTCTTTCATGATTCAGATAGAGCATACAATTTTAAGCAACTTTCTAATGTACTCCTATTATCAATTTGTTTTTATTCTGTAGCTATCTTTATTTGAAAAACAAGGTATCTAAGCTAAGGAGCCTGACAATTTTTTGTTTAGATCCTCGGACAGCATTTAACCACATATCAGCAAGCACAACCCAGGTGTATGTGTATATATGTGTGTGTATATATATATATATATATATATATATATATATATATATATATATATATATATATATATATTTACGTTGATTGGAGTAGCCAGAGATTTAGATATCAGAATAACAAGAGTATTGCATTGAGCAATGATACTTTTTTTATTGGACTAACTATACATTTATAAGTTGACAAGCTTTCGGAAGAGTTCCTTCTGTGTCAGTATTGCTTTAGACTTGATAAAGGAAGGAACTCTTCCAAAAGCTTGTCAACTTATAAATGTATAGTTAGTCCAATAAAAAAAAGTATCATTGCTCAATGCAATACTTTTGTTATTTTGATATATATATGTGTGTGTGTGTGTGTATATAGATAGATATGTGTAGGTGTGTTAAAGTGTGCGCAAGAGGCACCAAGCTGCTCCAACCCTAAAGTCCCTCAAGTTAGGGAAAAAAGATATGCAAAAGAATGAAAAAACAGGAGAAGCGCTAGTCAAAGCTAAAGGTGCTACAATGAAAACAAAGTAAAATGATTTGCTATGCAAACGAAATGAGATAAAATAAGATAAAATGACTTGCTTTGCAAATATAATTTAATCAAACAGTCATAGAGGTACAAATCCTGCAAAAATAAAGTGAATAAACATGGAGGTATTTAAAAATCGGACGTCTCCTATATGTAAAAACACAAATTAAAACAAATGACTACTGTTGCCAATATAGACCTTGTCTCGATATTATGTAGAGGAAGTCGACATAATAACTAAAGTCCTCAGATGAGATAAAAAGAGGATCAAAGCAGGGTAAAAGTAAACCCGTTTTTACCTTCAGGCGTACCGTCCGTGTATTAAGAATCACCTCCGTGAGGCGTATGTATATCCCGTGATGTCACTGATCGGGAGGCGTCGTCTCTGTAGGGAAATCCTATTGGTCAGGATAACTTGACAGATGAACTAAAGCGGCCGCTATATTGTAG